>NC_089598.1:8698496-9003496 GCF_019320115.1 Miscanthus floridulus
TTTGTTTGGGTATCGTAGAATGGCCAGAATCGCAAGGGGGAGTCAACTCCCTTAGGGCTTTGTGGGCGCCACCACCCAAATTTGTTTCCTAATAAAGAGTGCAGTTATTAATGAATGGGGTTTAACAAATCCTAACAACAAAACAATGGTCAGCAGACATGTTCATAGCACACCACTCACCTCTATCCTGTGTTCAGCCACATCAATTTCTGAAACGCCAGAAGCCTACAAAGAATATTTCTATAAGCAATGACCAACATAAATGGAATGATTTCAACAATACAACGCCCTGAATCAAAATCTATGGCTATCACCATAAATTATGCCAACGAAGCACCAACAGAAAACTCATGTTACCTGCTTTTGATGAGAAGCTTGTGAAATCAGTGAGAGACTGCTTGCCAGACCAGCCATTTGTTGGCCAACATGTTCAATCTTCTTCCATATCTAGATAATAAACAAATATACATACATATTAGAAGAAACAAACAGCATTGATGGTATGTTTTCAACTGCATGTTTATGGTAACTTCTGGGGGTGTTTGGTACATGAATAACAGCAAACAAAAGAATTTACAGATGAGAGAAAAATGGAAAAACAAATATCAGAGGACCTCTTTGGCCATTGAGATATATAGGAGGTACTAACACATAAACCAAATCTAATTGCTTATTCCTTGGCCCCAAAAATATTAAGATAACTTTCCTGATTTTGCCTTCTTTCATTTAAGAACAGCAGTGAACAAGGTAAATAAATGCTTCCTCACAATACATGGATTGAAACATACTTATTGAGTAGTTGTGTATGGCAGCGTGACGCAACCCATGTCCGATTTATGTGCATTCATGACTACCATCACCTTGTGATTCACTTCAAGAGAGAAGTCCAAGGGAGTTGGCAAGGTGAGGTCAAGGGCAGCGGATGACACGGGCGGCGAGGAACAGAGCACAGATCCATGAAGACCAAGACAGCGGATCCCTTCCCACGAGAAACAGCTATTAGATGTCCTTTATTGGAAAAGGAGGCAATAGATCTCTGATTGGCCTCAAGCCAGTAGAGAAATATGGCTATGAGGTCACATATACGCCCTTTTGGTTGAGCATACCTATTCCAGCTACAGTGGCATTGGAAAATGATTCTGATGTTTGGAATTTGGATGGTTATTAGAAGAATTTGCAAGGGCCAACCCATGCGCTGGAAAAAGGGACCTGAAACAGGCAGCGAACACAGGAAGAATCATTCCTAACTATATGACCTTTTGAATCTATGTAGTCAAACAGACAAGCAAAAGGGACAGGTTTCAAATTTTGAGCATTGAAATAACCTACCATAGGCTCTCAAGTAGAACCACATAGTTATTAGGACCGGACCGGAAATCGAACTGGTGAGACCGTCGGTTCACTGGTTCACTGGTCCAACCGTTAAGAACCGGTTGAGCCGCCGGTTCGATAGTTTTGGACCGGATGAATTGAACCGCCTACAAATACTTCAAACCGGTGTAATATAATGAAATATAACTGATAATTAGCAACATATAGTTGATCATATATACAAATAATCTAATAAAGAACATAATTATTTAACCATTTTCTAGTTAATCTAGCTACAATTATATATAAAAAAATATGCATGAAAAGATAATATATAGAGAACTTACTAATTGGTTCCAAAAAGACTTAAATAGTAATTTAAATACTCACGGTTATCAAAATAATCTCAAATGTTGAAATAGAGTGTACTATTGGGAAGAGCTCATCAAAATAATCAAGATGGATATATTATTTATTTAATTAAGAGAGCTCAATTTTTTTGGAAATTAAAAATACGGCGTCCAAAGTCAAGAAGTGCATGAAGCGTGGCAGGCAATGTACACACGCACATGTCACTCTCCAAACGTTCACAGCCCACACACGTCCTCCAAACGTTCACAGGCGCAGGCGGCAGTAGCAGCCAGGTTGGGCCCAGCGGCAGATATGCACACGGGCAGCAGGAGACAATAGCGTGCACGCTAGGAGACCAGAGCTCCAGACCGGGACGGTCCAGACAGAACCGGCGGGTTCACCGGTTCCTTAAAAAACCGTCCGGTTCAACCGGTTTTTAGCGGTCTGATTGCATGAACAGTCTTTTAAGTGAACCGAGCCGGTGTAGTCTCTGGTTCGGTCTTTTACCGGTCCGACCGCCGGTCCGGTCCGGTCCAAATAACTAGGCTCAGTAGGAGGTTTAGCAAATTTTCTCACAATGGCCATCTTGTTCCTACTTCCTAGTCCTCCACAAAAGACCTGCAACCAAAAGAATCACAAAGCCACACTGAATCCCCATCCTACGGAGCCATTTCTCCATGAAATCCCACAAAGAACTGGAACCCCTTCCCACCCAAAAGTCTCCCAAATACAACTCAATTTAATTTGTGATGTTTTTAGAGGGTCGATGCGGGTGAACAGGACGTATAGCTTGCATACAAGTTAAATGCTTTACACCCGGGCGTCCAGCAGCACGGACGCTTGCTTAATGGGCCTACGGACCGGCTTAGGCAGCCTCCCGAATTCCTGCACGTAGTCCAGATTGTTTCCCCACTCCCGAACGTATCGGCCACTTCCACCGCTGTCTGCACAGCGACTGCCTCCGCCACGTCGTCCGCTCATCGTAGCTGCTACTCCGCCTCGTTGTTGCCATGCACACCTCACCTCACGTCGCGCGCGCCGCCCGTTCCCCCATCGCACGAGCCTCCCGTGCTCCCTCCTGTCGCTGGTGCTGGTGCTGGTGGTGCTCGCTCCGCCCGTGGTGCGCACCGCCCGCCGGGCGAGCCAAGCCGGGTGCTGGTGGCGCTGGCTGGTGGTGGTGCTCATGCACGCCGCTGGAGCTAGGTGCTAGTGATGGTGCTTGTGCGCTGTCGTGGCCTCGCCACCGGCTCCGACCCCAATGGCTGGAATTGACCGGCCCGGGCCTCCCCCATGTTGGAAACGCATGCATGTTTCAAGTGCTTCGGATGTTTCATAGGTTTGTTGCAAATGTTTCATACGGATATTGCAAAAGCAGATCAGGATGTTGCATATGTTGTAATGGTTGTACATATATGTTGCATGCTCCTGTTTTCAATGTTTCATATGTTTTTTTTACATATGTTGCAAGTGTGCTTATCTGGATGTTGTATATGTTTTCACACATATGATACAAGTGTTTTATCTGGACTAGGTTCGTGCCCGTGCGTTGCTACGGGATAGTTAACATTTTATACTACTAAAAGCACACGGATCGCACGATAAGAAAACAATACTGTAAAATTAAATACCAACGTTAAAGTGACATTTAATCCAAAAAGCAAAATTTATGAAATTAACACAATCACGTAGAGCGCGGCATCGCAGGCTCACAAACCCTTCAACGATTCTCTTATGAATATTTTAGTTGTAGATCGCACACCTGTCAACGATTCTCATACACACGTGGCTTGCAGCTTATTACAAAAACATATAAAGTTTGTTTCATGATCTTTATCACCTGTAGATCTAGTTTGTATAAACCTAACAAAATTAGTTTGTATAACCTAACAAAATTTATTATTATGCATTTTATACTTTTAAGTTGATTTGATCATTTTTAGAAAATAATAAAAAGCTAATAAACATTTTTATTTGGGTACCCTAAACTTTTCCAAATTGATTCAAACATTCTTTTTATTTAGTTATGAACCATATTCTCTTTGTATTTAGTCCCCACATCCTTTTTTTTACCTACAGTATTTAGACTACAGTGATTGAAAATTCCGAAGAAGCACCACGTTTTTTAAAAGCACTATGTTTGTTTTGAAATGGATAAGAGTGTGTCAAGATCATCACCACCGGTTCTTGAGTGACCTCTTGCTGACCCCGGTTGTACTCCAGCGCTCCATAAAAAAAGATCACCATCGTCTTTAAATTAAATAAAGCTTCCGGTACCTTCCAAATACCCTTTTTTCTCTCTCTTTTTTTCTCTCTCTACCTTATCACCAACGCACACAGAACCGCACATGTGTATCGGCCTCGCACCTCCCGTTCTTGCACATGGCGTGGAAGCACCGTCGTCGCGGCCACAGGCCATTGCCGTACCTCCGCGCCGCCCTTGCCTGCCCTCCCAGGCGCCTCCGCGCATGTCCCGGCAGCGGCAGCCGCAGCCGCGCGCGACCCCCGGCTGCTCCTCCGTGATCACCGGTGGCGGCCGCGGCCGCTCGCAACTTTTGACGGCTCCTTATCCGCGACCGGCGGCCGCAGACGCATCTGTATGTATCAGTCTTCCCAGCAGCGACACCTCTGCGTCCGCGCCTACCCGCAACCCCGCCAAACGCAGCGGAGGCGCAGCTCAGACATAGCGGGCTCGTCGAGCCATCGGGCCTGCCCACCGCGCGGGGAGCGGTCGCCGCACCACCGCAAGGAACGACGCCGCCACCGGCGGCCTTCTTCCCTTCCTGGCCGACCTTCTCCGCCTCAGCTACGCCGTCTCCGACCGAGCGCCGACCGGATCCGGCCTGGCTGCACCGCACCCACACGCCGCACGCCGCTCCGAGTTCGCCTTCCCTCCCTCCGTGTCCGACACAGATCCGCAAGTACGCTACGCCGCCGTACGCACACGCCGGCGTCGTGCCGCTCCAAGTTCGGCTCGGCTTTTCCTCCCTCCGTGTCCGACGCAGCGCCGCCAAATTCCCTCCGCACAGCCGCGTTTTCCATGGCAGCAAGTTTGAATGAAAATTGGAATTGAAAACGAAATCAGCTCGGATCGCTACCGACGTCCCGCGCTGGTCGCACACGCCTCCCCTCGGATTGTTATATAGGTTGGCCTTCCCACATGCGTGCGCACACACCCAAATTCTCCGAATTCAGGCAACCATGCAATGCAAAGTCTCGGTACCATCAACGGTAGTATGACTACGAAGGAAACAACTCCCGCCATCTCCTCGTCTAACTAATTTAGGCACAAGCAGGGTACGATGCATTGACACCAGGGTTCTCAGGCCTTCTGGGTCACCATACTACCAAAGCCATCACGATTGAAACAAATCCACGACATGAATATGACACTTGAAAAAAAAATGAAGATGTATAATTGTTCAGCTATCACACAAGTTCTCTGCCTAAAGGGTTCAATCAGAGATATATATATATATATATATATATATATATATATATATATATATATATATATATATATATATATATATATATATATATATATATATATATATATAATAGCAGTAACAAACTTTCACAGCCATCGATGACAGGCTATGCAAAAGTATGTAAGAGCAGCACACATTGTTTAACAAAAACAAAACAAGTAACAGACATGTACATATAGGGATGAAAACGGATCATATCGGATACAGACGGATATCATCGATATTACATTTGTTTTCATATTTCTGTTCGGATTCGGATTCGAATACGGACAGTGTCAATTATGTCGGATAGGATACGATTGGATATCGACATCATAAATATGTGATTTGAGTATTCGGATACGGATACGATATCGGATGTTGGATATCCGGACTCGGATACGGACATATCTCAACCCCTCTAAACGGATTCGGTTTCGAATACGGTCGGAAAATATCCGTACCGTTTTCATCCCTATGTACATATCATCGATAAGCGATGTCAACATGGGTGGGTGTCAGTGTTACCACTTACCATCAGGTAAAGGGCAGACACAACATAACAGCACAACAACTTACTCGAAATAGTCACAAGAATTCCAGGAAGAAAATAACAGGACAGGAAATCAACATCAGCAGTTCATCCGCAGAGACCAAAGTGCGCATCCACACGGATGCCACCATCTCGTCTTCCCCAGCCAACAGGACATTTCCCCATGTGTACACAACCCATCCTCCGATTATTCAAGCTGTCAAGAGTAATGTATACCGCCTTCAGAGGGACCAAAGAATCATTTCCTTTCTTTTACCCTAGTAAGCCTGTTAAACCTCATCCACACCGCTGCTACTTATTTTTCTGGAGCAGCAGCTGCATGCACCTTTGGCCTTTTGGCATCAGGAACACGCTTGGCCTTCTGCAGGATCGACTTCTCATACCTCTCCATCCCACGTGCTGACCTCCGTGCATTACACAACATGCAGTACCAGTTACCTCTCGGGATACATTCGAGAGGCGGAGTCGTGCAGTAAATGTGATAAGCATCATCACAGCCATCACACAATACTATTTCTTCATCATCCTTGTTTCTGAAGCAGCGTCTGCACAGGCAAGACGGGCAGTACCAGCATGCTAGATTCTTCTGCTTCTCACTTGCAATCTGGCTTTCTTTCATGCACAGGACATGATAGAACTTGTAAGCACAGTAAGGGTGGCCGCATACCAAGAACTTCCTGTTCTAATCTTCACATGTGCCACAATGCTTGCACAGGTTTGCTAGAGCAGTTGTTGAGAGGTCCGGTTCACTGTCTTCATCCATGCTTGACACTGAGCTCTCCTGCGTTTTGATGGCCAATTCAGGTTGGATAACATCTTCAGCGGGTTCTTCTGGCTTCTCCACCACGAGCCACTCGCATACATCGCAGCCTTCATGTGATCTGCCATTGTTGTTATTCTTTGAAGGTCCGTCTAATCCAACACAGCTAGGACAGTACCATTTTGCTGGGGCCTCTTCATCAATGGCAAGCTTGAGACATGAAACATGGTATGCAGCTTCACATCCATCACAGATAATTCTTCCTTCGCTGTCTGCCTTTCCGCCACAATCCTTGCAAATTCCATCCGATCCAGATGTCCCAGTTTGTTTGGGTATCGTAGAATGGCCAGAATCGCAAGGGGGAGTCAACTCCCTTAGGGCTTTGTGGGCGCTGTCAGTTCTAGACCACGGTGAATGCCGGCGGCGAGGACTCAGCGAACGAACGGTGAGCTCGAACGCGATGAACACCTGTGAACGCACGCGAGACACTGGACACTGAATATTTGTGCTGCCTGAAAAAACAGCTTTTCTGGGTGTTCTTCTTTGCTATTTATTGAGTGAAAACAACGATGCAAAGCATAACAGCCACGGCGCACACGACGCGGAACTTGCGCGTCCATCCCCACGCACCGCGAACATCGCCCATGGCTGCATGCCAGTGTTCATGGCGAGCTATTCTCGGCCACCACTTCCTATCCGCACAGCAACCACAAGTCGGTGCTCGTGCGTGTGCTGAAACTGAAAGGAAACATGCAAGTGCTAAATATAGATGCTAGGCTTATCTAACAAATCTCCTCCTAAGCCTAGTGTCGATGTTGCACACTTCGAACTCCGATGCGAGAGCGCAACTCACAGAAGCGTTCCCGCATCAGAGCCTTGGTTGCGATGTCCGCCAGCTGCTCCTCTGTCCCGATGAACTCGATCTTCACCCTGCCATCCTCGACGCACTCTCGAATAAAATGGTACCTGACGTCGATGTGTTTGCTGCGGTCGTGGAAGACAGGGTTGCGACTGAGGGCGATGGCGGACTGGTTGTCGATCTTCAAGTTGGCGGCGTCGGTCTTCTCGCCTCTGAGCTCTGCAATCAGCCGCGCCAACCAAATTCCCTGGCACGCAGCAGTGGTACCGGCCATGTACTCGGCCTCACATGATGAGAGGGCCACCACTTTTTGCTTCTGGGATTGCCAGGTGATCAGATTGTTGCCGAGGAAGAAGAGTATGCCGGTGGTGCTCCTCCGAGTGTCCACGTCCCCTGCTAAGTCGCTGTCGCTGTAACCGATCAGCAGGGACTGCTCCTTCTTCCTCCTCTAGTAGTGACAACCATGATCAAGGGTCCCAGAGATGTATCTGAGGATCCTCTTGACAGCTGCTAAGTGCTCAGTGGTCAGATTCTCCATGAATCGGCTCACAAACCCCACTGAGTATGCCAAGTCCAGCCTCGAATTCACGAGGTAACGCAGGGATCCCACAATGCTTCTGTAACGAGTTGAATCAACAGCAGGGGATGTGCTTTGCTTACTGAGTTTCAGGCGTGGCTCCATGGGAGTGCAGGTAGGCTTGCACCCGGTGAGGCCCGCCATTTCCAGAATCTTGGCCGCGTACGCGCTCTGGCACATAGTGATGCCTTCCGCCATCTGTGTCACCTCTAGGCCGAGGTAGTAGCGCAGGAGTCCCAGATCGCTCATCTGGAAGGTGGACTGCATCTCCTGCTTGAAAGTGTCGATGTCGTCCTGATGGCCACCGGCGATGATGAGGTCATCGACGTAGACCCCAACCACCAGCCGCCGCGCACCAGAGCCTCGTAGGTAGACGGCATGCTCGGACATGCTCCTCTTGAAGCCGAGTGTGAGCAGGGACTCGTCCAGCTTGGAGTACCAGGCACGGGGGGCTTGGCGTAGACCGTACAGGGCTTTTACAAGGTGGAGCACCTTCTGTTCATGGCCGTGCAGGACGAACCCAGGCGGCTGCACGACGTAGACCTCCTCCTGGATCACGCTGTTGAGGAACGCGGATTTGACATCCATGTGGTGGACTGCCCATCCCTCGTAGGCGGCGTGCGCTAGGAGCAAGCGTACGGACTCTAGGCGGGCAACAGGGGCAAAAACTTCGTCGAAGTCGATGCCCTGTCGTTGAACGTAGCCCTTGGCCACAAGTCGCGCCTTGTGCTTGGTGACATGCCCGCCGCGTCCTTCTTAGTCTTGTAGACCCACTTGAGGCCTATTGGCTTGATGCGCGGCGGCGGCTCGACGAGCTCCCATGTACCGCTCGCCTCGATGTATGTCAACTCGTCCAGCATCGCGTGCCTCCAGCACTCGTGACGCAGCGCCTCTTCCAGTGTAGTTGGCTCGACGTCGCTCGCGAGTAGGAGACGCTCCTCCAGGTCCCGTGCGGTGAGACCGGGTATCGGTGCAGAGCCGATCACGTTGTCGATGTGGCGAAACCGGAGCGGGGCGTCGTTGTCGTGGTCGTTGTCGAGCTGCTCACTGAGGGAGGAGACTGGTGGAGAGGCAAATTTGACCCCGTGTGACGGGGCCGGTCTCGACGTCGCGGGCGCTGAACCCTGCGCTGGTGTTCCCGCCGTGTACTCGATCGGCGGCGGAGTTGCGGGCGATGTTGGTGAAGCAGAATGTGTCGTTGTCGACGAAGTGGTGAGCGGCATGGTGCTTGTGGTGGTGCTGACCGCGTCTGCCTCCACTGGTGCCTGGTCCTCCATGGTGAAGTCCCTCGACTCGCCGTCGTGCTCAGCGGACCATGTCCACTGAGTTGCCTCGTCGAACACCACGTCCCGGCTTATGTGCACACGCCGGGTCGTCGGATCATAGACTCTGTACGCCTTTGATCTAGGCTCGTAGCCCACGAACACCATCTTGCGACTGCGATCATCAAGCTTGCGGAGATGCAGCGTGTTTACCTTGACATGGGCGATGCACCCGAAGGTGCGAAGGTGCGACACGTTGGGGGCGCTGCCGGTCTAGAGCTGGTACGGTGTCTTCCCTTGGATGCTCTTGGAAGAGGAACGGTTGAGGAGGTACACAGCGGTGATGACCGCCTCTCCCCAGAACACCCCAGGTAGCCCCTTTGCCTTCAGCATGCTCCGGGCGGTGCCGACGACCGACTGGTTACGGCGCTCGACGACGCCATTCTGTTGAGGTGTGTACGGCGCCGTGAGCTCATGCCGGACGCTGAGGTGAGCGCAGTACTCGGTGAAGTCGGTGGTGGCGAATTCGCCACCCCGGTCCGTCTGAAGCGCCAGAAGCTTCTTGCCGGTCTTCCTCTCCGCCGCCGCCTGGACGCGCTTGATGGCTTCTGCAGCAGTGTCCTTGGTGGGAAGGAGACACACCCACATGTAGCGGGAGTAGTCATCGACGAGGAGAAGGAAGTAGCGGTTGCCGCTTGGTGTGGCCGGCGTGATTGGCCCACATATGTCGCCGTGCAGCAGCTGGAGCGCCTCGGTGGAACGCCACTGGGCCTGCTGAGGGAACGGGGCGCGCCGGTGCTTGCCGGCGAGATAGGCCTCGCACACTTGGTCCACCTGGGTGAGCTGAGGCAGACCGCGGATGAGCTCCTCCCTCACCATCTTGCGGAGGGCGGCGAAGTGGAGATGCCCGAAGCGCGAGTGCCACCGCCAGGCTTCGTCGTCGGTGCGTGCTGCGAGGCAGACTGGGTGTGCCAGCGTGACATCGAGCACGTACAATCGTCCGGCCCTGCGAGGAACCTTGGCCAGCAGGCGCCGCTCCTCGTCACGGATGCGCATGACGCCGTCCTCCACGAGCACCTAGAATCTGCCCTCATCCAGCTGCCCGACGGAGATGATGTTGGCGGTGAGTTGCAGCAGGTAGTAGGCACCGGTGAAGGAGCGATGTTCCCCATTCTTGAGGGAGAACAGAACTGTCCCGCTGCCCTCGATCCGCGCTACGGAACCGTCCCCGAATCGCACCGAGCCCGTGATGGCGGTGTCGAGATCGGAGAAGGCGGCGCGCGATCCCGTCATGTGATTTGACGCTCCGGTGTCCAGGATCCATCGCTTCGGATCCCGGTCCACCTCGTCATCAAGGTTGGGGACGACCTTCCGCTCGATGAGGTGGAGTTCAGCGGGCGGCAGCGGTGGAGCAGAGTGCACCGACGTGATCTGCACTGGTGGACGAGCCGGTGGTGAGAGGGGAATAGCCTCCTCCTGGGCCGTGTCAAAGGCGAGCATCAGGGTGTGTTCCTCCTCCTCCTGGGCCAAGTGGGCCTGATGGGCCGGCTCCTCCTTCTTCTTGTTGCGACAGTCGCTAGCCCAGTGGCCTTTCTTGCCACAGCGCGAACAGGGAGAGTCCGGCGGCGGACGAGGCTCGCCGGAGCCACGCCCCCGTCCTCTGCCCCGGCCTCTGCCGCGACCACCGGAGCTGGAGCCACCGCGGGAGAACTCTGGCCCCTTCTTCTTGTACTTTTCGATCCACTGCTCCTCTGTAAGAAGCAGCTTGCCGCTCGCGTTCTGCGGCGGCGATGGCTCGACGTCGTCGGCCGCCTTGAGCCTCCTAGGGACTTCTTCGATTGACAACTGTGAAAAGTCAAGGAGTGTCTCAATTGAGATTACTAGTTGCTTGTACCGTGGACGAGCGACGCGCAGGTACTTGGCCACCATGCGATGGTCTGGCTCCGGATCACCGAGGGCTGCCATCCGCTGCGTGATGTTGGTGAGACGCAGGGCGAACTCCTCGATGGCCTCGAACTCCTCGATGGCCTTCACCGGTGTCTACTACCTGCCGCAACTCACCGCCAACATCATCTCCGTCGGGCAGCTGGATGAGGGCGGATTCCAAGTGCTCGTGGAGGACGGCATCATGCGCATCCGTGACGAGGAGCGGTGCCTGCTGGCCAAGGGTCCTCGCGGGGCCGGACGATTGTACGTGCTCGACGTCACGCTGGCACGCCCAGTCTGCCTCGCAGCACGCACCGACGACGAAGCCTGGCGGTGGCACTCACGCTTCGGGCATCTCCACTTCGCCGCCCTCCGCAAGATGGCGAGGGAGGAGCTTGTCCGCGGTCTGCCTCAGCTCACCCAGGTGGACCAAGTGTGCGAGGCCTGTCTCGCCGGCAAGCACCGGCGCGCCCCGTTCCCTCAGCAGGCCCAGCGGCGTTCCACCGAGGCACTGCAGCTGCTGCACGGCGACATATGTGGGCCAATCACGCCGGCCACACCAAGCGGCAACCGCTACTTCCTTCTCCTCGTCGACGACTACTCCCGCTACATGTGGGTGTGTCTCCTTCCCACCAAGGACGCTGCTGCAGAAGCCATCAAGCGCGTCCAGGCGGCGGCGGAGAGGAAGACCGGCAAGAAGCTTCTGGCGCTTCGGACGGACCGGGGTGGCGAATTCGCCGCCACCGACTTCACCGAGTACTGTGCTCACCTCGGCGTCTGGCATGAGCTCACGGCGCCGTACACACCTCAACAGAATGGCGTCGTCGAGCGCCGTAACCAGTCGGTCGTCGGCACCGCCCGGAGCATGCTGAAGGCGAAGGGGCTACCTGGGGTGTTCTGGGGAGAGGCGGTCATCACCGCTGTGTACCTCCTCAACCGTTCCTCTTCCAAGAGCATCCAAGGGAAGACACCGTACCAGCTCTGGACCGGCAACGCCCCCGACGTGTCGCACCTTCGCACCTTCGGGTGCATCGCCCATGTTAAGGTAAACACGCCGCATCTCCGCAAGCTTGATGATCGCAGTCGCAAGATGGTGTTCGTGGGCTACGAGCCTGGATCAAAGGCGTACAGAGTCTATGATCCGACGACCCGGCGTGTGCACATAAGCCGGGACGTGGTGTTCGACGAGGCAACTCAGTGGACATGGTCCGCTGAGCACGACGGCGAGTCGAGGGACTTCACCATGGAGGACCAGGCACCAGTGGAGGCAGACGCGGTCAGCACCACCACAAGCACCACGCCGCTCACCACTTCGTCGACAACGACATGTTCTGCTTCACCAACATCGCCCGCAACTCCGCCGCCGATCGAGTACACGGCGGGAACACCAGCGCAGGGTTCAGCGCCCGCGATGTCAAGACCGGCCCTGTCACACGGGGTCGAATTCGCCTCTCCACTAGGCTCCTCCCTCAGTGAGCAGCTCGACAACGACCACGACAACGATGCCCCGCTCCGGTTTCGCCGCATCGACAATGTGATCGGCTCTGCACTGATACCTGGTCTCGCCGCACGGGACCTGGAGGAGCGTCTCCTACTCGCGAGCGACGTCGAGCCGACTACACTGGAAGAGGCGCTGCGTCACGAGTGCTGGAGGCACGCGATGCTGGACGAGATGACATCCATCGAGGCGAGCGGTACATGGGAGCTCGTCGAGCCGCCGCCGCGCATCAAGCCAATAGGCCTCAAGTGGGTCTGCAAGACTAAGAAGGACGCGGCGGGCATCGTCACCAAGCACAAGGCGCGACTTGTGGCCAATGTAACACCCCGGTGTTACGATCTTATTTAGCGCCGCGATTTAGGCCTAAGTAAAACTTTTGAACGAGTTTCTTGAATTTTTTTTATTATTTAAAACATACGTGAAGCGATAAGCGAATCCTGTATGACTTAGTTTCGTGGACTCAAATACATGCTCAAGTTAAATTACGCCGTACGTAAGGATATTCAGGACTGTCCGATAACGATGCTATCGAACGATTTGATCTTTAAGATTTGGCATGACGAGCAACTGTTATAATAGAATAAAAGTCCGTAATCAATATATATATATATATATATATATATATATATATATATACTCATGGGTCTACTTTTATATGTATGAACGGTGATGAGAGTTTTGGTGGAAGTCTGTCCTCTGTACAAGTTGATCTCGCTCTCTCTCACGCGTCTGCCTGTCCTGTCTGCTCGTGTCATTTCTGTCCCCCCCTTGTTTGGTTGTTGAACCTTTATTTATCGGACAACACAGGATCCCGACAACTGAAGTTTTAATTATATTCTCACAAGTAATCTATCAAATATCAACGGTAGAAATATATAGCTGAGCACGTTAGATTCTTTATGGTGGATACTGGTGTTTTCTATCGTTGCAGCGGCGTGTAAAATGTTTTTTTTTCTCTTCTCCCTGGTGTTTGGCTTGAAGTGCTGATCGATTGTTTTCCTCTCGATGCATCGAGCACCGGCGGCCAGCGCACGTTTACAGCACCAGCACGCCTTGTCTGCACCCATCGTCGCCCGGCCCTACGCGTTCCTGTGCCGGCAGCTGTGGCAAGGACGCGAGGTGGCCCATGCAGTGCCGGTGCTGTGCAGTCTCGTCCGCAGTCTTGTCCGTGGCTCACTCTCGTCCTCGCTGCTGCCATCCTTGTACGTGGTTTTTGTCCCTGCCGTGCCGTGTCCTTGACGTTCTGTGGGTACGCAGACATCGTTCCGGCCACGTTGTGCAGGTCGCACACGCTACTGTCTCCTACTCTCTGCTCTTTCTACTTCTTGAGGAAGCCAGGCCGTGCTCGCTTTGCTCACCAGTTACCACACATCTCACGGTCTTTCCTGCTTCCTGCCTCGCGCGCGAGCAACTGCACGGCCCCGCGCCACCGCCCCATCTCCGTGGCCAGGAACGCAGCACCCACCGTGGCCGGGCTTCCGTCGCCGACCTCTACGGGCAAGCGCGCGAGCCGCTCGACCCGCGCCGGTTCGGCTGCTCCACGGCGCAGCTCCTCCAGCGCCGGTGCTCCCTGCTGTTCCATGGCCGTCTCGCCGTCGCTCGACCGCAGCGCGCGTGGGCACCGTGCCCTGCTGCTAACCACGCGCGAGCGCGCCCGCGGCCCTCGGGTCCCCGCCGGGCCTGCGGTTTCCAGGCATCGTCTCCCTCATGCGCCTGCTAGTCCCGCTGCGTGGTCCGGTGCCGCACCCGCACCACGTTTCCGTCCGCACCGAGCCTCGGTGCCTCGCTGGCTGTCCGCACCGGTGCCGGCCTCTCCCGCGCGCCTGGTTCGCCGGTGCCTGGGAGTCCGGTTTCGCCAGCACCGCGCCCCCGCAGTCACCTCTCCTTCTTCCTCCCCGCGCTGGACCGCTCCACCTCCGGCTCGCACTCGCCGTCGGCCGAGCTCCGCAGCCGCAGCGCCTCGCCCCGCCCGCGCCGTGTGCGCTGCTCCTCCCTGGTGCCTTCGTCGTCATCGTCGTGCTGCACCACCACGCGACCAGCCTCGCCGAAGAGCCACCCCCACGGCCCCGCCGTTGTCTGCACCGCGGCCCCTGCCCTGGGTCTGCTCCGTGCGCTCTGTTTTGAGGTTGAAGAAGCAAGGTGAGGAGGGCATATATCCAAGCAAAAGAATTATACGGGGTCCTTTTTGCTAACTACGAGACTCAAGTAAATAGTACTTTCATACCGCGGGTTAAATTGAGAAAAAAATACGAGGGCCTTGCTGCAAATTGGTGCCGTCGCTGTCTGGCCCTGGCCTTGTGGGCTGGCCTGCTCGCCATGCCGCGCGTGGGCCATTGGCCTGCCTATCGCTGGGCCGGCCAGTCCTTGCCGCGCGCTGGGCTGGCCTGTGGCTGCCGCGGCTGGGCCGCTAGCACCCCACCGCGCGACTGGGCCGCGAGCGCTGCGCCCCGCCTGGGCCGCCAGTCCAGCTAGTGGGTTGCCGCCGGCCCCTTTTCAATTTATAAATGTTTTTCCAATATAAGTTTCTGGATAACTTGTAAAATCGATATAAAATGGTATAGGAGTCCAAAAATTATGAAACCAGTTTTGTTGGGTCTCTAAAATTAGGATCTACCTGTTAGTATAGTTTGTTCATATAGTTTAATAATATTCTTAGGAAGCTATATAATTAATTAGAGATAATTAATATTGTTAAAAGGAGAACTTGTAGGAAATTCCGTGGGAAATTATTAATAGTGTTGAATCTAAAATTTTTACAGTAGGCTCCTAGCAATGTTAGGTACTCACTGGAATTTTTGTAGCTCAAGAATAATTAGTTTACGAAATAGATAATGATGCCCCATTCCGAATAAAGATTAAATGGAAAGAATGGAATAAAGAAACATCGTTGGTTTATATAACTAAAAGAATTGTTGAGAAATAATGCCTTGTTCAACAACATGGATACGTAGCTAAGTACGGTCGTCGTTAGAACTAGCCCGTTAACTTGAGAGGCGTAAAGCGTATTTATAACGAGTCACGATTGCAGTCAATTAATTATATCTTTGCATGGCATTACATTGCATATCATAATAGGGACGTCGGTGGATCATGGAGTTATCGGGAGCTGCTGGAGGAATGGTGCTTTTGGAGATCATGTCGCCATGATGGAAAGCTAACTTCTGATTATATTTTTCCCAGGCAAGCCCCGGTGCATAACCCCTACCTTTCTGCAGCTTAAATTATATTTGTGCATTAAGTTTCAAGGAGTTGAATGAAACCCACTTGCATATATATCTTTATTCCTATGAGTCTTACTAGTATGACAGGATCGTGTAGAATGCTATGCTACAGGACTCCGGTAGAAGTCGAGTGATTGCCTGTCATTCGCGAGATATAGAAAATATGTTACTATATGATTATCATTTGGAATATATAAAATGGTGGAAAGGAAAATGGTGACCGGACAGGTATATGGTTTGGGTATTGGTGGGTGTAAGAAGTTGTGTCGCCGCGGAGGCGGGTCATAGCTTGGTTACACCGTTTCTCCCTGTCTGGTCGATTAAAGACCGATCGTTGCATATGACTCTAGGCAGGTCACAGACTTATTATCCCGAGCACATACTTGTGTATGGGCGCTTGGAAGACTTGTTGCTCTCTTGTCGCGGATCCGGCTCTTTCCGGATCGACTGTTAGGGTTTTATTTTGGTGGAGGAGGTCCTTGCGCCGCACTGAGTCCGGAACTCAGGGGCGGGGGCTTGGAGTCCCAGTTTGGACGGGGACCTGGACACCCGGGACAGGAGAGTGATGGGTCGGTCTTGTTTGTGCCTAGGGTACAAGCGGGGCGTGTGTTTTCGGGGTACCCAGCTGGGGTATTGATTCGCGAATCGCTGGGCTATCCGGTACGGCTTGTCTACGGTTTAGCATCGTAGTAAGAACTAGAAGATGAAAGATGGAAGATGGACAAAGGAAATCTGATTGCTTACCACCTGCTTGAAAGTAGCACAGGTGCTTACATAGAATGGTTAGTTAATGAACCAATGCGGCTTTTAATAAAAATCGAATATAAGGACGCGCGTTTAGTAATGCTTCCTGCAAATGCAATGAACACACAAGCCAAATAGCTTTGCATATCCTTGGAGTCTTTTCTTTTCTCCTATCGGGTAAGTCTTGCTGAGTACAATTGAGTACTCAGGGTTGTATTCCCCCTGTTGTAGGTAACTGGTGGAGGCTTGAGCTGACATTTGTGTGTGGATTCCTCCTAGTGGGCTCAGCGAGGATTTCCTTTACGCTGCGATCGTAGTTGTTATTTATAACTCTCGCCAAATACTTTTATAAATGAAAGTTTCATAACATGTTGCCGTAGTCTATATATATCAATACTTCATCATGTCATTAAGAGAGGTTATTTCCGCTGTAACTCTATTCACATGTTTCTATTCTACTGTTCAATTAAATTGTTTATAACTCTGATAACATGATTGCATTCCGCTGTTATATTAATAAATATTATACTATGATGTTGTATTAAAAGCAAGGTAAGAAATGGTTACGAATGATGTAAGCTTTATTCTCTCATGTGTGATCCTGATGGCAAAAATGTGGATTTTTGGGTTCTCCCCTGGGGTGTGTCCGACGGAACCGAGTAATCTAGTGTTCTCCCCTGAGTGCTTAGTGTCTAATGGAAGACAAGCACTCCTGTGAGGCATTAAATTAGGCGGTTTTGCCACAGCCAAGGGCTACGTTCAATGACAGGGCACCGACTTCGATGAAGTTTTTGCCCCTGTTGCCCGCCTGGAGTCCGTACGCTTGCTCCTAGCGCACGCCGCCTGCGAGGGATGGGCAGTCCACCACATGGATGTCAAATCCGCGTTCCTCAACGGCATGATCCAGGAGGAGGTCTACGTCGCGTAGCCGCCTGGGTTCGTCCTGCACGGCCATGAACAGAAGGTGCTCCGCCTTGTAAAAGCCCTATACGGTCTACGCCAAGCCCCCCGTGCCTGGTACTCCAAGCTGGACGAGTCCCTGCTCGCACTCGGCTTCAAGAGGAGCATGTCTGAGCATGCCATCTACCTACGAGGCTCTGGTGCGCGGCGGCTGGTGGTTGGGGTCTACGTCGATGACCTCATCATCGCCGGTGGCCATCAGGACGACATCAACACTTTCAAGCAAGAGATGCAGTCCACCTTCCAGATGAGCAATCTGGGACTCCTGCGCTACTACCTCGGCCTAGAGGTGACACAGACGGCGGAAGGCATCACTATGTGCCAGAGCGCGTACGCGGCCAAGATTCTGGAAACGGCGGGCCTCACCGGGTGCAAGCCTACCTGCACTCCCATGGAGCCACGCCTGAAACTCAGTAAGCAAAGCACATCCCCTGCTGTTGATTCAACTCGTTACAGAAGCATTGTGGGATCCCTGCGTTACCTCGTGAATTCGAGGCCGGACTTGGCATACTCAGTGGGGTTTGTGAGCCGATTCATGGAGAATCCGACCACTGAGCACTTAGCAGCTGTCAAGAGGATCCTCAGATACATCTCTGGGACCCTTGATCATGGCTGTCACTACCAGAGGAGGAAGAAGGAGCAGTCCCTGCTGATCGGTTACAGCAACAGCGACTTAGCAGGGGACGTGGACACTCGGAGGAGCACCACCGGCGTACTCTTCTTCCTCGGCAACAATCTGATCACCTGGCAATCCCAGAAGCAAAAAGTGGTGGCCCTCTCATCATGTGAGGCCGAGTACATGGCCGGTACCACTGCTGCGTGCCAGGGAATTTGGTTGGCGCGGCTGATTGCAGAGCTCAGAGGCGAGAAGACCGACGCCGCCAACTTGAAGATCGACAACCAGTCCGCCATCGCCCTCAGTCGCAACCCTGTCTTCCACGACCGCAGCAAACACATCGATGTCAGGTACCATTTTATTCGAGAGTGCGTCGAGGATGGCAGGGTGAAGATCGAGTTCATCGGGACAGAGGAGCAGCTGGCGGACATCGCAACCAAGGCTCTGACGCGGAAACGCTTCTGTGAGTTGCGCTCTCGCATCGGAGTTCGAAGTGTGCAACATCGACACTAGGCTTAGGAGGAGATTTGTTAGATAAGCCTAGCATCTATATTTAGCACTTGCATGTTTCCTTTCAGTTTCAGCACACGCACGAGCACCGACTTGTGGTTGCCGTGCGGATAGGAAGTGGTGGCCGAGAATAGCTCGCCATGAACACTGGCATGCAGCCATGGGCGACGTTCGCGGTGCGTGGGGATGGACGCGCAAGTTCCGCGTCGTGTGCGCCGTGGCTGTTATGCTTTGCATCGTTGTTTTCACTCAATAAATAGCAAAGAAGAACACCCAGAAAAGCTGTTTTTTCAGGCAGCACAAATATTCAGTGTCCAATGTCTCTCGTGCGTTCACAGGTGTTCATCGCGTTCGAGCTCACCGTTCGTTCGCTGAGTCCTCGCCGCCGGCATTCACCGCAGTCTAGAACTGACACCATAGGCTCTCAAGTAGAACCACAGCTACATCTTTTTCTATATCAGAGAAAACAGCACAGGAAAAAAAAAGGAAGGAGGCAAACAAACAAATAGGTACTTCGTACCTGTTTGATATCATGGTCAAGCAGCGCAGGGTTCTGTGCATAATCCCCATTTCTCATCTTGGCATCAATTATTTGCAAACCAATCAGGTCATCAGGCTTATTGACATCGAATGTTGCAGCTAGCAGATCACACAGCATGGCAAACTTCTCGGAGATTAGAATGTCAAAGATAGCTTTATGGCATATCGCCTTGTTGGCTTCCAAAGATGCAGCTGTTCCATCTTCTAACTGAACCAAGGCACCACTATTCTCTTCAGAATGTACAGCTCCAACAGGGTCCTCTCTTCCTGCTCCTTGGCCGTCAGCTAAGTTCCCCTGGTAGATCCAGAAAACAAAATAGAAGCTTTTGTTAGGGTGAAGTGAAAAGGTACCATTACGCGAGGTCGGCATGCACAGGTTATGTTGAATCTGAAGGACTGGATGGATTACTAACATGTTCTGTGGGCTGGCAACCATTATATCTGAGCGCATCTCGGATGCAGCTCTGAATCCCTCCGGAGCCCTGGTTCCCAGCAGTGGATTGCAGGACGCCCTCCAGCTTCTCCAGCACCTGTCCAGGTTTTGGCGCCCACCTTGCTGGGAACTGGTGGCGTGCACCACCGCGCTCATCTTATTCTGCACAGGGGAGAAAGCAGGGGAATAAATGACAAATCTCGAGAAGCAAAAGCAATGACTGACCGATAATTCGGCACCCAAGAAGACGTATGCACGCCCAAGAAGACGAGTGCCAGCATTACAGGAAACCCTAGGCTCGAGAGCAAACGCTGCGACATAGAAAGGGAATCTCGCAAGACGGAACCGAAATCTGGCGGCATATGAACGAAATCTACGAGTAACTGAAGGCACCGCGAGGCTGGAGAGACGCCGATGCCCGTGGGCGCAGCCCCCGCGAGGGACATGGAGCCGAGCACGGCGTCCGCGGTGTCTCTGAGCGCGGAGACGGCGGCGGCGAGGCGCGCATCGGGGAGCGGGGACCAGGTCGGGTCCGTCCGTGGAGCGGGCGGCGAGCACGCGCGCGAGCAAGGGGCGGAAGACCAGGCTCGGTCTGTGTTTCGCACGAAGGGAAGCGAGGGCGAGCGATGCTCTTATAAATATTTTAGTCGCAGAGAAGAGCGTTGCGTATATTTATAATAGTTTAAGTGTAAGGATTTCATACACATGTTTCAAATATTTTATTTATTTTCAAACATACTTTACGATTGTTATATCTAAATGTTTTAAAACTATTTCGGGTATTGCATCGGTCTCACTGCGCGGCAAACAGGCGTAGGCGGAGGCAATCCCCACTGGCGTGGGTGGGCCCTATATGGCTGCGGGCGGGCACAACCGGCGTGACATGGGTGGGCAGGCACGGGACAGGAGGCAGCGGCGCGGGTGGGCCCTATATGGGAAGCACTCAAATTTGGCTGACCCGAGCTGCAGGCTCGCGAGCTGGGCTGAGAGGCCCACTCCACCTCCAGCTCTGACTTGGAAGCGCCACCATGTGCGCTCGTGGACTTGGACCTATCGTTGAACGCCTCCGATGGACGTTGTTGACATCCTGCATTCGCAGAACATCTCGTACCTCTTCGACTCCGACAAGGAGGTGAAGCCGTCCGTCATGCAGATCGCCTTGCAGAGCGGGGGGTTCTCCACTCGGCGAAGGTGATGACGAGAATCGATTCTTTTGCCGTTTATTTTCATCTGGATACGATAATACATCACTTCACTTGTTGGGATGGATGCTTGCGTGGGCACAGCATGGACCGAGGACGCCAGTGCGAGCTCATGGCCGTGCTGCGACGACTACGGTTTTTGCAACAGGAAGCACCCGCCGGAGTGCCAGTGCAATGACATTTCGGTGCACGGGTGCCACCCGGAGTGCAAGAAGTGCGTCAGCTACACGCTCACCGCCGCCGCCGCCGATGGCATCCAGAAGCTGCAGGGTGGTGGCCCCGGCCCCGTCCGCACCTACTGCTGTGCGGACATGCTCACAAACTTCTGCGAGCGCCGCTGCACGCCGGCGCCGGCTGCAGCATTCCTGGGTGAGGTCTTCTGACGGCTTCGGACCAGGGTTTACAATACCGGTAAGAAAAAAATTTTGGTCCCAGCGATAAATACGAAATTTCGGAAATATCGGAAATATCGGTTCAAATTTAAATAAATTTAAATTGAGTTTTAAACAAATTTAGCATCATTTCACTAGAAAAACTCTATAATCCATCATCCATCATAAATTTATATAATATCGACGAAATAACACAATATATCATAGAAGTAGAGTTGCGGTAATACAGTGGCCTGACGGTGGGCGAGCTGCATATACTAGTTCCGTCAAATGTGTGAGTGAGAAAATTAAATAAATTTGACGAAATTTAGGGCTTTGATAAGACTAGATGATATGGAGGATCATTTTAGTGTGGTTTGGTGTAATTTTAGAGTGAAAGATGAATTTAACCGAAAAATTTTAACCGATATAAAAAAATTTTGGACCTCAGCGAAAAAGGCGATATTTCGGAAATTTCGGCGATATTTCGCTGAAATTGTAAACCCTGCTTCGGACCCCGTCGATCGCTGCTGCATGCATGCCAATTAGAGTTTGCTTCTCTCGAGCTTCGTCAGAGAAGAAATAAATAAATTAATGTCGCCGCTCGGCTCGATGCTTGCTCTTGCTCGATGCCTTGTAGAACTATCCTAGTTTGGTTTATGATGTTGGGCTGTGACCAGCTTTGGTTTGCCTGGTGTTTTGGCAAATCGCTATCAAATTTCAATTACTTTCTTTATATGATCTCTTAGCTAAAAACATTGGCTGTAATATTTTCTTGACTTGGCATGCCATGGTATTTTGTTCAAACAAGTTGATTGTACTGTCGTCGAGTGCAAATGGTGGGCCTAGCCACAGTCCTAGTTCTTTCTGCATTGAACATTTGAGCACTGATGTTGCTCTATTGTCATTTGGTTTGCAGGTCTTTCTAGATATATAAAGTATATAAATGCATAGTAGTGGACATGCTACCGACTGACTGAATCCTTTGCATTGTAACGATTTACAGAATTCGTGGCACTCATTTGATTTGATCCGTGCCTCTGTTTGTTTGTTTTCCACGGGCATCTTCACTCCGATTTTATTTAGTGGGTGTGGAGCCAAATTAGCTGCATTGGCTTGACCCGTATCAGCCCCTGCTCATGCGACACCAGGGGCGAGTACGCTGCCCACTTAGTGGGGGCACGAGGGTGGTGTCCGCAGCACCAAATCGGCATGGTCGGACAGTGTCTGCTGCCTTCCGAGAAAGCCACAGGGGCAGACGCAGGTGACCACCGCCGGGGCCTCATGCTCCAGCTGGGCGGCCACCGGAGCAATAGCCGCACGCCCCAGTGGAGGGCACACACGACGATCTGGCTGGCGGCAATTGAGGCTGAGAGCTTCTCTAGCACCGGGTCCTCCGTGGCGTCGCTTCCAGCGAGCGTGTCATGAGGCCAAGGTGCCAATGTCAATGGGTCAAGCTCGGGAAGGCGTGGTCTTTAGCCAACTCGCAAAAAAAGGGAAGGAGCGTCGATGGACCGGAGCAACTGCAGCATCGCCGGAAGAGCCGGTCGGCGCTACCAAGGTGCTGTCCCTCAGCCGCCTAAGGCCGTCTCCTACATTGGCGTCGTCGCCCTCCGCCGATATGTGCAACGACAACCGGCATAGGTATAGCTCTGCCCGAGACCGGCGACCCATCGTGGGCTGGTGGCTGAGGTCAGGCAAGTTGTCGTGGCAGGCCGCCTTTGTCAGAAGCACTGATTCTACTAGTAGCCACCACCCGTGGCCAATTGCAGTCGCACGAAAAGGTGTCGGAACCCGGCCCGCTACAGCATAGGCAGCACTGCGACAGCCAGTAGGCCACCATCTGGTGCGAGGAAGAGAGGCAGTTGAGGCACTTCCCGTCTAGGGTGGCCGGAAGGCGGGTAGAGGATCGACGGTCCACCGGACGTGCAGGACGTGCCCTATCGCTACCGCTTAACGCCACCCGCGACAAGACCTCGTGTCAGCCGCCAGTGTCCAGACCGGAGATACGATTGCGGGCATTGGAATGTGGCCCGAGCCGCAGATGGGCTGGCATGCGCCGTGCGTAATCACGTGCAACTCGGCTGGCCCCAGCATTTGCGTCCCAGCAGTGGACACGAAGCCCGTGAATGAGCCGCGGGCGTAGCCTACGATGGTTGGGGCGCTTGTGGCGCCCGCTTGAATGGTTGCATCATCACTGGTGCCTCCGACGAAGATGGACTGCGGCTGGGCTCTCTCAAGCCGTTTCTGCATAAGAGGCATCGAGGAGGTCATCCTCTGCCCACAACCGAGCCTTGTAGCATGGTCTTGTAACATCTTGCTGAGATTAATTTCTCTAGTACGGTGCTCTTATGTATAATCTAACTAACTAGAAATGCAGGAACACTTCCATAGTAATCACTCATTTTCTTTGACACAACACAAATAATAATCCTTCCACCGTGGGTGTCCATCCCGTGTTCGTCCGTCCGGACGCTCTCTCTCTCTCTCAAAAAAAAACTCCCAACGCTCATCCCACTCCGCCTCTCTCATGCGTCCCATTCTGCACAACGCCACGCCCACTTTGCGACGCCACTGGCAGCATTCCCCGTGGAGCCTCTATCCCACAATGTGCTCCACTCCGGAGCACCCCATCCCCCGCCGCGCCATGCCGTGCCTCGTCCTCCGCCGCGCCCAGGCCAGGCGACCAGGAGAGGGGGCCGTCGCTAGCTGAGCACAGGCCAGGCGCAGCTGGCCGCTGCTAGGCCGCACCACCATCCTCAGCCGCCAGCTGGCCAGAACGAGCCATTCCCCCGCGTTGCGTTGCGTCGTACGCAAGAAGGTTGAAAAACGCATGTTGCAAGGCTATGTTTCAAGTGTTTCAGATGTATCATGGGTATGTTGCAATTGTTTCAAATGGATGTTGCAAAAGTAGATCGGGATGTTGCATATATTGCAATGGTTGTACACGTATGTTGCAATCTTTTATTTCCAATGTTTCATCTATTTTTTTTTTAGACGTGTGTTGCAAGTGTATTTATTTGAATGTTGCATATGTTTCGTACCTATGTTGCAACTATTTTATCCGGATGTTTCATATGTTTTACCATAGTTTTCATGTGTTTTTTTTGCAAGTGTATTAGATGTATGTTTCAAGTGTTTTATCTGTCTTCAGACGTATGTTGCAAGTGTTGCATCTGGATGTTTTAAAAGTAGATTGGGTGTTGCATCTTCCTCCTCATCTTCTGCTGCCTCACCTCGGTGTCTCCTCCTCACCTTTTGCTGCCTTGCATCTTTCTAAGACTGTGGAGGGGGCGCGACAAATGCCGGTGGAGGGGCGCACCGGGGGATGGAAGCATGGATGCGAGCACACATGCTCTCCCCTTCTGTTACGCGGGCAGGAATAGGCTTCTGTTGGACTCCAGTTGGTGGGCAGGGATACCGCTTCCGTTGGCCTCCCAAACACACGTATCGAGTCATGGTTACCTAGTGGGAACTGCATCCGGACGTGCTGCTGGGCCCGGACATCCGGGCACTAGTCTTCCCCTAATTAAAACTAAAAAAGAGTTACATGTTCCACTGCTGAGGTATGGTAAAAGGACCAGGCTCCATGTGGTCTATGGTGTGCATGATGCATGCATCAAGTGACGGAGCGATGATTGCATGCATTGCAGAAAAATGTTAGTACCGGATAGTGTGGAGACAGGCCCATAGCAATGTCGTCGGTTGTGCCAAAATGGGTTCAAATGCTTGGTGTGGTTTAATATCCACGCTGCCTCCCTTTTTAACCTTTATCGAGATTCTGGCTACGTACGTGTCGACAGATCATGGTGGAGAGTCCGTCCAATTTATATTTTATTTGTTGGGTACTAGTAATTTAATTAACAAATTTTCATGTAACAAATTGCTATGTTTCTGAATACTTTATTAATTCTGAATGCAGCTCCAAAATTTATAAAAGTTTGTTGGTCGTTGGCCGGTACCCTGTCCAGGCACTATCGATGGACCAAAATTACAATTTAGTGGATCATAACCGAAGCTTGTAATAATATATAATAAATGCAAAACTCAATTAATCTGATTCATTGACTTGGTCGTAAAACACAAGTATGTGATATCAACATGTTGAATTTCGGCACGGACGAAGTTATCGCGCGACGGGGGAGCGCGCGACCCGTCTTCAACCTCCTGCCGTGCCTCTGCTCCACCGCCCCCTCCTCCCCCGCCGCCCCCGGCTCGCCCACTGTCCGCTCTTGCCTCCTCGACCCCACCCTCCTCCCCGTCATCGCCCCCGCCGCGACACACTAGGATTTGTCAGAGCTCCGCGGCTTCGCCGCCTTCTTCCTCTCCACCCTCTCGTGACGGCGAGCTCCGACCGCTGCGACCACCCTTTGGCCATGGCGCCCCCGTCCCTCCCTGGCACAGCCGCCTTCGCCGCCGCCAAGGCCCCGAGCCGCCCGGCCTCATTCCCCACCGCCTGGCCGGCCTGCCTCACCCCGGCCAGCCCTTCTAAGCCCGCCGGAATTGTTGAAGAAAGAGGGGCGCTAGTCGACGGAACCCTAGTCGGAGTTGGGGAAGAAGGCTGGGGCACGATCGGGGCACGGCTGAGTGGGGCGTGGACGTTGCGTGGGCCGCGAGCGAGGGCGTCGCGAAGTAACTTTTGCGTTGTAATTTAATTTGTTTGCAGCATTTTCGCTTGTATGCAGCTGAGTGTCTGCTACAAATTGGTTCAAGCATTTTGTGTGGTATATGTGGTCACTTTGGAGACGGAGGATTTTCAACTTCGGGAGAAGGGATCTCTTGTTCCCGCCATTTTTGGGTGTCCTGGATCGGAAGCCTGCTACTCCTATCTGGGAGTTTCATTTCGCAGGTAGCTGCAGATGTGCTCCACCAGCTGTTAAGACCCACCATACCCATGGACCCGAAAGAAACTCAACCAGCGTAACGTTTCAACTGGGCCAAGCACAGCCAGCGGCTTCGGTCTCCTCTCCCTCTCCTCGTGGCGGGCGCAGGATTTTGACCTTGGGTATTCAAAATTTTGTGAAGGAGGTAGCAACCTACAACTAGTATATTCGGCATTTTTTGAGGGAATCAGTAAACTATAGACTCCCCTCTTTCTATTCTCCAAGTTATAACAAATTGCAAATCCATCCTATATTGAATGGGATTATGGGAAGCTAATAACACACCAAATTTTGCCGATGCCGTGCAGCTGTGTGGCTCCCCTGTGTCAGACTCCCTGTGCCCGTGGTGGCGCTCATGCGCACATCGGTCCGCCATCCACCGCGACGCTGCAGCAGCGCCTGAGCGCGAGGTGCCGTCTTGCCGATGCCGATGCCGATGCGGTGCGCCTGTTAGGTGTTGCTGGGCCGTCGGTTGGGAGGGAGAGTAGCAGGAGAAGCCAGAATTTTTGATACGATAGTTTCTTGCTTCTATATTTTTCTTTTTCGAATATTATACACATAGACGTACATACTGTATATACTAACTTTTTTGGCACAAATTTTGGGGGTATTCACTGTATATACACCTTTGAATACAAATGGGCCCGCCCCTGCCCACGCTGCACGACGCCGCCGCTCTCAGGTCCCCACACCCTCCATTTTCCAAACTCCGGATCGATGCATTTTTTTCTTGTCCGTCTTTGGTTGCATTGAATTGGATGGATGTCGAGCCGGTCAGAGTCCATGGAGAACCCGTCTCATGCGCATCAGGCAATGCACCCTCATTCGTCGCCTCTTGTTGCTGCTTGTGATATGCTGTTAGGTTTGGCATACCTCCATACCCCGAGGCCCCGATCCATCATATCTATCGAACTAGCAAACCGACTTGTTTAGAGGCAACTAAGAACCGATCTTTCTGAAAACTCAACCAGGCAGGAAGAAGGATCCATTTAGCAAACAGGAGGGATGGTGCATCGAGGAAGAAAACTTGTGGAACACCATCAGCTTCAAATTTCTTACCAGGGGAGAAGTCCAATCCCTCACAAAGCTACTCAATAGTAGGGTCATGCTCTAGCTCCAAGAGAGCACCAGAAGAGAGGTCCGTGCAAGACATCGACGAAGTGAGAAGAGAGGGGCACACTGCAACCAGCCATAGGCACACCAACGGCAGCCGAGAGATCTCAAAGGGAGCAGCGGAGGTGGGCCGCTAGAGGTAGAGGGCGGTGGCTAGAGGCACAGTTGGCATTGTTATTACATATAATAATGTTTTAATCACTCCACATAGGATTTAAAAATATTCGCTTATTCAACCTCCTTTATAGGAGCAACTTATTTATTGTATTCTCATATTTTTAGTCATATGTTTTCAAATTTATATATAAAACTAGCAGAATAGAAAGTTGGACAAAATATTCTCATGTAATGCACTGTCTGTTCATGGTAATAATAGAATAGCTTGGCAAGATACCCACGAATGTACCATAGTAGAGGGTTAACAGTGATTAGTCAAGAGAGTGGATGAAAACAAGATAAATATGTGCAGCTGAGAAGAAAGTGTGAAAACTGGTTAGACCAATATGGTTGGATCTTTGTTCCAAATAGAGGTTACAAAATAAATGGATTCTAAAAGCATGGTGTAAGAGTCTCATTAACTTTACCCTCAGGCACCAATACTTCCTCCTTGGAGGCACCTGCCATGGCTTCCACCTTGCGTCTTGGGTTCTTGGTAAAAACCTAATTCATGATAGACGGGTCCAAGGGACTATGACACCTAGGAGGGGGTTGCACTACCGGACTCACTGGCTTTGCCGAGTGCCAGGGGCACTCGGCAAAGCCCAATTTGCACTCGGCAAACAATACTCGGCAAAAAATGCGTCGGCAAAGGTGTCTTTGCCGAGTGTCTTTTGTCGGGCACTCGGCAAAGTTGGAACCGAAAAAAACCTGAAAAAAATGGGAATTTTTACCGAAAAAAATGGAATTTTTTTTTTAATTGATGGAGGCCCCCACCGGTCAGCGCCCACCCATCTCCGGCATTTTTCGCGTAAATTTCACGGCTACGCAGCCGACGGGATTCAAACCCGAGACCTCCCGCTGCGCACAAACCTCATCTACCACTACACCACACTGTCACTTGTGTCTGGATTCCGTTTTAGTTCCCAATATATTATACTAAAACGAGTGTAAATTGCTTGTTTGAGGCCCTAAACGAATTCAAATAAAAAAGTTGTAAACTACAAAGTTTCATAACTTTTCGAGATCTACACTTTTAGTTTAGGAAGTTTTTCCATCCGAGGTCGTTTACAAAATTTGAATTTTAAAATTTGGAAATTCAAACGCAGTTTTGCATGACAAGATGTTTTCAAATAAAAAAGTTGCCAACTACAATGTTTCATAACTTTTCGAGATCTACAGAGTTTATTTTGGTTGTTTTTCCATCCGAGGTCGTTTGAAAAGTTCAAATTTTAAAATTTTGAAATTCAAACACAGTTTTGCATGACAAGATGATTTCAAATCAAAAAGTTGCCAATTACAAAGTTTCATAACTTTTTGAGATCTACAAAGTTTATTTTGGTTGTTTGGTCATCTGTTCATCCGACATGGTCGTTCTAACATTGTTCACAAATCTTATATATCTCTCTTGTAGTTTCATAAACTACAAGAGAGATATGTTAGATTTGTGAACAAATTTATTTTCACTTTGTCATATGAAGAAAAGACCAAAACAAACATTGTACATCTTGATGAGTTATACAACTTTGTAGTTGAAAACTTTTTCATTTGAATTAATTTACTGCTTTAAAATGTGCTTTGAAATTTTCTTTGCCGAGTGTCAAAAAAAACACTCGACAAAGGCGTCTTTGTCGAGTGCCCGAAAAACAACACTCGACAAACCACTTGGCACTCGGCAAAGAGCCGGTATGTTTGAGGCCCTAAACGAATTCAAATAAAAAAGTTGTAAACTACAAAGTTTCATAACTTTTCGAGATCTACACTTTTAGTTTAGGAAGTTTTTCCATCCGAGGTCGTTTACAAAATTTGAATTTTAAAATTTTGAAATTCAAACGCAGTTTTGCATGACAAGATGTTTTCAAATAAAAAAGTTGACAACTACAATGTTTCATAACTTTTTGAGATCTACAAAGTTTATTTTGGTTGTTTGGTCATCTGTTCGTCCGACATGGTCGTTCTAACATTATTCACAAATCTTATATATCTCTCTTGTAGTTTCATAAACTACAAGAGAGATATGTTAGATTTGTGAACAAATTTACTTTCACTTTGTCATATGAAGAAAAGACCAAAACAAACATAGTACATCTTGATGAGTTGTACAACTTTGTAGTTGAAAACTTTTTCATTTGAATTAATTTACTGCTTCAAAATATGCTTTGAAATTTTCTTTGCCGAGTGTCAAAAAAAAACACTCGGCAAAGAAGCTCTTTGCCGAGTGTCAAAAAAACACTCGGCAAAGAGCTTCTTTGCCGAGTGTAAAAAAAACACTCGACAAAGGCGTCTTTGCCGAGTGCCCGAAAAACAACACTCAGCAAACCACTTGGCACTCGGCAAAGAGCCGGTCTCCGGTAGTGTTGGGGGGGGGTGTTGAATTAGGCTTTCTAAAAATCTACTCAAAATTGTGCCATCTAATTTCCACCTTGTAACGACCCAAGTCCGTTACACCATAGGCTGTCACTTTTGGATACCCGAGGCACGACCCATTGGATTCCATGGGCACCCTTAGCCACCCAAGCCAAAGAGTGTTACGCCCTAGTAACCGACTACATGACGACACACAAGTTAACTGCCGGCCAACCACGACAACCAAACGACCGTCAAAGGAATACATCAATCGAAGAACCCGGCTTAAGGCATTTATGTTTACCAAAGGAATAGAGAATGGGCACAGCCATTGCAAGCCTCAATATGGACTCAAGGTCAGAGAGATCAGGTTCACAAGTTTGGATAGGCGAAACCAGAGTGTATCGGACAGTCCGACATGTTTTCCGGACCATCCCATAAAAAGTACAGAGACTGCATATCAAGTAGGAAATGAGCTGTCATCCATTAAGGGGCATGGCCCACATGTCAACACGAATTGGAGATATTTCCCAACACCTGAACCTCAGCTCCACTCACTCTCCTCTCATTTCCCTCACACACTCTCTCTCTAGAAGAAAGAACAAGAGAAGGAAAGGATGAACTTGAGTGAGGAAGTGAAGAAGAAGGTGGAGAAGTGAACCAAGATTACAAAGAGCAGCAAGATCAGCATCTAGATCAAGTACTTGAGCTCCCACAATCTCTCATCTCATGGACCTTTTGGTGGGAAGCAACCCAAGTAAGAAATCTCTCTCCTTAGCTTGGAAGCAAGAAGGACAAGTGTGGATCTTCAACCTTGATGACAAGGAGTTCATCAAGAGCCCAAGCTAAGTTGTCATGCTCAATCTCTCTATATCCTAAGGGTTTTCTCTAAGATAAGGAATCACTAGTTACACTAGTTAACCCAAGCCTAAACCATAAGGATCCCAAACCTAGTTGTCAACCTAAGCTACACTAGGAGTGTCATGCACATGCATGAAGGTCTCAATCGAAGATCTAGGCATGAACCCCAAGTCATCACCCAAGAACCCAAGAGCATAGGTTCTATCGCCCAACTGACGGAGAGTTCGTCATTAGGACGAAGTGTCCGTTAACCCCTAGTCTAGCCACTAGAAAGTCTTATATGTAGTCAGCCGGGACCATAGAAGTGTCCGCGGTACTCCGCGGAGTGTCTATTGAATTATAAAACCTTCGAGCCAGTGAACCCGAGAGTGACCAGTTAATACCGGAGCGTCCATAACTCACGACAGAGTGTCCGATGAATTATAAGGAATAGTCACCCAGCAACCCGAGAGTACCCAGCTCGTACCGGACCACCCGTCAGTAGATCAGACCATTCGAGGATAGTCATGAACCTTAGAACTGATTAAGTCTTGAGCATACCAGAGTCTCAGTGACCTCCCACGGAGTATCCGCCAACCATACAGAGCCGAACAGAGTCACCTCACCCCAATACCCGGTACAGCGGAGCATCTGTCGTTTAGGGTGGAGTGTCCGCAAGTCACTGAGAATGTGAGTCTGTTTAGACAACCAACCTAAAAAGGCCAACCGCTATCCAAAGAGGCTTAGCTACTAGCAGTACGATAGCAGGGCCATAGTTAGAGTCTCTTCCTAAGTTCCTAATCAACCTAAAAGTCTATATCTATAGCACAACCGTCTCCAATGATCGAATCCTATCTTTTTAGGTTGGGTCGTCTTGTTTTGTGAGGATCGTATGTGAGTCATCATGGCTAACCGGATCTTCAGGAATCATCAGCGTTATCAGGCAGGCACCCCACTACTATAAACCACATTTTGGATACTTATGATGTCTCATTATGAATTATGCATCACATGTAGCTTTGGATAATAAACCTGTTCACTCTACGCTTAGAGTCACTCTTTAATCTGTTAGAAGCCCTTCACCTAAACAACGGGAATGGAAATGCTTAATTGCTTATTGCTTAGTTACCTAGCAACGGTAGAAGTCGAGTATGAGAAGGGAACTCTTTCTCGTGCGTGTAGGATGCTACATCGGGATGATTAAACACTAAAAGCAATGATGGTACAACTTGACTTACTTCACTAATCTGGCTAAGGAATAATATCATTAAAAGCTATAATCTTGGAATACTACTTTGGTAACTTGCTCATGCGAGGGGTAGGTTGTTGTGAGTGTGGGATCTCAAATGACATAGCTTGTGGAGTAGCTAAGGACCGTTTATTGGGATACGTGAGTCCGAGTAACCACCCGTACAGACCACATGTCGTGGATGGGGTCGACAAGCGAAGTAACTAATTGCGACCAGTTTATCCGTGAAACTGGCAAGGGAGTGGCGTCGGTCAGGAATGTCTGGGACATTGACCGGGCACTAGCCGAACCTTTTGTCGGACACTCGGGCCGGATTAGGGAAAGGTTAGGGAATGTGAGGCAACCCTTACCCGGGCACGGGTATGGTGGTTCGTCCCAGTCTCCATATGGGTATAGTTGTACACCTCTGCAGAGTTCGAAAGGCTGAAGTCCCTTGGGATGGAACTACGCGGTTGTTCCTACTTTCTATACCCATGGTAGCATAATGCTGGAACATTAAGATATGGCTTATATATGCTTAATCTCCCTATGGATATCATTCTTGATGATACTAATTCTTTAAAATGGATCATAGCATGTCATCTAAGTAATGCCATGCGTTTTTCTACAAATATACAAATGCCTATTAAATCACCTGTGCATCCACCAAATATCTATGTGTTGGAAATAAGTCCTGCGAATACGAAATGTACTCATGGCATTACCGTTAAGTTGTTTTGCAGGTGATTGAGTTTTTCCTTCGAGGTTACATCCGACGAGTGCGACGATTAGTAACCCTTGAGGTTCTCCAAGATGAGTTGTGTGTAATCCGATGAGTAGAAGAGTGAATGAGATGTAACCTAGATAGAGGACGGTAGACAGATAGATAGGTAATGTTAATAGTAGTTTCATATCATAACTTTATGTCATCCTCAATAAAGTTCCAGCTTAAGTGTTGAAGACTTACGCGTGTGATTGAATGAGTTGTTCGGTATGCCTTGCATCGGGAATGTGTGTGTAACTCAACGCAAAGGTCCTGAAGAGGAGTTGCTATGTGAGCTCCTAGGGGCCTCATGGTGGAATGAGCGATGACCCCCCTGTCATGGCAGGACGGGTATCGGAGTAGTTGATTGACTTACACCTACAGTCCTCATACAAGGCATCGCTCAACCCACTCGACATGCACTTGAGATTTCGACTTTAAAAGTTTTGCTCTATGCTTCAGGCAAACCCTAAGTTATCTTAACTCTCTTCTCTAGTTGAATCTAGCCTTTGCTTCCTCAATACTCTATAATACAAGGAAAGAGTCCAAAAGGTTTTGTTTTTAAAGAAAAGTTAGGACCTGACTAATGAAGGATAGGATAACCCAAGTGAGGAGTTGTCTTCTATAGTCGCTTTACGCGTAGTGTGTCACGACAATAGAATAATCGAGAGAGCAATAGCAAATCCAATCTCTTTGTCATCTAGATGCAAAACTTTATCCCTTATCTTGTTAGAAGAATTTCGGCAGAGTTTCCCTTGTGTCTTGGCCTTATCTCCCAATCACATGACAAGCAAACAAGCACACATAAACAGGACATCAAGAGGCATCGCCAACAACACAAGAGATTCACGAATATAGTTCACAACCATGATATCCAGTGTAATAGGATGGTCACCTCGACTAGTGACCGTGCCAACAACTAAATATCAAGTGTGTCAAATAAATAAGTGTCACGCCTGATGTGGTTGGGCGACAAGAGAGCAACGGACTCAAGTTTTCAAGCCATCACAAGAGTATGACCGAAAGACAAGGATGAGCATCACTGCTGAGGAGGCGGTGGCGGGATCGGCTACTGCTGGGAGTGCGGCGACAGAGGAATGAGCTGGTACGCTGGAGTAGAGACGCCAGTGGTAGGCACATTTGGAGGTGCTCCTGCACAAAGTCAGGTGTTGAATCAAGACTCACTAGGTTGGAATATGTGAGATGCAAATCTAGAAATAGAAGAGGATTCAAGTGTATACCCGATGGGGCAGAGCCTGATGTAACAACTCCCTGAGCATACGACACTGGACGGGGCACTGTAGTTGCACCTGCAAGAAAGGTGAGCTCTAGTCAAAACGGATATAAGGAATTTAAGGTGGAAAATCCTAAAAAGTGGATAGATGGACTTACCTGGAACTACCAGCTAGAAAACCTAGTAGATATGGGCAGCGAGGTTGTCATGAGATTGCCTGAGCTACGCAATGTTTTGAGCATTGGCCACCTAGTCATTGTGGACTTCCCGTAGCTCTTCCCTAGAGACAAGCAACTCCACCCTCTCAGTCAAGTTGCGTACTGAGGTCTACAGCAGGTTGATGAGGGGTTCCTACAAGTAGCTTCGCTCACGCTCGAACCTCTAATCAAGGTTCCCCTCCATTGGCGCTATCACATTGTGCATGTGAGTACGAATGCCCTCAAAGTATGAATCAAAGAAACCGGCTGGAGGCACCCAACCACCCTAAGCCCCAGCACCTACATCCCTCCTATGACCACGAGTAGCCTCTTGAACTGAAGACTCACCTCCCTCAGTTGATGGAGCCTAAGGTTGAGGCAAGCCCTTGGTGAAGAAATCCTTGTCATAGACGCTCGGACGGAAGGACTTGTGCATTGTCTCTTCAACACCCTAGAAGGCTGCCTTGGTTTTGACCAACGCCATGATGTATGGCTGATGACCCAAGGAACCCCGCACCTCATGCTTGCACCACATTAGCTCCTCAACAAGGAAAGCAACCTAGTTCACCTTTGTGCCATTTAGGGTGCTCTTGATGGCCATGTAGTACTTCTCATGGATAGCATCAGTGTTACCAACCTTGGGCAGCAGCGTACAATGAAGCATAGTGTTTAGGACACTTGGTTCCATCACTAGACCCTTGACCTTTCCAAACTCGAAGTCTGAATTTGTATAGAGTTGAGCCACCTCAATCTTCTTTCTCACCTTTGGAAGCATGTCCATCTGCTCTCCTTCCTTCATGATATGATAATCAAGTCTGCACACATATGCAAATTCCCCGAAGGAGGCCTTGTACTTGCCCTTCCTAGTCACCCACTTGATTGTTTCCTTCTCTTGGTTCACCTCGAGTGTGGAGTAGAACTGTCGGACCATGGCTTCATTCCAATTATGCTGAAATGTCATGACCTTCCTCAACCTGGCCTCTTCAACCTTGGAAAACAAACTCCGGAGAGGCTCGTACTTATTCATGAATTCCCACTCTACCCACTTTTGGTTTGCGCTCATGACAGCCGCTCGAACAAGCCTCAGAAGAGATCGTACTGGTCTTGAGTATGAAAGAAAGGACTTAGGGAGGATTGTGGCTGGCTGAACTGCTTCAGATTACAAGCATCATGGAATTCCTTGAAGTGATCTTCACCCCACTGCTTCCGATCGGTGGGTGGACTTACAGTGCTGATGGGGGATACGACTGTCCTTGGATTGTATTCCAATCCCTCATCACTAGACTCTACCTCCTCCTTGATACCCTCTTCACCTTCATTGCCCTCCTCCTCATCATTGCTTCCACCATCACCATCACTCCCTTGTTCCCCCTCCTCATCACCATCACTGTCATCTTCACCACTACCGGACGGTGATGGAGATTGTGAAGATGAACTCGGACGTGACGACGAAGATTATCGCCGTGGTGGAGCTAGCTGATGCCTTGGTGGAGCATTCGAGGCACTTTTGGACCTCGCTTTGTGTGGAGCTATCTTCTTGCTCCCTATCTCCTCTTTGGCATCATAGTCACTATCCATTGGATCGTCACCATCGGGAACCGGACGTCTTCCACCACTAGCATTTTTCCTTGGTCTTTTTTCTCCCTACCACCACCACAAAGATGAAGAACCAGAGTACGCCTGCAAGGAAGAAGAAAAATAGTAAGGGTTAATAATTTTGGTCAAGATTAGTGCAATGATTGTCAAAGAATTGACTAAAGAAAAGTTTGAGGCAGACACGGGCACGAAAACAAGAACAAGGTGGCAGTGCCATGTGTAACATCTACACCAGCTCACCAACACATCCAAAGAGTATCTACAAGGTTGTAATAGCAGGTCAGACAAAGACTGGGTGAAGTCATACTGGACAGAAACTGACGGAGCATCCGACAAGGTCCACGGATCATCCGTCAGCACAATAGAGAGCATGAGTAATTATGACGAAGAACAACCAATCACTACCGGAGTGTTCTGCCAGATTTTTTGAACCTCCCATCAACAGATAGATTTTACACAGGGCAAAGGCGCGCTATAGGCTGGCTAACGGATCATTTGCAAGGTCCATGGACCATCCGCTAAAGTGTGAATAGAGCAACATCACTACTGTGAACGACCGGTGCTCAATCCACAAAATCTCATGATTCCATCAACACCAATGCATTAAAACCTGCATAGAGTCACATCCAAGCCTACTCTACGAGACCCCCAAGAGAGATTTGAATTAACCCTAGCCATTGCATAGATTGAACCAACCCTAGCTTTCCAACCATGGAGAAAAAGGTGAAAGCAAAAGAAAATGGAGCTTACTCAGCACCCCACATCTTGGAGAAGCACGTGGTTGGGCACGTGACCGAAGGAAATCAAGGAAGAAGTGTCCAAAGGACGGTGTCATGGAGTGGGCAGTGGCGTGGACGCGTGTGCGTGGGGGACCAATAGGCGAAGAAAATGAAAGGACATGTCCAGGGGGCTGTCGCCCTATATATAGCCCAATTTTATCAGACAGCCTACAAGGACGTCGGGACATCCGCCAGATTGCTGAACCCAATAATAAAAAATTGGATTTAGAAGTACATTGGAGAATCTGTGAAGAATGACAGACCATCTATCAAAACTTTAACCAACCAGCAAGCCCTTCAGAGATAAGATAATAGAAAAGGGTAGAGAAATTTTGGGATGAGTCCTCAAGTACCCAAAGCAACTACTTAGCAAGCTCGAGGACAAGCTTGAATTTAAGTGGGGGAGAGTTGTAACGATCCAAGTCCATTACAACATAGGCTCTAACATTTGGATAACCGAGGCACGACCCATTGGATTCCATGGGCACCCTTAGCCACCCAAGCCAAAGAGTGTTACGCCCTAGTAATCGACTAAATGATGACACGCAAGTTAACTGCCGTCCAACCACGACAACCAAACGACCGTCAAAGGAAGACGTCATTCGAAGAACCCGGCTTAAGGCATTTATGTTTACCAAAGGAATGAAGAATGAGCACAGCCATTGCAAACCTCAATATGGGCTCAAGGTTAGAGAGAATAGGTTCTTAAGTTTGGATAGGTGAAACCGGAGTCTATCGGACAGTCCAACATGTTTTTGGACCATTCGATAAAAGTATAGAGATTGTAGATCGAGTAGGAAATGAGCTGTCATCCATTAAGGGGCACAGCCCACCTATCAGCACGAATTGGAGATATTTTCCAACACCTGAACCTTAGCTCCAGTCACTCTCCTCTCATTTCCCTCACACACTCTCTCTCTAGAAGAAAGAACAAGAGAAGGAAAGGATGAACTAGAGTGAGGAAGTGAAGAAGTAGAAGGTGGAGAAGTGAACTGTTGGTATATTTTAGACGCACACAGGTAAATCCACTAGCACACGGATAACACTGTAGCTTTCACCCGGAAGTATTCCAAGTATCGTATCCACAAGGAAACGTGTGAGATTAACTAAAATCTAACTTAAATAGGGGTAAATCAGGATATATGATATATGATAAGTACATGATAATTGACCATTGATAATGAATAGTTAATCACTCAGAGTACTCCTTTCTATGACATTAGCATAATTAAGTAGATATTAGAGAAACAATTCCTAAGTCATTCTTAATTACAAGTCAAAGCATACAATGATTAGTGCAATTACACTTAGTAGTCATGGCTAAAATGAACTTCATATCTACACATAAGGGATATTACTATGGAAGATTAAGAATAGAGCATGTCTTCCTTCGTAACTAGATCCTACTTGTTGACCTATATTCGGGGAGTGGACTACAAAGGACTCAACAGGAGTGTCACATCTGCAATCTACCACATTGCCTAGAATATAGGTTGTATCCGCAGGTAAACAACGTATAAGCACCATGCTTACACAATGTCGACCACTCACCCCATGATCATTAGAGTGAGTGCTATACGAACTTATGCTTGAATATGATGATAATCTAGCTATACTAAGTATATAATCAAAGTAGACGATGAACATAATAACTAGGAACATGAATGATATTAAGAACAATGTCATAACAATTGTAGCAAACATATAAAGTAATGAGAGATACAAAAGAGAGGGGGTACAAAGGTTATACCAAGCCACGCTCTTGACACGATCGGGAATCCAAGTGAAGCTTGCCTAACCTAGCTAGCTATGCCCTAGAATATTGTGGAGCTCTGAGGATTAGGGTTTGGTCTCTGTCTTCTGCTTCTGACTTATGCCCGAGGGAGGTAGGTAGAGGCTGGTATATATAGGCCAAAGCATCAATTCTGGACACTCGGATCAAACCGACTTGAACGAATGACGAAGAAGGACTCTCAAAGGTGGTGGGAAACCATCATAGAAAGGAGAGGCTGACCGGTGGGGACAACAGGCCGGCCGACTTACAGGTGAGTCCGGTCGGCCAGTCTCTGTGACAGGTGGGTCCCCCTCCGATGAAAGCTTGTAGACTCCGTCTTGAGTTGTTTTCCGCAGGTTTCGTGACTTGAATCTCTTTCTAATGTCGGTTTGCTTGTTTGTAGTGTATGATAGTGGTCCCAGGGGCTGTTTTCTGGATAAATCCTCCTGCACTCATGAAATCACCAAAGCTCATGGAATTCATTAGTTTAAACCCCTATTCCTATGTTTGGTGATGGAATTAAGTGTATATGTACGATATGTTGATGGTTTATATTTGATGTTAATGACCGTCAACAAGCTCCCCCAAGCTTAACCTTTGTCAGTCCCTGAGCAAAGCTAAACTTAGCAATGGATCAGGAGTTTCTATAATGCTTTTACGTCTCAAAAGTACACATGTGTTCAATCAAAAATTCTCCTCCAGATTAGAACAAACTGATCTAATTTTTAGACTTACCCATATTACCTTCAACCATGAGGCTTCTTAACTTTCTCTTGGGTCTTGAGCAATTGAAAGACAGAACGATCAAGTCAACCACTATGTCTCAAGTTCTTTGTTCTACCATTGTTCCAGAGTTTTTTTATAAGTTTTCAAAATAAAACTCAGAGATTCCATTGTATGACACTTTCAAGTCTCTCAATATATTTGGTATTTGTAGATCCTCACCAAGGCAATAAAAATGTTATGCCTTTTCTCTTCCTACTACTAAGGCTTATGTGGAGTTCATAGGTAGGGAGAAAACTAGAGCATACTTGTAGTGCATATATTGTAAAGTCAAACAACGGACCCAAAGAGAGTTGAGTCATACAATCAAATCAAGATGTGCATGTGTGTGGATGTATGGTGGATATATATGGTGGCTAACCTAATTCTACTTTTCTCCTTGAAAACATATCTCTCTTTTGAAACTTGGAAACATTTGCTAGAGAGCAGAGGCTATCTTATTCATCGCTTCTTTTTTTTAGGCGGGCATCTAAGTACCCATTGTTTTGGATATTTTGGACACTTGTCTATTTTTTCAACTCTTTTTTTCTTTTCTTTCTTCTTTTTTTATGAATAACTTTTGCATAGCCCATGCCTCTTTTCTGCAACAAAATTTTAGAGAGATAGCAACAAGAACTTGGAGCACTTATTTTGAGTGGAAACCTAACAAGCATGTTTTTGTGTTCACTCCCAGTGTAGGAGTAGAACATTTTTGGGTGGATCTAGATGGAAGGCATGTTTTTGCGGCTACCCCCAGTGTAGGAGTAGTGCATTTTGGGTGGTGTGTACGTGATCTTGATTTTAAGGGCATGACAAATCTCTCATAAAGGTCAACAAAGGTTAACAAAACTCAATGAAAAAACAAGCAACATATATGTGGAAGTTTTTCTAGCCTAAATAACATGTATGGCTTTGGTGGGAATTCAAGCTTTGTCATACAAGAACTCATCATGTAGCATTTTTTTGTTTTCAAAAGATAAATCTCTAGAACTTTAGTGTCACTTGGAACAAGATAAATAGTAGCTCAGACCTTTTCATATCATATCCGTCAATTACCTAGACTTAGATCAAGCATATGCTACCCACGAGTTTCAAGTTCAGAGTAAATCCTTATATCAAAACAATCTTATCCAAAACTCGAGAGAATTCAAGGCTGAAAACTAGGTACTTGAAAGGAATTACAATAGAGCAACTATTCATCATTTCCATTTAAGAGATTGTTCTGAGTCCTCTTAATTTTATTCAGCTCTTAAAAATAAATTTAAGCAAACTAGACACTCCTTTTTATTTTATTTTCAATTTTACTAGATCGCACATTATTACTATAAATGACAAATGCAAAGATAAATTTTTATTTTGTTTTTCATTCATCATTCTTTACTATTTAAAATAAACTAAAACTAAAACAAAAAGGGGAAAGAACACTTACCTGGATACACGGGGGTGCTTCTCCCCCAAGCTAGCTCTTTCGGTGAAGTTTATTGATCAAATACCTCGGCTTGCTCCAAAGACGAGGATTCTTGTGATGACGCCTCTAATGGTGATGTCACCTTCTTCCACCAAACTTGTCTTGGTGTTTGAGTTTGATTTTGGTTTGACAGGTTCAGAATTTTCACTTGTAGAGATTGGGGAATCGACTTGAAGTGTGTCCTGCTCATAAGACAAGGTTGAGATCAAGTGTATGGGCTCTGTTGGTGGAAAAACACCAACAGAACCAAAACTTTACTATTATTCTTCTCTAACCTCAGGTACAGGGAACAAGATGAAGTTGATGTTATGCACTTTATTCAATTTTAACATGGGTGGTAAGATCAGAAGGTTGAGCATGAATGTAGCATTTAAGTACATTTGGCAGAAAAGGGTTAAGTTGCTTAATCTATGGAAGGATAATTCATCTTTGCATAATATATCAATCTTTATATGATTATAACTATCATCTTCCATAGATAAGGTGTGCAACTTTTAGCTCATTTGGTTGAGACTGTTAGATCAATGAAGTAGTGCTAGGAACAAACTTAAAGAAGTGGTGCTAGGAAGAAGCTTAAAGAGCTAAACATGTTAAGATAATCAGATTGATTCAAGTAAGTTGTTACTCGAACATGCTTGTTTCTTGTTTATGTGCCTTCCAGAATGAAGGAAAAGCTTTTTGAATAATGACCATTTATCTTAGGATTTTACCTTTGTCATTGGAGCGTGATGACACCATGTGAGGAAGAGTAGATGACTCATGATGGTCCTTTCCTTTTACTTGAAGTTTTCCTTGTTTAGCTAGCCTCACAGGTTGAGCTGTTCATGAGCTCCTTGTTTCCTAGATTGCACCATTTCTTTCTCATCCTTTTGTTATGCCATCTTTTTGCTCTTTGATCGTTGGATCTTCCGCTCCACTCATTGTTTTATGGCACTCGCCTTCTTCCTCTTTGTTCTATGGAGTTCTTCCATCCATGTTGAATGAGCTGTGTCTCCTTTTCGCAAAGTTATTGGAGTTCATCGTGTGCCTTGCTTCATCTCTAATTTGAATTCATCTCGTGACTTACCCAAATTGAATTGGGAGTTTCCTACAAGGGTTAGTCAAAGAAAATATCTAGTGTCTACTAAAGTATACTATCGGCTCAAAATTCAACCTAGACACCATGTCTAATTTGATTTAGGAAGGCATTTTAACCTAAGCACCAAACTTAATTTAAAAGATTTTGGAAGTAAAATCAGTACACCTTTTGGTTCAAGAATCAAACTAGACACCATGTCTAATTTAATTCAGGAAAACATTTTAAACTAAGCACCATGCCTAATTTAAAAGGTGTATGAAAATACTTCAAAACCTATGCATACTATAGTAAACAAAGGTAGCATGAAAGTAATGTAGAGATTTATTTAGATAGAGATGAAAGAGCTTAATTGTTGTTTAGCAAATTGAGCATGAGTTAAAGGTAGAGACAACCAAAATTAGCAACATGGCATAGCATTTCTCAGAGAAGTTCACCCCCCACACTTAAATTTTGCAAGGCAAAATCAAGTTTGGATGGATGCAATTCAATATTGTATGATGCACTAATAGGATCCAGCCCTACCGTGATGCCTATACTGGGTTGCAATATGGCTATTTTGGTTGCAATATGGATCAATTGCATCTATGTATGGTCGTTGATAGGTGGTTGCATTTGGAACGGTGCAATAACTTTTTGCATCCTTTTGATGTGGTGTTGCAATATGATTGTTTTGCAATGCACAAAAAAACTAACGCAACCACGATATGGTTGCAAGCACGGATATTGCTACCAGCAGAATGGTTGCATTAGTTACTATTGTGACGAAACATGTGGTTGCATGTAACACCCTAAAATTTGAGAGATTTTAAAATAGGTGAATTTAATTTATTTATGTATTTTGTAAGCATGCAAATTTAGAAAAAATAATAACTTTGTTAAAATTAAAATCAATTACAAAGTTTAGCAACTTGGTTTGAGCCTCCATGCCGTTGCATTCTATTTTTGTAATGAATGGTTTGATCTAAATTCAAATTTCTTTAAAATATTTTTAAAATAGTTTTGAAATAAAAAGAAAGAAAGAAAAGCAAACCTCACTCACTCCCTCCTCCCCCTTCTGGCCTAGCCGACCCAGCTCCCCATCCCATACTCTTCCCCGCCAGCCCATTTCTCCCCTTCCCCATGGCCCAGGGCCAAGGCCCGTGCCGCACTGCGCCTCCTCCCTCCCCTGTGTCGTTGCCACCCAGGCTGGCCTGCTTTTTTCCCACGTGGCCCAACTCCGCCTACCGCACTCACTAGCCCAACCGAGCTGCACGGACGCTCCCCTTCTCTCTATCTCGCTGACACGCCGGGCATAGCCGCCAAAGCCATCTTCAACCTCACGTAACCACCCCGGAGTCTGCACCGCCATCGCATAGGAGTCCATCACCGCCTCGTTTCATCCCTTGGCGTGCACTCCAAGATGCGTCCTGATCCCCATAAATAGTAGCCACAGGTACCGCACCGCTTTCCCCCGTATAACCTTAGCTCGCACTGCCATCGCAGTGCCACCAGAACCTAGCGCCGCGCTCCAGCTCGTCGAAGACCCGCCATCGATCCCAAGAAAGTCCCATGGTGAGTTCGCCGTGCACTGCTCTCCATCCCCGTGCTCTCGATTCACTCCGCCGTGGCCCATAGGTCTTTTCCCAAGTGCGCCGGTGAGGTCTCGCCGTTATCCATGGAGGATCGTCGTGCTGGCTCCCTGTTCCGGCCGGCCGCGCCTTCTCTCTCCCTCCCTACGATTCCAGCAGTCAGATCCACAAACAACGGATTAGATTAGACCGTACCCCTTCATTGCGATTTTTGCAAAAGAGTCCCTGCAATTTCTCGCATTATAACCCGTAGTCCAAGGCACACTTCTCGAATACGTTTTCTCTTTCAGAAAGCGTAAAATTCCTCTGTTAGATTCAAAATACGCTTTCATCTATTTACAGTTTTGCCATTATTTTCTTTAGGCCATAACTTCTCCGTTTTAACTCCATTTTGATCCGTTCAAGTTGTGTTAGATTTTTAATTGCGTAATCTACATGTTTATATTACTATTAAATATATTTTCAACTTTTAAAATTTGAGGTTAGATTTAATCTATTATTTTATTAATAGAAATCTTGTTTAATTCATAACTTCTTCGTTATAGCTCCGATTATAGTGCTTTTCGCATCTGTGTGTTCATAGCAACGTGTAGAATATCTTTAAAGCCTTTTTACTTGTTTTTATATGTTTGGTGTAATGTTCTAATTTAGTTCTATTATTTGCTTCGTGTATGATTGCATGGATGATTGTGTGGTGTTCTATGATCAAGTCCAGTCGGTGAGCTATACGTGGTGAATCGAGAAGCAATTCATTGAAGGTTTCGACTTGGAGAAAGATCAGAGTTTAAGGCAAGTATAGCATGGGATCTTCCTTGTTGTCCTATACACATTTAATCATTTAATTCATGCTGCATGTGTCTACCTTGACTACCACTAAGGATTTTCTAGTACTTTGTTATCTTGTACCTTGAGTCCTATGAGGAATTGCATTGGGTAGTATGATGCTAGTACTCAAACTAAGACCATGATCTTGTAACTTGACTAATGGAATATGCAATAAACAGTAAAAGTTTCTTTTTAACAACATGGAACCGAGCATTGGGCTATTTTATGGTGCTCTAGATTCCTCTCCATAAGGACTTATCTATATGTGATCATCCGGGACTTACAGTACAGCTGTGAGGACCATATGGCTCTGGTTTTAGCTCAGTATGAGGACTTTTTCTAGCTTGTTAGTGGTTACCTTTATGGTGCAAGAATGGCTTGACGAATTAGATATAGTGCGGCCTCTGTCCCCTTGTGTATAGGTTGCGTGTCATTATGCCATCGGGAAGGGGGGCTCTACATTTGTTTGCTGAGTGAATCTAATGGCCCTAACTTGTTAGATGAACCTTTGAAAGGCTTCATAGTGAACCCTGCCGACCTTCCTTGGTAGTGTGTCAAGAGGCTGATCACCTCGGGCGAAAGGGTAAATCACGACTCACAATAAAAGTGTACAACCTCTACAAAGTGTAAAACTGGTATATCAGCCGTGCTCATGGTCACGAGCGACCTTGGAACCCTTACGAAATAGATGATGAACACTGATGATACTGATGATGAAGATGCTCACTAATGATTACTATTTATGCTATTCATTATTCATGTTTACCTGATCATGTGTTTATGTGGGCTTGTGTATAAACTTATTGCTACTCAGTCACTTAAAATTGTGACTCATTCAAAAGCTAATCGCAGTTAAACTAGTGTCAGCCTTTTGAGCCTCATGAACCCCATGTTATATTTGTTGAGTATGACATGTACTTACGCTTGCTTTACTTTTCAATTATTTGGATAAAAATCCCGGATGGGTACCAAATTGCTAGAGTTTGGAGGAAATAGGCTTGTGATCAACCAGTCAGTTGTCCTTGTGGATTGGAGTCTTCACCCGAAGATCGGAGTTGTCTTTCCGTTGTTTGCTATCTAAGGTTATATCCTTTATACTAAGTACGTTATATATTGAGCATTGTCTTTCGATATTACCCTTATTTGTAGCTATATGTGAGATTTGACTTCCAAGGCTCACATATGGTGCGTATCTGGTTTTGTTCTTAAAACTGGGTGCTACACTGCAATATGACAATACTGCCACAAGTGAACCTGTCACAAGATAACTTTATCACCATGTAGTGTGCTCCATTGCATCATAGAAATCTTGCAACGTAACAAATTTGGTGGCTAGAGTCATAATTGCCACATTCATTTGCTGGTGGTAATAGATGGGAAATGCAATGAATCATTGTTGGGAGCAATAGATGGAAAATGCAACAAATAATTGTTGGTGGTAATAGATAGAAAATGCAATGAAGCGTTGTTGTTGGTAATAGATATAAAATACAATGATTCATTGTTGGTGGTAATAGATGGAGAATGCAACGAATCATTGTTGGTGGTAATAGATGAAAAATGCAACGCGTCATTGTTGGTGGTAGACACGCCCTATAGCAATACATAAAGTTTGTGGCAATAATTTATATTGCAACAACAAACAGTGGTTGCGTGGTAGTTTGTTGCAACGAGGGCATTTTGTCTAGCATATTTTTAATTTAGCTAGAAATTTAATAGTTGTTACAAAATAATTGTGCCATGCGTATTGATTTCACCATCACATATAAGAACTCAAACCTTCATTAACTTCAAATATATGTCTCAACCAAAGTAATAATACAATGACCAGAGTACTGCTAAAATAAACATGACCACAATAGAATAAAAACTTCATCTCTGTATCAAGTTTGCAACTATGTTTGGCATAAAAAAATAGAACAAAATATGAGTTCGCTTATTGATCGCTTCATGCTCCATCGCCCATCAGCACTTCATTCTTCTAGCTATCCATCACTAGCATATAGCCATAAAGCTTTCTCTAAATATTTTGGGCATTCGCGCTTTTCTGCAATTCATGAACACATATAGAATTTATTATTAATTTAATATAGGAACCTTGGTGATTAAATGCATGGAATAACTAAGCACGTGCAAATTTAATGATCATAGTGGCATAGCAAAGATATAAAGTAAATAAAGGAACAATCTAAAATATCTCATATACCATTTGGGATATGAAATTTAATGATCATAGTATTCATACCTGCAGTTTTTTCATTTGATTACGAGTCCTCAATAGTTGTTGGGTAGAAATTACATGATTCAATGACCCATTGGCACCATTCTTTTTCTGGAAAAGAGGCTTCGTTGCACTAATTTTTGTTGTCGTGGTAGTACCTTCATCAACTACCTTTTCTGTGGTCAACACGCTTGCTAGTCCATTATTCTGCCAAAATGAACGCTTTGATGTAAACAAGTTGCATTTTATATGTAAACATGTTGCATCTTTTGTAAGTAATCTTGTTGCAATTTTATTACCTCTATAGTTGCATCCTCTATGCGTGGTGGTGTGATGAAGTTGTTGTCGACACTTGGGCCGTTTGGAACCTGTGTGGTGTTGATGGTTCCTGTGATAGCCTGTGCAGCCCAAAAGACAAGGAACATTAGCAAAAATAGAGGAGCCAAAAAAAGAACTATGTTCCAAAGTTAGTACCTGCTGCAGTGCCAATTGTATTTGTTGTTGTAGTGTTGACTGGAATTCTTCCCTGATATCTTCAATTTGTTTCATACTTTCTTCCTTATTTCTTTCCCTTGCTGAAACTTCATTTGCAAGCTTTTCTTTTAATTCTTCAACCTCTTGTTGGTGCTGCATTCTTTCTTGTTGAGCTAAAACTTCACTGCAGGCTGCATCTTCTTCTTTGTGTTTTAGTAGAGCGCTTCGTGTTGGATATTTCGCCATGTATCCATGTCCATGACATTTGTACGATTTTGTTCCAAGAGTTTTAGAGTAGTTGAGTTGGAAAACTGTGTGTTTCCTCCTCAACCGTAAGGAAGGGACTATCCTTCCCCTTTTTTGCCGCTGTAACTTGGATGCAGGCATTTTCCTAAGTGAAACATGAGAAATAAATTAGGACCATGTAATTTCAAAGAGTTCCAAAATAAGTTTGAAACATGTTGTAATTTTAAAGCTGCAATCATATACAAGCACTCACATAGACATCCCTAGAGTTGTCATTTGACCATTGCCCATCCTTGGTGTGAGTCGTCATCCAAAGTTCCAAATCAGTAGGCTGTTGACCATTAGTCTGGTTTCTCTGAGATGGCAACAATATAATGTAGCATTAGGTAACGGCCACATATATATTTAAGTAATTAGCTTAGTTAATGTTGTCATCACCTGTTCAAAACTAATTTGGGAAAATGGTTTCGATCCCATGAGATGCTTAGTCTTCTATTTATGTCGGTTTCCAGAGTTCTTGGTGCTAATATTTTGCAAAAGGTGTACAAGCAGAGCTCTATTAATTACACTGTATTTAGCAGTGGAATTACAAAAGAAACCGAACACCGATGAACTTGGAATCTCTCACTTCCAAAATATTGGATCAAGTAGTACCACTCCAAGTTGTCTAAATCTTTAGGCTTATGCTTCATTCGTTGAGAGTCATGGAGTTTGCCTTGTATGTCGAACTAAATGAAGCTTTCCATCCTTTGTACATCTCTTTGGCAATTGCACATATCTTTTCACTAGTATCTTCAATATCATCTAAGTCCCAAATTTTCTGTTTGAATGGAAAGACAAATAGAACAGTAAAGCGGAGGTACTGAATTCATAACATTTGTCTAAATAAAACAATTGACTCACCAGCATCTCATCTGCTATTGCTATTTTCACAACGTCCTTCCACGATTGCACTCCTATAAGTGGAGCCTTTTTCCTAGTAAGCACTACAATCTCATCGACGAATGTGCGGTTGTTCTCACCACAGGGGCCTCCCATCAAGGAATCAAATTCAATCTTTCATTTATGAGAGCCGCTCTTAATTCTCTTGATAGTTGCTTTGAAGCCTTTGAGACATCCACGTCCACAAGCTTTGGATCCACCTTATTAACATGTGAAACAATATAATATACATGTCAACGCTGGTGTCTCTGCTGTGTGTGTATGCTCTGTTCTTCCTCCCTTCTTCTACCTCTAGCCGTAGTGTGTGGTCATACAACGTTTGTCGTGGTCGGCAAGACTGATCAGTGGTCGACTCACCTGAGCCGGTGATCCTGTGGGCCAACAACAGCGCACACGCAGCTTGCCTGGCTGTTATCCTCGCCACGTAGTCATGTAGGGAAAATAGTACATCATTGAACTGCTACCTGTGTTTTTTTTTCTACTGTGCTAGAGCACAATGCAAACTCAAACACATTTCATTTCAACAGGAAAACAGAAGGTCCAAGAAATGGTGGAGAGCTAGCCTGGAGCTCTGTCTGCTAAATAAATTCATCAGCTTGCAGTCTATAGGACTTGCTCTCTGCTCAAACTCGATCAGGGCCTGCGATCAGCTCCTTCCTTGCATTAGTAGCCCTCTCACCTTTGAGCACTTTATTTATTGGAAGATTAGCTTTACTGGAGAATACATTCTCCAATCAGACGACTTATTTACTCACTAAGAAAGGTTTATGCAATACATTCATCAATCAGACGACTTCACCGGAGATTAATTTGCTTCAGAAAGGGTGCCGCAAGAACGACCAATCATTTGCAGATTCTGGAAACGATACTACGAGGAAGTCAGCATCATTGGAATTTCCAAAAGTAAAAAAGAGAATTCATTAAGCATGTTGATATAACGGACCTTGGTTGCAACTTTCATCTAGTCCTCACTTCTCAATCTGAAGCACTCCAGCTTACTCATTAATGCTGCAATTCTCCCTGTAGGCACCGGCTCTGCAGGCCCTGATCATAGATGATGTTAGAATTTATATATGCATGTAAATGAAGGTGGAATTAGAGACATTGCTGGTGAAGTGCCATGGTCCACCGTCCAAATATTACTATTATTATTCTTCTAAATTCGTATGTAGGGACCAAAAAGTGACATATTATATACAAAAAGATGTCTATGTAAATATTAATGTGGCCGGCGTGTTGATTCCTAAACTTTGCATTTACGTACGTATTTACCCATCTGTGTATCAATGCGTGCACTTCATGGCTCACTAGATCTTCTGTACATGGTTGAATAGATGTTCTGCACACTTCATTATTTTAAGGTTTTTTATGTATCTATAAATCGCGTCACGTCTTGTGATAACTAATACTAGAATAATAACAATCGAGCTCCTGGCCATTTATATTAAATTAGTTAAAATGAAACCAAGAAATTAAGTAGAGATTACCTTGAAGAAGATGGGGGTCTAGATATTTCTCCTCGAGGTTATCCAGACGTTGCTGTAGGCTCGGTGGAAGCTGCTTTATACCAGGACATTGAATAATGATAAGAACTCTGAGAGATGAGTATACTTGATGAGGTCCATTCGGTAAGGATTGCAGGCATCCACAGTCACAATTCTGGAGTTGTTCCAGCGATGTGACCTCTCCTGACAGGGATACAAGACTGCCACAATGCGAAATCGTCAAGGTCTTGATGGACGGAGGAAGGTTGGCAACCTCTGTCAAGCCACTGCAGTCATTTATGTCTACAGCTGGCTGATGATGATGACACCGGCTTCAGTACTACAGCTGTAGACACCGTGGATTCATCCTCATTGCTGGACGAGGACGACTGGACGACCCTGCAGCGATCAACGATGATGACGTTTCCAGCCCCGTCGTGTCCTGCTGCTCACCGAATGCAATAGATTTGAGACTCTTGCACTCCCCAATAAGTAACGTCTTGAGAGATGTCGACAGGTTTGGGACCTGTACCAAAGATTCGCAGCCACGTATCGCTAGGGACTCCAGACGTGGCAGGAGGGTTCCACTCCGTTGTACGAGAGCAGATTACTCATGAGAAGCTTCATCTTCCGTGAGTCCTGTCAGTTTGTTGCACTCAGTAATTTCAAAGTTGCTAGCTAACGTCCTCAAGGATACTAGGCCCTGGAACAATTTCTCTGGCCAGTAGCGTAGAGCATCGCACTCAGCAATTTTCAAAGTTGCTAGCTGTCCAAAACATTTCCATAGGGCCAGTGCACTCGAGCCAGAGAAGAAAAGGTCACACCCTCTTAAGCACAGATCTCCCAGGGGGGATTTATGCTCACGTACTACCACCAGTTCAGCATAATTTTCTTCTTTATTTGGTGCCCATACATCCAGACTGGACAATGAAGTAATATATCTGCTACCAGCCTGTAGGCATGCTTGCTGTCTACAGTTGGATAGTTCTACTTTTCTTAGCTTCGGTGCTTCAGGAAAAGTAGGTTGGTCCCGAGATCTCCCGCACGTGTGAGCCGATCGCTCACCGTCGTTGTCGACCACACACTACGGCTGGAGGTTGAAGAGGAAGGGAGAACAGAGCGTGCACACACAGCACAAGCACCAGCGTTGGCTGGAGCTCTGCAGAGGAGATGGCAAAACTGAACTCGCTCTTTTTACTGAGTTGCAGTGGGAAGCTATATATACAACTCTACCCATCTAATCCTAGTACACAGACATACCAGGCTGCCATGCTGCTGCAGTGACTAGATGTGGCAGCAGGGCTGACTTTGGCGTCTGCTATAAGGACATCTCTGCTATAAGGACATCAATTTCTTGCAAAATCATACAGAGCTTGTTTACCATCCTATAACGGAACACAAACTGGTTGTGAGAAGGGAAGAGCTTTATGACATACATACCGAACTCCTTGTAGTGCCCCTCTGCCTTTGCCTTGCGTCGGAGTGCCTCGTACTTGAACTCGTCAAGGACATCGTTCGCCTTGTAGGCCACGGTCCGGAGCTCCTCAAGCCAAGCTCTCGCCCCCTCTCTGTTTTTCGCTGCCTGCTCCTCGGCGTCAGTGATGACGTCCAGGACTGCGGGCAGCTTGCGCTTGAGGAGCTTGTGCTGCCCTCCATGCCCTCCATCGCATCTTACTGGTCCAGGAGGTAGCTGGAGGCCTTCTCCTTCACCATGGACACCAGCGGCCCGACCACCATGGTGGCCAGTACCTCCGCCATCGGAACGCCCGGAGCTCACAACACACACGTAGGACACAAGCAAGCTAGCACAGCTGCAGGCAGGGTTGTGTGGAGAAGGGAATAGTCCTGGGCAACCCTCTTGTGAGGGTAACGCATATGGAAGAGAGGAAAGTGTGTGCGCTGGACCTAGAAACAAGGCATCTATTCGTCACCTACTTTGATATATGGAAAGAAAAGCTCAGCATCAAAATTGCATTGCAGCCTTAGCTTTGGGCAATCGACTCAACTTTTGGATTGTAAAGCTTACCATAAAAAAACGCATATGTTAAAGGCTGGGCAGATTGGTCCCGTGCTGGCTTTTTTAGGATTCGGTAACGATAATTGCCTTCACCAAATAAGCACCTACTAAAGGCATACGTTGATACAATGGCCGAGTTTAGTGAAAATAACCTGAGATTTGTGACGTATTTAGACGGTCGATGTGTGTGTGAACAGGAGGTAGCTAGCCTAAGCTTGCTTACATACTAGCGTATCTGATATTGATGATGTGTGTGACCATGAGCTTGCTTACTAGTTACGAGGCGCACATGAATTTCGATTCGCTGCTTGCTCTTCCTGCACTCTGGAGTCTGGAGCATCTTCCTCCACTCCAACCTCACCCAAGATGGCCCATGTTTAGTGAAAGCAACCTCCACCATCAGATGCCTGAGATTTGTGACGTCTTTTTTTAAAGGAGAATATATACTCTCTGCTTTTAAGAAAGCAAATTGTTCGGTACAATGCCTGGGACTCCAGCTTACACGGCTGAGCAAAAGAACAATATGCCAAAACAGCACAAAGGAGACACCTTAATCAGTGACCTAGAGTTGAAATGCGTCACTAATATAACATCAGTGACGCGGATAAATGGTACGCGTCGCTCACCTATGGCCAAGAAACAAAATGCGCCACTATTGACAGCTTCAGTGACTCTTCCCAACTAGACGTGTCACTGATATCGGGGGCTCCTTCTCAGCGACGCGTTTCAAGAAAACACGTCTATACTATAACACCTCGTACCTGAAAAAAAGATGAAAAACAGTTAAGTCCGGAACCCCCTCAGCCTCCCCTCCCCCGTCCCGTCCCCCCCCCCCCCTCCCTCTCTCTCTCTCTCTCTCTCTCCCCCTCCCCCGTCCCGTGTCTCTCTCATCCCCTCCATCCCCTTTCCATCCTTCGCCGCCACCACCTCTCCCCCTGCCCCAACCAAGTCAACTTCATACACGGCGGCGAGGACGAGTTGCGGAACCTGCTCCGCGAGCATGTGCAAGCTCTGGGCCGCAGCCGGCCCATCGCCTCCGCCGAGTGCGGCGGCGAGCTGGTCTTGCTGGCGCCGCCCGTGCCGGCGATGAGCAGGCTGAGCGCAACGTGGAGGGAGAGCAGGGAGGCGGTGGCGTTGCTAGCGGGCGCGGCGGCTGTGGGCGAGGAGAGTGCGGCGGTGAGGCGAAGTGCGAAGCGTGTCTGGCGCGCGATCGAGAGACGGCTCGAGGGGTGAGGTCTAGAGGGCGGGAGATGGGCAACGAGGCTGCGGCAGCACGGTGGGTTGGGGAGCGGTGGCTGTGCCGTCCCTGGCCGGCCACATCGTGCGACCACCCTCCCTCAGGCCTCAGATCCGGGTACCACCACCACCACCTCCTCAGATCTCAGCTCGCACAGCAGCTAGACGGCGAAGGACACCAGCATGCAAGGCGTAGCAGCAGATGTCGGGTGACTACATCGAATCCTACAACGAGTGGCCCCCTCCCTGCTCCACCACGGATGATATCTCCATTCACTTCGAGGTAAAGCAACCCACCACTGCTCATCGATAGAATGTTCTGATGATTGTCCAATCAGTCAACTGAAGTAGAATGAGTCGTGAAGCAAAGAGGAGAGCTAGCATTAATGGACTAGTAGTCCGATTTGCATTAGGTTTCCTTACCTGTGGGTGGTGCATCTTGATGTAAACTGAATAATCACCCTGTTCGCTTGTTGGTTTCAGCCAGCCCAAACCAGCCAGCCAACAGTGTTTTTCTCTCACAATAAACCAGCACCAGCCAGCCCAAACCAGCCCAGAAACCAACCAGCGAACAGGCCGAATATATTTTTAGAGGTGCAAGCGGACTAGTGCATTTGTTTCAAGTTGGCTGTCACAGATTAGTCATTCAGGTTATGATAGACTGCTGCTAATGCCTCTTCAGATTTCTGATCTTGTTAGGCCTAATTGGTGTGTGCTAGGTATGTTGCTAATGCCTGAATGTTCTAAACCTGTATGGTTTAATTGATCTTGTTAGGCCTAATTGGTTGTGTGCTAGTGCCCTGAACTGCACTATTTCTAATTTCCCTTGCTTTGACCAGATTGAAAAGGCTGCTTTTTTGCAGCTTTGTTGTAGAAGGATGAAGGCATTGTTTTTATGCAACGTACGTTGATGAGTGATGAGAGCAAGTTGTAATTTGAACTTGTTTTTGCTGAAATTAGCATCAATGCTTTGCTTCATTTCTAGACAACTCAAAATAACTCGTAATGTACCAAATTAAATGTTATATTCTGCACCCTGCTGCTGCTGAAGTCCTTGCCCCAATTGTCTGCTCAGTTTGTAGGGTTAGAGTTTAAAAGTAGACTTTTGGATATTTGGAGCAGGATTGTAAAACTTAGAATTATTTGTTCAGTTGTTGGCTTGTAGGGTTAGAGTCGGAACAAATAAGTAGTAACTAAATGTGAAAAGTAATCTTCCTGTGTTGGCCTGCTGAATGGGATACAATAAGAAAAAACTGAGCTTATATATAGTAGAAACATTAGGATACATTATGATTACTGAAACAATGGACACAACTCTTTCTTTTGTTACTTTCAGTTCAATTTCTACACATGCATCAATACATTTTACTCGTTTGGTTTCTTACAGTATGAGATATACGATGGATTGCTTGCTAGGAATCTAAATTGGACATCGCCGGCAGATATGTCTAGAGTAAGATATGAACCAGCTCAACGTACTAGTTTAGTTGTAATTTAGATCTCACATGCTCTCTTAAATGTCAATGCTCGGATGTATACATACATGTCATTTTCTTGTCTTAATCGTACTTTTGTGTTCTGCAGGGATATGGGCAACAATAATCTTGAAGGCAGTGGCATTTCTTATAATCTTCCTCATAATCTCCAGAGCTTGTGAGTCATGTTTGATGTGTACCTCATCATTCCTATTAATGCTTTTGGCATAGGAATGATGAGGTACCTCATCATCAACTTCACACCTGGTTTATCTGACCACTTGTCTTCGTGACATATGAACACCTGTTCATCTGGCCTTGCTGTTCTCAGATGTTAGTCTGTGTTGTTACAGGATCGCTTGAAGAAGCTTAACTCAGAGCATGGAAAGGTCCAGCTTGGAAACATAACTGTGGATATGGTATGATATACTGCTATTCTATCAATTGTCCGTGGATAGTTCTGTTGCTTTTCTAGTCTTCTAGAGCATATATTAACTTATCATGTGAAATTCCTGAATAATGTTCCTGCAGGTCCTTGGTGGAATGAGAAGGATGATTGGAATGCTTTGGGAAACATCCCTACTCGAGCCAAAGGTGGTAATCTTGCATTCATCCTCTTCATGATGCTATGTTAGCATAGTTTACTATTAGCTCGTGCCCATTCTATGTCAAAATATGTATATAGTTCCAAATTAATTAAGCATTACACAAGATCTATAGAAGATACATGGAAATTTTTCTAAGAATTTACTATAGCACACTAATTTCCTGTAGTTGAAGGTAATAATTGTTTCTAAGGCATTTTCTTGTAGCATGATAGCTGCATTTCTTGTATCTTTACTAGGGTTGATTTTGAGTTCGTCAGACCTCAATATAATTTGTTGGCAGGCAATTCCTCATAGTTTCAGTCAGAACTTACTTGTCTTTGTGTAATTGTTTCTTTGTCCATATAGGCCATTGAGTGAGTGAGGTCTAGCAACCACTGCCGCTGCTAGCATTGTAAACACTGCTTTATTTATTTCCAACATAATACAAACCTATTTTTATAAATACAATGCATGTTGAGTGCGCAGTTTAGGATATGGCAAATGTTGTGATTTTCAGGTCAACACCACCAAGATTGTGCTGAAGCTGCAGTGCCAGAGTTGCAAGTACTACTCACAGAACCCGATCAAGGTACTATCTCATTTCTCCTATGTTAAACATGATGTTCTGTATTTCTCATCACTTATCTGGATGCTGCAATTGTGGTGTCTACCAGTGTTCTAAAAACTTGTCGAATTTCAATTTTACTAGTAGTTCTATAAGTAGGCTATGCGATGTCTGATATTGTTTACAAGCCTACATATTCTGCCTATTTTTTATTATTCAGGTATTCATCATTTATTGAACATAGAAGAGTGTTTTTCATATTATTTAACAAGGCTAATCCTATTGCTTGGTCCCTGACATTAGCTGTTCTGAGTATGATTTAAGTTTGAATGGCAGCTTATTATAATATATTTGACTCAAATAATTTAAGCACATGAATGGTCACTCTATCAGTTAGCTGAAAATGAATAGTTAGCCTGTGGTCACTCTATTAGTTAGCTAAATCACTACAACATGAACACTCCTCTTGCAATGCATGCATATCAGCCACTAAAGTACCTATAGTATGATAACAGTTCTAGAAAATATTTTCTAATCATAAAAAATTAATTATTAGTGAACTGATAGTAAATTCAGACCACTCTAACTCTTAAGGTTATCTTGCAAAAGCAATGAAGTTTAAGATAGGAGCTGTAATCTGGAGACTACAACACAGAAAAATTAAGAATACACCTTCCACGCAAACTTCTGTACAAAAGAAGGAACTCTGTGTTACTTGCCTGCTACCAGTAGTGCTAGGGACATTCTGATTCAGATTATCATCAGGTTCTAATTAGAGAGAATTCCTTATTTGACACTGGGAAAATGAGTCGTTCCTTTCTTGGCCCTGAAATTTTCTTCGTTCTCTATTTGACACTCACTTCAACTTTCATCCCTAATTTGACACTACCGTCAAATCCGTTAGCTAACGGTGTTAACTGGCTGTTAAAAAGATGTTTTTGCCCCTGAAAAAAAAACGGCGAAGCAAATTTGAGAGGAAAAAAAACCTGCGCCCGCCTCTGATGCATGCGCCCAGCTGCAAAAAAAAAGGCGCAGGTTTTTTTTCCTCTCAAATTTGCTTCGCCGCTTTTTTTCTATGGGCAAAAACGTCTTTTTAACAGCCAGTTAACACCGTTAGCTAACGGATTTGACGGTAGTGTCAAATTAGGGATGAAAGTTGAAGTGAGTGTCAAATAGGGAACGAAGAAAATTTCAGGGTCAAGAAAGGAACGACTCATTTTCCCAGTGTCAAATAAGGAATTCTCTCTTCTAAGTATTGGCCTGAGCCAGATTATTTTTTTGGTGGCAAATTTGGTATAGAGGAACACATAAATATGGTATGTGATTATCAAGTATTATGTTCCAAAGTGGCATCAATAAGGTGAATGCCTCTCTATAATGCAATAAGTATTGTGCTTCAAGAAAAACCAGAGTAGTTCCCTCATGTACTGCTAGAAATATTCAGGCCACTGCTCATGTACTGTTAGAGATCTAGGCCACTGCTCATGTGCAGCTACTTTGTAGCATAAGCTTAAATTAAATGGTTTGATTCTGAATTCGATGAAACAGGTGTAATGTGAGATAGATCTGCAGCCAAAGCTGCTGCTGTAGCTGTGTAAAGCATGGTGCCGAACAGCACCGTAGGTCTGCTTTCGAGATTTTTTTTTTTTTGTAAATTGTCATTAGTGACGCGTTTTGATAAAACGAGTCACTGATGAGATCCACACTAGTGACGTGTCGTTGCTCAATGAGTCACAGTGAATAAGCATTAGTGACGCGTCTTGGCTGAACGCATCAGTGCTGAGGGATCTTTAGTGACGCGTCTTGGCTGAACGCATCACTGCTGAGGGGTCATCAGTGACGCGTCTTGGCTGAACGCATCACTGTTGAGGATCATCAGTGACGCGTCTTGACTGAACGCGTCAGTGATGCTAGGAAATTAGTGACGTGTTTTTTCTGCGTCACTAATGACTGTCCAGACGCGTCACTAATGTGCTTTTTCTGGCGTAGTGGAAACTAGAAATCACAGTTCAACTAAATCATACATCGTTATACTATCAGGCTTGAAATTCAATGTCCAAGTCTCGATCTTGTCCACCATCTTAGAGACTGTTCTTTGGTTCCTTCTCCTTCGGCATGGGAAGTGAGCCTAGCTACTGATTGGGTGGGAGGTGTGGTTGTGCACCCAACCACCCAGGTTCAAGTCCCTTCTTGGCTTGAATTTGGTGCCTATTTTCTCTTCTTAATTAATGAAAAGTGGCCTAGTTCCTCCTAGGTTGGATCTCGTTTTTTTCTTCTCCTTGGGCATCACCGACCACTTCTACACCAAGGATAAACCAGCAAAGATCACCTCAGTAGGAGGTTTAGCAAATTTTCTCACAATGGCCATCTTGTTTCTTGTTTCTAGTTCCTAGTCCTCCACAAAAGACCTGCAACCAAAAGAATCACAAAGCCACACTGAATCCCCATCCTACGGAGCCATTTCTCCATGAAATCCAACAGAGAACTGGAACCCCTTCCCACCCAAAAGTCTCCCAAATACAACTCGATTTAATTTGTGCTGTTTTTAGAGGGTCGATGCGGGTGAACAGGACATATAGCTTGCATACAAGTTAAATGCTTTACACCCGGGCGTCCGGCCGCACGGACGCTTGCTTAATGGGCCTATGGACCGGCTTAGGCAGCCTCCCCAATTCCTGCACGTAGTCCAGATTGTTTCCCCACTCCTGAACGTATCAGCCACTTCCACCGCTGTCTGCACAGCAACTGCCTCCACCATCGCGGCTGCTACTTCGCCTCGTTGTTGCCACGCGCACCTCACCTCACGTCGCACGCGCCGCCCGTCCCCCCCATCGCACGAGCCTCCCGTGCTCCCTCCTGTAGTTGGTGCTGGTGCTGGTGGTGCTCGCTCCGCCCGTTGCGCGCATCGCCCGCCCGGGCGAGCCAAGCCCGGTGGTGGTGGTGCTGGCTGGTGGTGGTGCTCATGAACGCTGCTGGAGCTGGGTGCTAGTGGTGCTCGTGCGCTGCCGTGGTCTCGCCACCGGCTCCGACCCCGATGGCTGGAATTGACCGGCCCGGGCCTCCCCCATGTTGTAAACGCATGCATGTTTCAAGTGCTTCGGATGTTTCATAGGTTTGTTGCAAATGTTTTATACGGATATTACAAAACCAGATCATGATGTTGCATATGTTGTAATGATTGTACACGTATGTTGCATGCTCCTGTTCTCAATATTTCATCTGTTTTTTGACATATATTACAAGTGTGTTTATCTGGATGTTGCATATGTTTTCACACATATGATACAAGTGTTTTATCTGGATGTTTGCGTATGTTTACAATGGTTTCAATTGTTTTTCAGGTGTTTTTTTTGTGTGTTTCATACACATGTTTCAAATATTTTATTTGTTTTTAGACGTATGTTGCAATTGTTGCATCTGAATGTTTTGAAACTAGTTCGGATATTGCATCTCCCTCCTCACCTCTATTGTCTCGCTTTGGTGTCAGGCGTGGGAAACGGGCGGAGGCGGAGGCAATCCCCACTGGCGTGGGTGGGCCCTATATGGTTGTGGGCGGGCGCAGCCGGCGTGACTTGGGTGGACAGGCACGGGACGGGAGGCAGCGGCACGGGCATCCGGACGGAGCTAGCGTCTGGACAGGCGCACTCAAATTTGGCTGACCCGAGCTGCTGGCTCGCGAGCTGGGAAGAGAGGCCCACTCCACCTCCAGCTCTGACTTGGAAGCGCCACCATGTGCGCTCGTGGACTTGGACCTATCGTTGAACACCTCCGATGGACGTTGTTGACATCCTGCATTCGCAGAACACTCGTACCTCTTCGACTCCGACAAGGAGGTGAAGCCGTCCGTCATGGTCCGTCATATGCAGAGCGGGGGGTTCTCCACTCGACGAAGGTGATGACGAGAATCGATTATTTTGCCGTTTAGTTTTATTTTTATCTGGATACGATAATACATCACTTCACTTGTTGGGATGCATGCTTGCGTGGGCACAGCATGGACCGAGGACGCCAGTGCGAGCTCATGGCCGTGCTGCGACGACTGCGGCTTTTGCAACAGGAAGCACCCGCCGGAGTGCCAGTGCAATGACATTTCGGTGCACGGGTGCCTCCGGGAATGCAAGAAGTGCGTCAGCTACACGCTCACCGCTGCCGCCGCCGATGGCATCCAGAAGCCGCAGGGTGGTGGCCCCGGCCCCGTCCGCACCTACCGCTGTGCGGACATGCTCACAAACTTCTGCGAGCGCCGGCGTGAGCGCCGCTGCACGCCGGCGCCGGCTGCAGCATTCCTGGGTGAGGTCTTCTGACGGCTTTGGACGCCGTCGATCGCTGCTTGATGCATTCCAATTCGAGTTTGCTTCTCTCGAGCTTCGTCGGAGAAGAAATAAATAAATTAATGTCGCCGCTCGGCTCGATGCTTGCTCTTGCTCGATGCCCTGTAGAACTATCAAGGTTTAAAATAGCGGGCTATTGCAAATAGCGGCATCTTTTTTCCAGAAGCTATAAAGCTATAGCGGAGCTATGACAGATAGCGTTTTTTAAGAAAACCATAAAAAAATCAAGTAATTATTTTATAAAAACACAAGAATCGTGAAAATTACTGAACGCAAATATGTTTTCTAGGAGTTTAGAGAATATTATTTAATATGGCATTATAGCACAATTTGTGAGACTCAAGTGTTCAATTTTCTAAAAGATCAACTTAACAGCAAAAGATAAATATATAATAAGTAGATTGTCACTCTAAAAGCTAAAGTTGAAATAGATTTTAAAGTCACAGCTAATCAATTTAGCGACGTTAAAGCATAATATAGTGGTTATAAATGACATAGCGGAAAAATAGAAATAGCGTAGCGGGAGCTCTCTCCAGAGGGTTATAGCCCGCTATTTAAATCCATGAGAACTATCCTAGTTTGGTTTATGATGTTGGGCTGTGACCAGCTTTGGTTTGCCTGGTGTTTTGGCAAATCGCTATCAAATTTCAAGTACTTTGTTTATATGATCTCTTAGCTAAGAACATTGGCTGTAATATTTTCTTGACTTCGCATGCCATGGTATTTTGTTCAAACAAGTTGATTGTACTGTCGTCGAGTGCAAATGGTGGGCCTAGCCACAGTCCTAGTTCTTTCTGCATTGAACATTTGAGCACTGATGTTGCTCTATTGTCATTTGGTTTGCAGGTCTTTCTAGATATATAAAGTATATAAATGCATACCGACTGACTGAATCCTTTGCATTGTAACGATTTACAGAATTCGTGGCACTCATTTGATTTGATCCGTGCCTCTGTTTGTTTGTTTTCCACGGGCATCTTCACTCCGATTTTATTTAGTGGGTGTGGAGCCAAATTAGCTGCATTGGCTTGACCCGTATCTGCCCCTGCTCATGCGACACCAGGGGCGAGTACACTGCCCACTTGGTGGGGCACGAGGGTGGTGTCCGCAGCACCAAATTGGCATGCTCGGACGGTGTCTGCTGCCTTCCGAGAAAGCCACAGGGGCAGACGCAGGTGACCACCGCCGGGGCCTCATCCTCCAGCTGGGCAGACGCAGGCTTCTAGCATCGGGTCCTCCGTGGCGTCACTTCCAGCGAGCGTGTCATGAGGCCAAGGTGCCAATGTCAATGGGTCAAGCTCGGGAAGGCGTGTTCTTTAGCCAACTCGCAAAAAAAGGGAAGGAGCGTCGATGGAGCGGAGCAACTGCAGCATCGCCGGAAGAGCCGGTCGGCGCTACCAAGGTGCTGTCCCTCAGCCGCCTAAGGCCGTCTCCTACACGGGCGTCATTGCCCTCCGCCGACATGTGCAACGACAACCGGCATAGGCATAGCTTTGCCTGAGACCGGCGACCCATCGTGGGCAGGTGGCTGAGGTCCCGAGGTGTGATCGTGACAGCCCTAGGCAAGTTGTCGTGGCAGGCCGCCTTTGTCAGAAGCACTGATACTACTAGCAGCAAGGTTTTAAATCTCCGGCTATAGCTGCCGCTATAGCCCGCTATAGCTGTTTGAGAAAGATCAAGCTATTTGTGTCTATGTACAACTTAGCCGCTATAGCCCGCTATATCCCCATTTAGCTCCGCTATAGTTTTTTTTGAGGTCATCCGCTAAAATGTCTTAGCCGGAGATTTAAAACACTGACTAGCAGCCACCACCCGTGGCCGCAAAGGTGTCGGAACCCGGCCCGCTACAGCGTAGGCAGCACTTCGACAGCCTGCAGGCCACCATCCAGTGCGAGGAAGAGAGGCAGTTGAGGCACTTCCCGTCTAGGGCGTCCGGAAGGCGCCCGCTTGAATGGTTGCATCACCACTAGTGCCTCCGACGAAGATGGACTGCGGCTGGGCTCTCTCAAGCCGCGACAATATCCTCGGCGGCGGCAGCTCCCGACAAACCGCGTCGACGACATCCTCTGCCCACAACCGAGCCTTGTAGCATGGTCTTGTAACATCTTGCTGAGATTAATTTCTCTAGTACGGTGGTCTTATGTATAATCTAACTAACTAGAAATGCAGGAACACTTCCATAGTAATCACTCATTTTCTTTGACACAACACAAATAATAATCCTTCATTCAGTTCATAATAAAAACGCTAATATGCTCCACCGTGGGTGTCCATCCCGCGTTCGTCCGTCTGGGCGCTCTCTCTCTCTCTCTCAAAAAATAAACTCCCGACGCTCATCCCACTCCGCCTCTCTCATGCATCCCATTCTGCACAACGCCACGCCCACTTTGCGACGCCACCGGCAGCATTCCCCGTGGAGCCTCTATCCCACAACGTGCTCCACTCCGGAGCACCCCATCCCCCGCCGCGCCATGCCGTGCCTCGTCCTCCGCCGCGCCCAGGCCAGGCGACCAGGAGAGGGGGCCGTCGCTAGCCGAGCCCAGGCCAGGCGCAGCTGGCCGCTCCTAGGTCGCACCACCATCCTCGGCCGCCAGCTGGCTAGAACGAGCCATTCCCCTGCTTTGCGTTGCGTCGTACGCAAGAAGGTTGAAAAACGCATGTTGCAAGGCTATGTTTCAAGTGTTTCAAATGTATCATGGGTATGTTGCAATTGTTTCAAATGGATGTTGCAAAAGTAGATCGGGATGTTGCATATGTTGCAATGGTTGTACACGTATGTTGCAAGCTTCTATTTTCAATGTTTCATCTGTTTTTTGTAGACGTGTGTTGCAAGTGTGTTTATTTGAATGTTGCATATGTTTCGTACCTATGTTACAACTATTTTATCCGGATGTTTCATATGTTTTACCATAGTTTCATGTGTTTTTTTTTTGCAATTGTATTAGATGCATGTTTCAAGTGTTTTATCTGTCTTCAAACGTATGTTGCAAGAGTTGCATCTGGATGTTTTAAAAGTAGATCGGGTGTTGCATCTTCCTCCTCATCTTCTGTTGCCTCGCCTCGGTGTCTCCTCCTCACCTTCTGCTGCCTTGCATCTTTCTAAGACTGTGGAGGGGGCGCGACGAGGGCCGGTGGAGGGGCGCGCCGGGGGATGGAGGCGAGGATGCGAGCATACACGCTCTCCCCTTCTGTTATGCGGGCAGGAATAGGCTTATGTTGGACTTCAGTTGGTGGGCAGGGATACCGCTTCGGTTGGCCTCCCAAACACACGTATCGAGATACCTAGTGGGAACTGCATCCGGACGTGCTGCTGGGCCCGGACATCCGGGCACTAGTCTTCCCCTAATTAAGGCCCCGTTTAGTTCCCTCCCAAAATGCCAAATTTTTCAAGATTCCCCGTCACATCGAATACGAAAACGCATGCATGAAGCATTAAATATAAATAAAAAATAAAACTAATTACACAGTTTAGACGAAATCCACGAGACGAATCTTTTAAGCCTAATTAGACTATGATTGGACACTAATTGTCAAATAACAACGAAAACGCTACAGTGTCGTTTCGCCAAATTTTTCGCAATCTAAACTGGGCCTAAAACTCAAAAAGAGTTACATGTTCCACTGCTGAGGTATGGTAAAAGGACCAGGCTCCATGTGGTCTATGGTGTGCATGATGCATGCATCAAGTGACGGAGCGATGATTGCATGCATTGCAGAAAAATGTTAGTACAGGATAGTGTGGAGACAGGCCCATAGCAATGTCGTCCGTTGTGCCAAAATGGGTTCAAATGCTTGGTGTGGTTTAATATCCACGCTGCCTCCCTTTTTATCCTTTATCGAGATTCTGGCAACGTACGTGTCGACAGATCATGGTGGAGAGTCCGTCCAATTTATATTTTATTTGTTGGGTACTAGTAATTTAATTAACAAATTTTCATGTAACAAATTGCTATGTTTCTGAATAGTTTGTTAATTCTGAATGCAGCTCCAAAATTTATAAAAGGGTGTTGGTCATTGGCAGGTACTCTGTCCAGGCACTATCGATGGACCAAAATTACAATTTAGTGGATCATAACCGAAGCTTGTAATAATATATAATAAATGCAAAGCTCAATTAATCTGATTCATTGACTTGGTCCTGAAACGCAAGTATGTGATATCAACATGTTGAATTTCGGCACGGACGAAGTTATCGCGCGACGGGGGAGCGCGCGACCCGTCTTCAACCTCCTGCCGTGCCTCTGCTCCACCGCTCCCGGCTCGCCCACTGTCCGCTCTCACCTCCTCGACCCCACCCTCCTCCCCGTCATCGCCCCCGCGGCGACACGCTAGGATTTGTCAGAGCTCCGCGGCTTCGCCGCCTTCTTCCTCTCCCCCCTCTTGTGACGGCGAGCTCCGACCGCTGCGACCACCCTTTGGCCATGGCGCCCCCGTCCCTCCCTGGCACAGCCGCCTTCGCCGACTCCAAGACCCCGAACCGCCTGGCCTCATTCCCCACCGCCTGGCCGGCCTGCCTCACCCCGGCCAGCCCTTCTAAGCCCGCCGGAATTGTTGAAGAAAGAGGGGCACTAGTTGACGGAACCCTAGTCGGAGTTGGGGAAGAAGGCTGGGGCACGGTCGGGGCGCGGCTGAGTGGGGCGTGGGCGTCACGTGGGCCACGAGCGAGGGCGTCGCGAAGTAACTTTTGCGTTGTAATTTAATTTGTTTGCAGCATTTTCGCTTGTATGCAGCTGAGTGTCTGCTACAAATTGGTTCAAGCATTTTGTGTGGTATATGTGGTCACTTTGGAGACGGAGGATTTTCAACTTCGGGAGAAGGGATCTCTTGTTCCCGCCATTTTTGGGTGTCCTGGATCGGAAGCCTGCTACTCCTATCTGGGAGTTTCATTTCGCAGGTAGCTGCAGATGGTCGTTCTAACATTGTTCACAAATCTTATATCTCTCTCTTGTAGTTTCATAAACTACAAGAGAGATATGTTAGATTTGTGAACAAATTTATTTTCACTTTGTCATATGAAGAAAAGACCAAAACAAACATTGTACATCTTGATGAGTTATACAACTTTGTAGTTGAAAACTTTTTCATTTGAATTAATTTACTACTTTAAAATGTGCTTTGAAATTTTCTTTGCCGAGTGTCAAAAAAAACACTCGGCAAAGAGCTTCCTTGCCGAGTGTCAAAAAAACACTCGACAAAGGCGTCTTTGTCGAGTGCCCGAAAAACAACACTCAACAAACCACTTGGCACTCGGCAAAGAGCCGGTATGTTTGAGGCCCTAAACGAATTCAAATAAAAAAGTTGTAAACTACAAAGTTTCATAACTTTTCGAGATCTACACTTTTAGTTTAGGAAGTTTTTCCATCCGAGGTCGTTTACAAAATTTGAATTTTAAAATTTTGAAATTCAAACGCAGTTTTGCATGACAAGATGTTTTCAAATAAAAAAGTTGACAACTACAATGTTTCATAACTTTTTGAGATCTACAAAGTTTATTTTGGTTGTTTGGTCATCTATTCGTCCGACATGGTCGTTCTAACATTATTCACAAATCTTATATATCTCTCTTGTAGTTTCATAAACTACAAGAGAGATATGTTAGATTTGTGAACAAATTTACTTTCACTTTGTCATATGAAGAAAAGACCAAAACAAACATAGTACATCTTGATGAGTTGTACAACTTTGTAGTTGAAAACTTTTTCATTTGAATTAATTTACTGCTTCAAAATATGCTTTGAAATTTTCTTTGCCGAGTGTCAAAAAAAAACACTCGGCAAAGAAGCTCTTTGCCGAGTGTCAAAAAAACACTCGGCAAAGAGCTTCTTTGCCGAGTGTAAAAAAAACACTCGACAAAGGCGTCTTTGCCGAGTGCCCGAAAAACAACACTCAGCAAACCACTTGGCACTCGGCAAAGAGCCGGTCTCCGGTAGTGTTGGGGGGGGTGTTGAATTAGGCTTTCTAAAAATCTACTCAAAATTGTGCCATCTAATTTCCACCTTGTAACGACCCAAGTCCGTTACACCATAGGCTGTCACTTTTGGATACCCGAGGCACGACCCATTGGATTCCATGGGCACCCTTAGCCACCCAAGCCAAAGAGTGTTACGCCCTAGTAACCGACTACATGACGACACACAAGTTAACTGCCGGCCAACCACGACAACCAAACGACCGTCAAAGGAATACATCAATCGAAGAACCCGGCTTAAGGCATTTATGTTTACCAAAGGAATAGAGAATGGGCACAGCCATTGCAAGCCTCAATATGGACTCAAGGTCAGACAGATCAGGTTCACAAGTTTGGATAGGCGAAACCAGAGTGTATCAGACAGTCCGACATGTTTTCCGGACCAACCCATAAAAAGTACAGAGACTGCATATCAAGTAGGAAATGAGCTGTCATCCATTAAGGGGCATGGCCCACATGTCAGCACGAATTGGAGATATTTCCCAACACCTGAACCTCAGCTCCACTCACTCTCCTCTCATTTCCCTCACACACTCTCTCTCTCTAGAAGAAAGAACAAGAGAAGGAAAGGATGAACTTGAGTGAGGAAGTGAAGAAGAAGGTGGAGAAGTGAACCAAGATTACAAAGAGCAGCAAGATCAGCATCTAGATCAAGTACTTGAGCTCCCACAATCTCTCATCTCATGGATCTTTTGGTGGGAAGCAACCCAAGTAAGAAATCTCTCTCCTTAGCTTGGAAGCAAGAAGGACAAGTGTGGATCTTCAACCTTGATGACAAAGAGTTCATCAAGAGCCCAAGCTAAGTTGTCATGCTCAATCTCTCTATATCCTAAGGGTTTTCTCTAAGATAAGGAATCACTAGTTACACTAGTTAACCCAAGCCTAAACCATAAGGATCCCAAACCTAGTTGTCAACCTAAGCTACACTAGGAGTGTCATGCACATGCATGAAGGTCTCAATCGAAGATCTAGGCATGAACCCCAAGTCATCACCCAAGAACCCAAGAGCATAGGTTCTATCACCCAACTGACGGAGAGTTCGTCATTAGGACGAAGTGTCCGTTAACCCCTAGTCTAGCCACTAGAAAGTCTTATCTGTAGTCAGCCGGGACCATAGAAGTGTCCGCGGTACTCCGCGGAGTGTCTATTGAATTATAAAACCTTCGAGCCAGTGAACCCGAGAGTGACCAGTTCATACCGGAGCGTCCGTAACTCATGACGGAGCGTCCGATGAATTATAAGGAATAGTCACCCAGCAACCCGAGAGTACCCAGCTCGTACCGGACCACCCGTCAGTAGATCAGACCATTCGAGGATAGTCATGAACCTTAGAACTGATTAAGTCTTGAGCATACCAGAGTCTCAGTGACCTCCCACGGAGTATCTGCCAACCATACAGAGCCGAACAGAGTCACCTCACCCCAATACCCGGTACAGCGGAGCATCTGTCGTTTAGGGTGGAGTGTCCGCAAGTCACTGAGAATGTGAGTCTGTTTAGACAACCAACCTAAAAAGGCCAACCGCTATCCAAAGAGGCTTAGCTACTAGCAGTACGATAGCAGGGCCATAGTTAGAGTCTCTTCCTAAGTTCCTAATCAACCTAAAAGTCTATATCTATAGCACAACCGTCTCCAATGATCGAATCCTATCTTTTTAGGTTGGGTCGTCTTGTTTTGTGAGGATCGTATGTGAGTCATCATGGCTAACCGGATCTTCAGGAATCATCAGCGTTATCAGGCAGGCACCCCACTACTATAAACCCTATTTTGGATACTTATGATGTCTCATTATGAGTTATGCATCGCATGTAGCTTTGGATAATAAACATGTTCACTCTACGCTTAGAGTCACTCTTTAATCTGTTAGAAGCCCTTCACCTAAACAACGGGAATGGAAATGCTTAATTGCTTATTGCTTAGTTACCTAGCAACGGTAGAAGTCGAGTATGAGAAGGGAACTCTTTCTCGTGCGTGTAGGATGCTACATCGGGATGATTAAACACTAAAAGCAATGAGGGTACAACTTGACTTACTTCACTAATCTAGCTAAGGAATAATATCATTAAAATCTATAATCTTGGAATACTACTTTGGTAACTTGCTCATGCGAGGGGTAGGTTGTTGTGAGTGTGGGATCTCAAACGACATACCTTGTGGAGTAGCTAAGGACCGTTTATTGGGATACGTGAGTCCGAGTAACCACCCGTACAGACCACATGTCGCGGATGGGGTCGACAAGCGAAGTAACTAATTGCGACCAGTTTATCTGTGAAACTGGCAAGGGAGTGGCGTCGGTCAGGAATGTCTGGGACATTGACCGGGCACTAGACGAACCTTTTGTCGGACACTCGGGCCGGATTAGGGAAAGGTTAGGGAATGTGAGGCAACCCTTACCCGGGCACGAGTATGGTGGTTCGTCCTGGTCTCCCTATGGGTATAGTTGTACACCTCTGCATAGTTCGAAAGGCTAAAGTCCCTTGGGATGGAACTACGTGGTTGTTCCTACTTTCTATACCCATGGTAGCGTAATGCAGGAACATTAATATATGGCTTATATATGCTTAATCTCCCTATGGATATCATTCTTGATGATACTAATTCTTTAAAATGGATCATAGCATGTCATCTAAGTAATGCCATGCGTTTTTCTACAAATATACAAATGCCTATTAAATCACCTGTGCATCCACCAAATATCTATGTGTTGGAAATAAGTCCTGCGAATACGAAATGTACTCATGGCATTACCGTTAAGTTGTTTTGCAGGTGATTGAGTTTTTCCTTCGAGATTACATCCGACGAGTGCGACGATTAGTAACCCTTGGAGGTTCTCCAAGATGAGTTGTGTGTAATCCGATGAGTAGAAGAGTGAATGAGATGTAACCTAGATAGAGGACGGTAGACAGATAGATAGGTAATGTTAATAGTAGTTTCGTATCATAACTTTATGTCATCCTCAATAAAGTTCCAGCTTAAGTGTTGAAGACTTACGCGTGTGATTGAATGAGTTGTTCGGTATGCCTTGCATCGGGAATGTGTGTGTAACTCAACGCAAAGGTCCTGAAGAGGAGTTGCTACATGAGCTCCTAGGGGCCTCATGGTGGAATGAGCGATGACCCCCCTGTCATGGCAGGACGGGTATCGGAGTAGTTGATTGACTTACACCTACAGTCCTCATACAAGGCATCGCTCAACCCACTCGACATGCACTTGAGATTTCGACTTTAAAAGTTTTGCTCTATGCTTCAGGCAAACCCTAAGTTATCTTAACTCTCTTCTCTAGTTGAATCTAGCCTTTGCTTCCTCAATACTCTATAATACAAGGAAAGAGTCCAAAAGGTTTTGTTTTTAAAGAAAAGTTAGGACCTGACTAATGAATGATAGGATAACCCAAGTGAGGAGTTGTCTTCTATAGTCGCTTTATGCGTAGTGTGTCACGACAATAGAATAATCGAGAGAGTGATAGCAAATCCAATCTCTTTGTCATCTAGATGCAAAACTTTATCCCTTATCTTGTCAGAAGAATTTCGGCAGAGTTTCCCTTGTGTCTTGGCCTTATCTCCCAATCACAGGACAAGCAAACAAGCACACATAAACAGGACATCAAGAGGCATCGCCAACAACACAAGAGATTCACGAATATAGTTCACAACCATGACATCCAGTGTAATAGGATGGTCACCTTGACTAGTGACCGTGCCAACAACTAAATATCAAGTGTGTCAAATAAATAAGTGTCACACCTGATGTGGTTGGGCGACAAGCGAGCAATGGACTCAAGTTTTCAAGCCATCACAAGAGTATGACCGAAAGACAAGGACGAGCATCACTGCTACGGAGGCGGTGGTGGGATCGGCTGCTGCTGGGAGTGTGGCGATAGAGGAATCAGCTGGTACGCTGGAGTAGAGACGCCAGTGGTAGGCACATTTGGAGGTGCTCCTGCACGAAGTCAAGTGTTGAATCAGGACTCACTAGGTTGGAATATGTGAGATGCAAATCTAGAAATAGAAGAGGATTCAAGTGTATACCCGATGGGGCAGAGCCTGATGTAACAACTCCCTGAGCATACGACACTGGACGGGGCACTGTAGTTGCACCTGCAAGAAAGGTGAGCTCTAGTCAAAATGGATATAAGGAATTTAAGGTGCAAAATCCTGAAAAGTGGATAGATGGACTTACCTGGAACTACCAGCTAGAAAACCTAGTAGATATGGGCAGCGAGGTTGTCATGAGATTGCCTGAGCTACGCAATGTTTAGAGCATTGGCCGCCTAGTCATTGCGGACTTCCCGTAGCTCTTCCCTAGAGACAAGCAACTCCACCCTCTTAGTCAAGTTGCGTACTAAGGTCTACAGCAGGTTGATGATGGGTTCCTACAAGTAGCTTCGCTCACGCTCGAACCTCTAATCAAGGTTCCCCTCCATTGACGCTATCACATTGTGCATGTGAGTACGGATGCCCTCAAAGTATGAATCAAAGAAACCGGCTGGAGGCACCCAACCACCCTAAGCCCCAGCACCTACATCCCTCCTATGACCACGAGTAGCCTCTTGAACTGAAGACTCACCTCCCTCAGTTGATGGAGCCTAAGGCTGAGGCAAGCCCTTGGTGAAGAAATCCTTGTCATTGACGCGCGGACGGAAGGACTTGTGCATTGTCTCTTCAACACCCTAGAAGGCTGCCTTGGTTTTGACCAACGCCATGATGTATGGCTGATGACCCAAGGAACCCCGCACCTCATGCTTGCACCACATTAGCTCCTCAACAAGGAAAGCAACCTAGTTCACCTTTGTGCCATTTAGTGTGCTCATGATGGCCATGTAGTACTTCTCATGGATAGCATCAGTGTTACCAACCTTGGGCAGCAGCGTACAATGAAGCATAGTGTTTAGGACACTTGGTTCCATCACTAGACCCTTGACCTTTCCAAACTCAAAGTCTGAATTTGTATAGAGTTGAGCCACCTCACTCTCAGGGGCGAAGCCAGCCACCATGGCTACTGGGGTCTTACGTATTACACAGTGGGGTCAACAGTAGTGGTGAGCAGTGATTAGCAGTAGTTCTCTATAGGATTTGTAGAAATTTACCGGGGTTGCTTGACCCCGATGGCAAAGGCTAGCTCCGCCCCTGCTCACTCTTCTTTCTCGCCTTTGGAAGCATGTCCATCTGCTCTCCTTCCTTCATGATATGATAATCAAGTCTACACACATATGCGAATTCCCCGAAGGAGGCCTTGTACTTGCCCTTCCTAGTCACCCACTTGATTGTTTCCTTCTCATGGTTCACCTCGAGTGTGGAGTAGAACTATCAGACCATGGCTTCATTCCAATTATGCTGAAATGTCATGACCTTCCACAACCCGACCTCTTCAACCTTGGAAAACAAACTCTGGAGAGGCTCGTACTTATTCATGAATTCCCACTCCACCCACTTTTGGTTTGCACTCATGACAGCCGCTCGAACAAGCCCTAGAAGAGATCGTACTGGTCTTGAGTATGAAAGAAAGGACTTAGGGAGGATTGTGGCTGGCTGAACTGCTTCAAATTACAAGCATCATGGAATTCCTTGAAGTGATCTTCACCCCACTGCTTCTAATCGGTGGGCGGACTTACGGTGCTGATGGGGGATACGACTGTCCTTGGATTGTATTCCAATCCCTCATCACTAGACTCTACCTCCTCGTTGATACCCTCTTCACCTTCATTGCCCTCCTCCTCGTCATTGCTTCCACCATCACCATCACTCCCTTGTTCCCCCTCCTCATCACCATCACTGTCATCTTCACCACTATCGGACGGTGATGGAGATTGTGAAGATGAACTCGGACGTGACGATGAAGATTATCGCCATGGTGGAGCTAGCTGATGCCTTGGTGGAGCATTCGAGGCACTTTTGGACCTCGCTTTGTGTGGAGCTATCTTCTTGCTCCCTATCTCCTCTTTGGCATCATAGTCACTATCTATTGGATCGTCACCATCGGGAACCGGACGTCTTCCACCACTAGCATTTTTCCTTGGTCTTTTTTTCTCCCTACCACCACCACAAAGATGAAGAACCGGAGTACGCCTGCAAGGAAGAAGAAAAACAGTAAGGGTTAATAATTTTGGGCAAGATTAGTGCAATGATTGTAAAAGAATTGACTAAAGAAAAGTTTGAGGCAGACACAGGCACGAAAACAAGAACAAGGTGGCAGTGCCATGTGTAACATCTACACCAGCTCACCAACACATCCAAAGAGTATCTACAAGGTTGTAACAGCAGGTCAGACAAAGACTGGGCGAAGTCATACTGGACAGAAACTGACGGAGCATCCGACAAGGTCCACGGATCATCCGTCAGCACAACAGAGAGCATGAGTAATTATGACGAAGAACAACCAGTCACTACCGGAGTATTCTGCCAGATTTTTTGAACCTCTCATCAATAGATAGATTTTACACAGGGCAAAGGCATGCTACAGGCTAGCTAACGGATCATTTGCAAGGTCCACGGACCATCCGCTAAAGTGTGAACAGAGCAACATCACTGTTGTGAATGACCGGGGCTCAATCCACAAAATCTCATGATTCCATCAACACCAATGCATTAAAACCTACATAGAGTCACATCCAAGCCTACTCTATGAGACCCCCAAGAGAGATTTGAATTAACCCTAGCCATTGCATAGATCAAACCAACCCTAGCTTTCCAACCATGGAGAAAAAGGTGAAAGCAAAAGAAAATGGAGCTTACTCAGCACCCCACATCTTGGAGAAGCACGTGGTTGGGCACGTGACCGAAGGAAATCAAGGAAGAAGTGTCCAAAGGATGGTGTCATGGAGTGGGCAGCGGCGTGGACGCATGCGCGTGGGGGACCAATAGGTGAAGAAAATGAAAGGGCATGTCTAGGGGGCTATCGCCCTATATATAGCCCAATTTTATCAGACAGCCTACAAGGACGTCGGAACGTCCGCCAGATTGCTGAACCTGATAATAAAAAATTGGATTTAGAAGTACATCGAAGAATCCATGAAGAATGACAGACCATCTATCAAAACTTTAACCAACCAGCAAGCCCTTCAGAGATAAGATAATAGAAAAGGGTAGAGAAATTTTGGGATGAGTCCTCAAGTACCCAAAGCAGCTACTTAGCAAGCTCGAGGACAAGCTTGAATTTAAGTGGGGGAGAGTTGTAACGATCCAAGTCCGTTACAACTTAGGCTCTCACATTTGGATAACCGAGGCACGACCCATTGGATTCCATGGGCACCCTTAGCCACCCAAGCCAAAGAGTGTTACGCCCTAGTAACCGACTAAATGATGACACGCAAGTTAACTGCCGTCCAACCACGACAACCAAACGACCATCAAAGGAAGACGTCAATCGAAGAACCAGGTGTAAGGCATTTATGTTTACCAAAGGAATGAAGAATGAGCACAGCCATTGCAAACCTCAATATGGGCTCAAGGTTAGAGAGAATAGGTTCTTAAGTTTGGATAGGTGAAACCAGAGTCTATCGGACAGTCCAACATGTTTTTTGGACCATTCGATAAAAGTACAGAGATTGTAGATCGAGTAGGAAATGAGTTGTCATCCATTAAGGGGCACAACCCACCTATCAGCATGAATTTGAGATATTTTCCAGCACCTGAACCTCAGCTCTAGTCACTCTCCTCTCATTTCCCTCACACACTCTCTCTCTAGAAGAAAGAACAAGAGAAGGAAAGGATGAACTAGAGTGAGGAAGTGAAGAAGTAGAAGGTGGAGAAGTGAACTGTTGGTATATTTTAGACGCACATAGGTAAATCCACTAGCACATGGATACCACTGTAGCTTTCACCCGGAAGTATTCCAAGTATCATATTCACAAGGAAATGTGTCAGATTAACTAAAATCTAACTTAAATAGGGGTAAATCAGGATATATGATATATGATAAGTACATGATAATTTACCATTGATAATGAATAGTTAATCACTCAGAGTACTCCTTTCTATGACATTAGCATAATTAAGTAGATATTAGAGAAATAATTCCTAAGTCATTCTTAATTACAAGTCAAAGCATACAATGATTAGTGCAATTACACTTAGTAGTCATGGCTAAAATGAACTTCATATCTACACATAAGGGATATTACTATGGAAGATTAAGAATAGAGCATGTCTTCCTTCGTGACTAGATCCTACTTGTTGACCTATATTCGGGGAGTGGACTACAAAGGACTCAACAGGAGTGTCACATCCGCAATCTACCACATTGCCTAGAATATAGGGTGTATCCACAGGTAAACAACGTATAAGCACCACACTTACACAATGTCGACCACTCACCCCGTGATCATTAGAGTGAGCGCTATACGAACTTATGCTTGAATATGATGATAATCTAGCTATACTAAGTATATAATCAAAGTAGACGATGAACATAATAACTAGGAACATGAATGATATTAAGAACAATGTCATAACAATTGTAGCAAACATATAAAGTAATGAGAGATACAAAAGAGAGGGGGTACAAAGGTTATACCAAGCCACGCTCTTAACACGATCGGGAATCCAAGCGAAGCTTGCCTAACCTAGCTAGCTATGCCCTAGAATATTGTGGAGCTCTGAGGATTAGGGTTTGGTCTCTGTCTTCTGCTTCTGACTTATGCCCGAGGGAGGTAGGTAGGGGCTAGTATATATAGGCCAGAGCATCAATTCTGGACCCTCGGATCAAACCGACTTGAACGAATGACGAAGAAAGACTCTCAAAGGTGGTGGGAAACCGTCATAGAAAGGAGAGGCTGACCGGTGGGAACAACATGCCGGCCGACTTACAGGTGGGTCCGGTCGGCCAGTCTCTGTGACAGGTGGGTCCCCCTCCGATGAAAGCTTGTAGACTTCGTCTTGAGTTGTTTTCCGCAGGTTTCGCGAGTTGAATCTCTTTCTAATGTCGGTTTGCTTGTTTGTAGTGTATGATAGTGGTCCCAGGGGCTGTTTTCTGGATAAATCCTCCTGCACTCATGAAATCACCAAAGCTCATGGAATTCATTAGTTTAAACCCCTATTCCTATGTTTGGTGATGGAATTAAGTGTATATGTACGATATGTTGATGGTTTATATTTGATGTTAATGACCGTCAACAAGCTCCCCCAAGCTTAACCTTTGTCAGTCCCTGAGCAAAGCTAAACTTAGCAATGGATCAGGAGTTTCTACATGTAACACCCTAAAATTTGAATTCTTTTTAAAATAGTAAATTTGATTTAAATATGCAATTATATGTGCAATTCAAATTAGGAAATAATATTTCTTTTATGAAATTAAAAGAAAATACAAGAATAGAAACATGTTGATGCATTCATGCTATTGCGTATTTATTTCTGTGACGGGTGGTTTTGTTCAAATGCTAAAAGATTTTAAAAACCTTTTGAAAATGAGTTTGAAAAGTTTATTTATAAAAGAAAAAAAGGAAATTTCCTTCCATTCCTCCCCTTCCTCACATTCGGCCCGCTGGCCCCTCTCCTTTTTCTTCCCGCGGCCCAGCACCAGCCCCAGCCCAGCTCGCCCTGGCTTTCCCCTCCGGCCGTCTTCTCGACCTGTGCGCGACCCCCTTCTCCCCCCCGAGCTCTCGGGTGCCCTCGGTTTCCCATTTGGCAGACCCTAGCCCCCCTAACCGAGTTCGCCGGCGTGATCTTTGCCGCCGGCCATGGCAAGCCTCGCCGGTGTTACTGTTCCGGCCGGCCGAACCCCCCAAGCCGATCCTAACCGTCCCTTGCGTGATCAACGGCCAGGAATAGAAGATACCCCTTCGCGGGTAGATTTGCTAAAGAGCCCTCCTAATTTCACCGAATTGAACCCGCAGTCCAAGGCGTATTTCCTCGAGTACGCATTCTCGTTTTGAAAGCGTAAAGTCCACTGTTTAAGTCAAAAGTACGCTTTCAGTATTTACAGAAATGCCATTCGAACTGTTTCGCTTATAGAATTGTCGTTTTAACTCCGAATTGATCCATTCAAATCGCGTTAGCTTCGTAATTTCATAAGCTACATGTTGGAGCTACTGTTAGTCAAGTTTGGAACTTTTTAATTTCATGATTAGATTTAATTAAATATAGGGCTATAGGAAAACCCGTTTTAATCATAACTATCGCATTTTAGCTCCGTTTTTCGTGAACTTCGCGTTGACGTGATCGTAGAGAAACGTAGATTAGTTTTACAAACATTTTATCTTGTTTTCAATACTGTTGGTGTACTGTTCTAATGATAGGAATGTTTGCTTTGCATGAATGCTTTTGGAATGTTGTATGTTGCCGTGTTGGTCGCGTTCAGACGGTGAGGAAAACGTTGGAGACCAAGAACTCTTCGACGACCAGCAGGACCAGCACGAGTTTGTGAACCAAGGCAAGTATAACATGGGCCTTCCTTGATGTCCTATTTCACTTTAATCAATTACTCATGTGCATGTGTCTAATTTTGATACCCGTAAGGACATCCTAGTGATTATTACCCTGTTCCTTGTCTCCTACGGGTTAAATGCATATGGGTAGATTGCTAGTGCTCTAACTGAACTTGATATACATATTGATGAATGATACTATGGAACGAAGTGAGTAACATGAATTATAACAACTGTTCCATAGGGCGAAAGTGCAAATGACCTTTGTTCATGTTGCTCCCGGCCCTCCATAAGGACTTATCTGTCGGCAAAAGCTGGGACTGACAGTGCAACCGGGAGAGTCATATGGCTCTGACTTTAGCTCAGTAATAGGACCTTTCCTAGCTGGTTAGAGGTTACCTTTTTGGCGCAAATGGGGCTTGCCACTTTGGGTATAGGGCTGCCTCTGTTCCTATGAGTATAGCCGCGATGGATTTGTGCCATAGGAAAGGGGGGTCCCTACATCTGCCTGCCAAGGAAACCTAGCGGCCCTAACTTGTTAGGGAAACCTATGAAATGGCTTCATAGTGTACCCTGCCCGCTCACCTTGGTAGTGACATGGGAGTAATTAACCCGGGCATATGGGGATCACGACTCGCGGTGAATGTGCACCACCTCTGCAGAGGGTAACAAACTGTTATAACAGCCGTGCTCACGGTTACGAGCGGCCCGGAAAACTCACAGAATAACTGGTTACTTGATGATGATCATTTAAGTTGTTCTATGATGAAATATGGTAAACCTGACCTTGATATATGTTCTTATGGGTTTAAATGGGAGCTTAAGCATAACTTGATAATACTTGAGAATAAAAGTTTGACCTATTAAAAATGCTAACTGCAGTAAACCAGAGTCTATCCTTTTTGAGCTTCATAACCCCATGTTAGCTTGCTAAGTACGGAATGTATTTACACTTGTTTATTTTCTTTACTTGGATAAAAATCCCGGATGGGTAACAGATGACAACGGGTATGAGGATTTCCCGGAGGATTATTAGGCTTGTGGTCAACCAGTTGACCTTCCCTGTGATGACGGCCACGAGAGTTTTATTATCTTTTTATTATTCCGCTGTGATGTATAAGACTAAGTTTTATTATAACTCTGATGTATGAGACACCGTGATGATACTATTGTAATTTGTCAGCTTGTGTGTGTGTGATTGATTCCTTCCTGGGCACACACGAGTTTAGTGCATTCAATTTTATCCTTAAAATTGGGTGTGACAAATTGGTATCAGAGCCGTGTTGACTGTAGGACGCAAGCCTAGTTAGAAAATGGTCGTTTTAGCAGCTTTGCTCCTCTGGTTTCTTGCTTACTGACTTATTCTTGTTATTTTATTAAAACATTTATGCTTTTCATACCTTAATCTATTATTTAAAATTGTTGATTCTAATTTCTATCTCACTTTAAATCTATAGATGTCTCATAATCCGAAGACAGCTCGACTCAGCACCGCCGGTTATCGTGCCATGTTCACCCCGCGTGCCCCACCGGCAGAGAGGGAGATTGTGAACATCTCCGACGATGAGGAGATGGCTACACCGACGCCTACACCTACTCCTACACCAGTCGCCGTGCCCATCTACCCTATGGTAGCTACACCTGAGGAGTCGACGGCTACTTCCCCTACACCTGCACCCTCCCCAGCTGCCCCCGTGGAGGACGATGGGATTGGCTGGAAGTGCAAGTACTACTTCAAGCCAGCTCCAGAGACAGCCTACTACCACACTCTCCTCACCCACGTGCTGGACGACTACTTCCCCGACTTGCACGCCTCCATCAGCTACCACTGCGCCGAGTACAAGCACCCACTGGAGTCTACCTTCTGGAAGGTAGAGCTGGTGGTCACCGCATGGAATGATATCATCAATGGACATGAGGTGGAGACTGTCCACAGTGCCCCTGCCAGGAGAGCCCATGCTTTGGATGGCATGGAGGATGCAGCACAGAATGCCTACATCCACTACCATGGTCGTCGCTTCGAGGCCATGAGGGAGGATCGCTTTAGGTTCCTTCCTCGAAATGATCATGAGGGTGTTTGGCAGGTTTTGGCTCCACCAGAGAATGACCCCACTTTGGAGGCAACGGTGCAGCATGTCCACGCTATGCAGGGAGTGGATGATGAGGTCAAAGGAGAACTACGTGCATCTCAGAGGGCGCAGAGGCATCTGCAGAAACAAGTGGATGAACTTCGAGCACAGCTGGGACAGCCTTCCATCTACAAGAAGAAGCGCCGTTCCTTCACCATGATTGACACCGCTCCATAGGTGTTAGGTGCCTTGATCTAGATTATCACGTCGTTAGTTCGTGTCCTTATTTAGTCTTGTTGGTCTTGTGAACTTGGTTGATTAGATGTTTGATTTGTGAACTTGGTTGAGTTGGTATTTTGCTTGATTGCTGGAAGTTTGTGGGCATGTCCACAACTTCCTTAGATTGGAACTTTAAATTTAGAATGAAATCTTAATGCAGAAGTATCATTTTATCTTATCTCTGCTGTGCTGATTTCTGGAGCAGCCTGTGTTCTTTATCTGGAAACTCGAAATCTGTGACGATAAAAATTCTGAAATTTTTGTGGAGATAACTAGACCTCTGTATCTTTCAAGTGTCTTTGGAATCACGTCAATAGCTATTCAGGTTTGGGAGATCTAACTGGCACAAGTTGTTGTTCCTGCGCTGTCTGGAACTCAGAACAGTTTCGGTTTAGCTCTATTTTTGACTATGTGTGAGTTCGAATCTGTAAAAGTGGTCTAAATGAAAGTTGTAGCTGATGTCCTAAGCTTTCTAACGAATCTTGGTGCACCTCTGTTGGATCTCGGAAACTTGAGTTATAACAGTTTTACTGAACTGCTGAATTTGAATCTTGCCCAGAAAATTTTCAGCATTGTTTCTTATCTCTTGTAAGTTCTCTATAATTGGAAAAATCTCTAAATTTTGCACATTTGTTGGAAAACAGATGGCCCCAAGAGGAGGAAGAGGCAGAGGCCGTGGTCGTGGGCATGATGCTCTTATGAATCCACCACCGCCACCTGTGACCATGGAGCAGATTTTGGGAATGCAAGCGCAGCTGATGCAAGCTATGATGCAGCGCTTGGACAATGAACCTGCAAGAGGTCCACCGCCTGTCCAGGTTAGAGATAAGCGTGGAGAGTTTATGAAAGGTCGTCCACCGGTGTTCACACATGCCACAGACCCTATGGAGACCGATGATTGGTTGCGTGCTGTGGAGAAACAACTGAACATAGCACAATGCAACGACCTGGAGAAGGTGTTGTACGCTTTCGGGCAACTCCAAGGAGCTGCTCAGGATTGGTGGGAATCATTCCAGTTTGGACGTCCCAACAATGCTCCTGATATCACTTGGCAGGAATTTAAGGACAGTTTTCGATCATACCATATTCCTGATGGACTAGTGGAACTGAAGCAGGAAGAATTCAGATCTCTCAAGCAAGGATCAATGACTGTGGCGGAATATCGAGACAAGTTCGCACAACTATCTCGCTACGCTCCTAATGATGTGGCAGATGACAAGGATAAGCAACGCCGTTTCCTCAAGGGACTCTATGATGGACTGCAGCTCCAGCTGATGTCTAATACTTATCCTAATTTCCAGTCTTTGGTGAATCGCGCAATCGTGATTGATGATAAGCGCAAGGAGATGGAAGCTAAGAAGAGAAGGCTCCAAGGGCAAGCTTCTAGAAGCAACACTCGCCCACATGCTTATCCCCAGCAAGGATTCCAGCAGAGGAATCAAGGACCAACTCATCAGGGAAACCGTGGTCAGTATCCTCAGCGGAACCAGTTCCAGCAACGCCCTCAGTATCAGCAACAGTTTGGAAATCAATGTCTCCCACAACAGACTAGCAATCCTACAACACGCCAGGGAGTGCCTAACAATGCTCCTGTGAAGAGTGGTGCACCCAACAATCCCAATGCCTGTTACCGATGTGGAGAAGTAGGTCACTATGCTCATCAGTGTCCTAAGAAGCAGAACCAGCAAGCACCTCAGAACCAGGCCAACAATCAGAAGTTCAACGCCCGACCACCTCTCACAGCGAAGGTGAACTATGTGTCATCTGATGCAGCTCAGGAGACACCTAAGGTCATGTTGGGTACGTTCAGCGTCAACTCTATTTCTGCTACCGTACTTTTTGATTCTGGTGCTTCGCATTCTTTTATCTCCCAAGCTTTTGTTAGAATGCATAGCATACCTTTGTGTGCCATAAAAAACCCAATACTAGTGAATTCCCCGGGAGGTAGTATGCCCGCTTCTTATTGGAGCCCCTCAACTAGCATTTCCTTAAGGGGGGTAGACTTCAAGGTGAAGCCTATTGTGTTGAGAACAGCGGGAATTGACCTTATCCTGGGAATGGATTGGATGAAACAACACCGGGCAGTGATTCAGTGTCAGGAGAAATCTGTGGTTGTGACATCACTCAATGGGGATAGAATCTGTGTAGAAGTAGTAGTGCAAGCTCAGCCTACAGCCACAGTGAATCAGCTAGATGGTGAATTCAATGAACAAGATCGTGTCGTGGAGGAATTTCCGGATGTCTTCCCCGATGACTTGCCAGGTATGCCACCTGACCGAGACATTGAATTCATTATTGAATTATTACCTAGAACTGCACCAATAGCTAAATGTCCATATAGAATGGGAGTTAATGAATTAGAAGAGCTTAAGAAACAACTAAAAGAGTTGCAAGAAAAAGGTTTCATACGCCCCAGTTCTTCCCCGTGGGGGGCACCTATGATCTTTGTGGATAAGAAGGATGGTAGTCAACGGATGTGTGTGGATTACCGCTCACTTAATGAGGTTACCATCAAGAATAAATACCCTTTGCCTAGGATAGATGATTTGTTTGATCAGTTGAGAGGAGCTCATGTGTTCTCCAAGATTGATCTCCGATCTGGTTATCATCAGCTTAAGATTCGGAACTCGGATATACCCAAGACAGCATTCACTACACGGTATGGATTATATGAGTACACCGTTATGTCTTTTGGATTGACCAATGCACCTGCATACTTCATGTATTTGATGAATAAGGTGTTCATGGAGTTTTTGGATAGATTTGTGGTAGTATTCATAGATGACATACTAATATTCTCCAAGACAGAAGAAGAACATGCGGAACACATAAGGTTGGTCTTGCAAAAGCTTAGAGAGCATAAGTTGTACGCTAAGCGGAGCAAGTGTGAGTTTTGGTTAAAGGAAGTCTCTTTTCTGGGTCATGTTGTCTCCAATGGTGGTATAGCAGTGGATCCAGGCAAAGTGCAAGATGTACTGAATTGGAAACCACCAACTACTGTAAGTGAGATTCGTAGCTTTTTGGGATTGGCTGGTTATTACCGAAGGTTCATTGAAGGCTTTTCCAAGCTAGCCAAGCCTATGACAGCTTTGTTGGAAAAGAATGCTAAGTATGTATGGTCGGATAAATGCCAGGCAAACTTTGAAGAGCTAAAGAAGAGATTGACTACAGCTCCAGTATTAATTTTGCCCGATTTAAACAAGAACTTCTCTATATATTGTGATGCATCCCGTTTGGGTCTTGGATGTGTGCTTATGCAAGAAGGAAGAGTGGTTGCATATGCATCTAGACAACTAAGGAAGCATGAGTTGAACTATCCAACTCATGACTTGGAATTGGCAGCTGTGGTTCATGCTTTGAAGATCTGGAGACATTATCTGATTGGACATAAGAGCGATATCTATACTGATCATAAGAGTTTGAAGTATATCTTCACCCAATCAGATCTGAATTTAAGACAACGTCGTTGGTTGGAATTGATCAAAGACTATGATTTGGAAGTGCATTATCACCCGGGAAAGGCAAACGTCGTAGCTGATGCACTTAGCAGAAAGAGCTATGCCAATGGAATTCAGACAACATCTATGTCAGCAGAGTTGTGTGCTGAAATGGAGTATCTCAACTTGAGCCTGGTCACTAATGCAATGGAATTGGTGATAGAGCCTACATTGGAATAGGAGATACGCAAAGGACAATTGGAGGATGAAAAACTTAAGGAGATAGCAGAGAATGTAGTGCTTGGAAAGGCACCCGGATTTAGAATGGATGAGAATGGAACTCTTTGGTTCGGGAAAAGGATATGTGTACCAGAAGTGAAAGCTATCCGTGATGCAATTCTGCAAGAGGCCCATGAGTCTGCTTATTCTATACATCCTGGAAGTACCAAGATGTACTTGGATCTCAAAGAAAAGTATTGGTGGTATGGTTTGAAGAGAGATGTGGCAGAATATGTGGCTTTGTGTGACACTTGTCAAAGAGTGAAAGCTGAGCATCAAAGACCTGCAGGGTTACTACAACCAATGAGGATCCCTGAATGGAAATGGGAAGAAGTTGGCATGGATTTTATTGTAGGATTACCCCGCACTCAAAGAGGTTATGATTCAATATGGGTAATAGTGGATCGACTCACCAAGGTCGCTCACTTTCTACCAGTCAAGACTACTTATAATGGTGCAAGATTAGCAGAGTTATACATGGAACGAATAGTGTGCTTACATGGTGTTCCCAAGAAAATTGTGTCGGATAGAGGCACCCAATTTACATCGCAATTCTGGCATAAAGTACATAGATCTTTGGGAACAAAGTTGAATTTCAGTTCTGCTTACCACCCGCAAACCGATGGACAGACTGAAAGGATCAACCAGATTTTGGAAGATATGTTGAGAGCCTGTGCACTTCAGTATGGTGATAGTTGGGATAAGAGTCTGCCTTACGCAGAGTTCTCGTACAACAACAGTTATCAAAAGAGCCTCAAGATGGCACCTTTCGAGGCGTTGTATGGACGTAAGTGTAGAACACCTTTGTTCTGGAATCAGACTGGAGAAACCCAAGTGTTTGGTCCCGATGTCCTTAGAGACGCGGAAGAACAAGTGAGAATGATTTGAGACAATTTGAGAGTAGCTCAGTCTCGACAGAAGAGTTACGCTGATACTCGCAGAAGAGGGCTGACTTTCGAGATTGATGATTATGTGTACCTGAAAGTGTCACCAATGAGAAGTGTGAGAAGATTCAATATGAAGGGAAAGTTAGCACCAAGGTATATAGGACCTTTTAAGATCCTAGAGAGACGTGGAGAAGTAGCTTATCAGTTGGAATTGCCTGAGAGCTTGTCCGGTGTGCACGACGTGTTCCATGTTTCCCAGTTGAAAAAGTGTCTGAGGGTACCAGAAGAACAAATTCCTTTGGAAGAACTTGTTGTCAAGGAAGATCTTACTTATGAAGAGTATCCGATAAAGATCTTGGAAACTGCCGAAAGAGTTACAAGAAGCCAAACAGTAAAGATGTGCAAGGTACAGTGGAATCGTTATACAGAGGATGAGGCAACTTGGGAAAGAGAAGAGGATCTGAGAAAGACTTATCCCCAACTGTTTGAGTAAGCAATCACCCGAATCTCGAGGACGAGATTCATCTTAAGGGGGGTAGAATTGTAACACCCTAAAATTTGAATTCTTTTTAAAATAGTAAATTTGATTTAAATATGCAATTATATGTGCAATTCAAATTAGGAAATAATATTTCTTTTATGAAATTAAAAGAAAATACAAGAATAGAAACATGTTGATGCATTCATGCTATTGCGTATTTATTTCTGTGACGGGTGGTTTTGTTCAAATGCTAAAAGATTTTAAAAACCTTTTGAAAATGAGTTTGAAAAGTTTATTTATAAAAGAAAAAAAGGAAATTTCCTTCCATTCCTCCCCTTCCTCACATTCGGCCCGCTGGCCCCTCTCCTTTTTCTTCCCGCGGCCCAGCACCAGCCCCAGCCCAGCTCGCCCCGGCTTTCCCCTCCGGCCGTCTTCTCGACCTGTGCGCGACCCCCTTCTCCCCCCCGAGCTCTCGGGTGCCCTCGGTTTCCCATTTGGCGGACCCTAGCCCCCCTAACCGAGTTCGCCGGCGTGATCTTTGCCGCCGGCCATGGCAAGCCTCGCCGGTGTTACTGTTCCGGCCGGCCGAACCCCCCAAGCCGATCCTAACCGTCCCTTGCGTGATCAACGGCCAGGAATAGAAGATACCCCTTCGCGGGTAGATTTGCTAAAGAGCCCTCCTAATTTCACCAAATTGAACCCGCAGTCCAAGGCGTATTTCCTCGAGTACGCATTCTCGTTTTGAAAGCGTAAAGTCCACTGTTTAAGTCAAAAGTACGCTTTCAGTATTTACAGAAATGCCATTCGAACTGTTTCGCTTATAGAATTGTCGTTTTAACTCCGAATTGATCCATTCAAATCGCGTTAGCTTCGTAATTTCATAAGCTACATGTTGGAGCTACTGTTAGTCAAGTTTGGAACTTTTTAATTTCATGATTAGATTTAATTAAATATAGGGCTATAGGAAAACCCGTTTTAATCATAACTATCGCATTTTAGCTCCGTTTTTCGTGAACTTCGCGTTGACGTGATCGTAGAGAAACGTAGATTAGTTTTACAAACATTTTATCTTGTTTTCAATACTGTTGGTGTACTGTTCTAATGATAGGAATGTTTGCTTTGCATGAATGCTTTTGGAATGTTGTATGTTGCCGTGTTGGTCGCGTTCAGACGGTGAGGAAAACGTTGGAGACCAAGAACTCTTCGACGACCAGCAGGACCAGCACGAGTTTGTGAACCAAGGCAAGTATAACATGGGCCTTCCTTGATGTCCTATTTCACTTTAATCAATTACTCATGTGCATGTGTCTAATTTTGATACCCGTAAGGACATCCTAGTGATTATTACCCTGTTCCTTGTCTCCTACGGGTTAAATGCATATGGGTAGATTGCTAGTGCTCTAACTGAACTTGATATACATATTGATGAATGATACTATGGAACGAAGTGAGTAACATGAATTATAACAACTGTTCCATAGGGCGAAAGTGCAAATGACCTTTGTTCATGTTGCTCCCGGCCCTCCATAAGGACTTATCTGTCGGCAAAAGCTGGGACTGACAGTGCAACCGGGAGAGTCATATGGCTCTGACTTTAGCTCAGTAATAGGACCTTTCCTAGCTGGTTAGAGGTTACCTTTTTGGCGCAAATGGGGCTTGCCACTTTGGGTATAGGGCTGCCTCTGTTCCTATGAGTATAGCCGCGATGGATTTGTGCCATAGGAAAGGGGGTCCCTACATCTGCCTGCCAAGGAAACCTAGCGGCCCTAACTTGTTAGGGAAACCTATGAAATGGCTTCATAGTGTACCCTGCCCGCTCACCTTGGTAGTGACATGGGAGTAATTAACCCGGGCATATGGGGATCACGACTCGCGGTGAATGTGCACCACCTCTGCAGAGGGTAACAAACTGTTATAACAGCCGTGCTCACGGTTACGAGCGGCCCGGAAAACTCACAGAATAACTGGTTACTTGATGATGATCATTTAAGTTGTTCTATGATGAAATATGGTAAACCTGACCTTGATATATGTTCTTATGGGTTTAAATGGGAGCTTAAGCATAACTTGATAATACTTGAGAATAAAAGTTTGACCTATTAAAAATGCTAACTGCAGTAAACCAGAGTCTATCCTTTTTGAGCTTCATAACCCCATGTTAGCTTGCTAAGTACGGAATGTACTTACACTTGTTTATTTTCTTTACTTGGATAAAAATCCCGGATGGGTAACAGATGACAACGGGTATGAGGATTTCCCGGAGGATTATTAGGCTTGTGGTCAACCAGTTGACCTTCCCTGTGATGACGGCCACGAGAGTTTTATTATCTTTTTATTATTCCGCTGTGATGTATAAGACTAAGTTTTATTATAACTCTGATGTATGAGACACCGTGATGATACTATTGTAATTTGTCAGCTTGTGTGTGTGATTGATTCCTGGGCACACACGAGTTTAGTGCATTCAATTTTATCCTTAAAATTGGGTGTGACACTACAATGCTTTTACGTCTCAAAAGTACACATGTGTTCAATCAAAAATTCTCCTCCAGATTAGAACAAACTAATCTAATTTTTAGACTTACCCATATTCTGCCTGTTCGCTTGCTCGTAAACGATCGTAAATTTCCAGCCAGGAACAGTGTTTTTCTCTCACACCAAACCAGCCAGCAGTAAATAATCCACGATACGATACGGCCTCCCGAACAGGCTGATTACCTTCGACCATGAGGCTTCTTAACTTTCTCTTGGGTCTTGAGCAATTGAAAGACAGAACGATCAAGTCAACCACTATGTCTCAAGTTCTTTGTTCTACCATTGTTCCAGAGTTTTTTTTATAAGTTTTCAAAATAAAACTCAGAGATTCCATTGTATGACACTTTCAAGTCTCTCAATATATTTGGTATTTGTAGATCCTCACCAAGGCAATAAAAATGTTATGCCTTTTTGTCTTCCTACTACTAAGGCTTATGTGGAGTTCATAGGTAGGGAGAAAACTAGAGCATACTTATAGTGCATATATTGTAAAGTCAAACAACGGACCCAAAGAGAGTTGAGTCATACAATCAAATCAAGATGTGCATGTGTGTGGATGTATGGTGGATATATATGGTGGCTAACCTAATTCTACTTTTCTCCTTGAAAACATATCTCTCTTTTGAAACTTGGAAACATTTGCTAGAGAGCAGAGGCTATCTTATTCATCTCTTCTTTTTTTAGGCGGGCATCTAAGTACCCATTGTTTTGGATATTTTGGACACTTGTCTATTTTTTCAACTCTTTTTTTCTTTTCTTTCTTCTTTTTTTATGAATAACTTTTGCATAGCCCATGCCTCTTTTCTGCAACAAAATTTTAGAGAGATAGCAACAAGAACTTGGAGCACTTATTTTGAGTGGAAACCTAATAAGCATGTTTTTGTGTTCACTCCCAGTGTAGGAGTAGAACATTTTTGGGTGGATCTAGATGGGAGGCATGTTTTTGCGGCTACCCCCAGTGTAGGAGTAGTGCATTTTGGGTGGTGTGTACGTGATCTTGATTTTAAGGGCATGACAAATCTCTCATAAAGGTCAACAAAGGTTAACAAAACTCAATGAAAAAACAAGCAACATATATGTGGAAGTTTTTCTAGCCTAAATAACATGTATGGCTTTGGTGGGAATTCAAGCTTTGTCATACAAGAACTCATCATGTAGCATTTTTTTGTTTTCAAAAGATAAATCTCCAGAACTTTAGTGTCACTTGGAACAAGATAAATAGTAGCTCAGACCTTTTCATATCATATCCGTCAATTACCTAGACTTAGATCAAGCATATGCTACCCACGAGTTTCAAGTTCAGAGTAAATCCTTATATCAAAACAATCTTATCTAAAACTCGAGAGAATTCAAGGCTGAAAACTAGGTACTTGAAAGGAATTACAATAGAGCAACTATTCATCATTTCCATTTAAGAGATTGTTCTGAGTCCTCTTAATTTTATTCAGCTCTTAAAAATAAATTTAAGCAAACTAGACACTCCTTTTTATTTTATTTTCAATTTTACTAGATCACACATTATTACTATAAATGACAAATGCAAAGATAAATTTTTATTTTGTTTTTCATTCATCATTCTTTACTATTTAAAATAAACTAAAACTAAAACAAAAAGGGGAAAGAACACTTACCTGGATACATGGGGGTGCTTCTCCCCCAAGCTAGCTCTTTCGGTGAAGTTTATTGATCAAATACCTCGGCTTGCTCCAAAGACGAGGATTCTTGTGATGACGCCTCTAATGGTGATGTCACCTTCTTCCACCAAACTTGTCTTGGTGTTTGAGTTTGATTTTGGTTTGACAGGTTTAGAATTTTCACTTGTAGAGATTGGGGAATCGACTTGAAGTGTGTCCTGCTCATAAGACAAGGTTGAGATCAAGTGCATGGGCTCTGTTGGTGGAAAAACACCAACAGAACCAAAACTTTACTATTATTCTTCTCTAACCTCAGGTACAGGGAACAAGATGAAGTTGATGTTATGCGCTTTATTCAATTTTAACATGGGTGGTAAGATCAGAAGGTTGAGCATGAATGTAGCATTTAAGTACATTTGGCAGAAAAGGGTTAAGTTGCTTAATCTATGGAAGGATCATTCATCTTTGCATAATATATCAATCTTTACATGATTATAACTATCATCTTCCATAGATAAGGTGTGCAACTTTTAGCTCATTTGGTTGAGACTGTTAGATCAATGAAGTAGTGCTAGGAACAAACTTAAAGAAGTGGTGCTAGGAAGAAGCTTAAAGAGCTAAACATGTTAAGATAATCAGGTTGGATCAAGTAAGTTGTTACTCGAACATGCTTGTTTCTTGTTTATGTGCCTACCAGAATGAAGGAAAAGCTTTTTGAATAATGACCATTTATCTTAGGATTTTACCTTTGTCATTGGAGCGTGATGACGCCATGTGATGAAGAGTAGATGACTCATGATGGTCCTTTCCTTTTACTTGAAGTTTTCCTTGTTTAGCTAGCCTCACAGGTTGAGCTGTTCATGAACTGCTTGTTTCCTAGATTGCACCCTTTCTTTCTCATCCTTTTGTTATGCCATCTTTTTGCTCTTTGATCGTTGGATCTTCCACTCCACTCATTGTTTTATGGCACTCGCCTTCTTCCTCTTTGTTCTATGGAGTTCTTCCATCCATGTTGAATGAGCTGTGTCTCCTTTTCGCAAAGTTATTGGAGTTCATCGTGTGCCTTGCTTCATCTCTAATTTGAATTCATCTCGTGACTTACCCAAATTGAATTGGGAGTTTCCTACAAGGGTTAGTCAAAGAAAATATCTAGTGTCTACTAAAGTATACTATCGGCTCAAAATTCAACCTAGACACCACGTCTAATTTGATTTAGGAAGGCATTTTAACCTAAGCACCAAACTTAATTTAAAAGATTTTGGAAGTAAAATCAGTACACCTTTTGGTTCAAGAATCAAACTAGACACCATGTCTAATTTAATTTAGGAAAACAGTTTAAACTAAGCACCATGCCTAATTTAAAAGGTGTATGAAAATACTTCAAAACCTACACATACTATAGTAAACAAAGGTAGCATGAAAGTAATGTAGATATTTATTTAGATAGAGATGAAAGAGCTTAATTGTTGTTTAGCAAATTGAGCATGAGTTAAAGGTAGAAACAACCAAAATTAGCAACATGGCATAGTATTTCTCAGAGAAGTTCACCCCCCACACTTAAATTTTGCAAGGCAAAATCAAGTTTGGATGGATGCAATTCAATATTGTATGATGCACTAATAGGATCCAGCCCTGTCGTGATGCCTATATTGGGTTGCAATATGGCTATTTTGGTTGCAATATGGATCAATTGCATCTATGTATGGTCGTTGATAGGTGGTTGCATTTGGAACGGTGCAATAACTTTTTGCATCCTTTTGATGTGGTGTTGCAATATGATTGTTTTGCAATGCACAAAAAAAACTAACGCAACCACGATATGGTTGCAAGCACAGATATTGCTACCAGCAGAATGGTTGCATGAGTTACTATTGTGACGAAACATGTGGCTGCATGTAACACCCTAAAATTTGCAAGATTTTAAAATAGGTGAATTTAATTTATTTATGTATTTTGTGAGCATGCAAATTTAGAAAAAATAATAACTTTGTTAAAATTAAAATCAATTACAAAGTTTAGCAACTTGGTTTGAGCCTCCATGCCGTTGCATTCTATTTTTGTAATGAATGGTTTGATCTAAATTCAAATTTCTTTAAAATATTTTTAAAATAGTTTTGAAATAAAAAGAAAGAAAAAAAAAGCAAACCTCACTCACTCCCTCCTCCCCCTTCTGGCCTAGCCGACCCAGCTCCCCATCCCATTCTCTTCCCTGCCGGCCCATTTCTCCCCTTCCCCATGGCCTAGGGCCAAGGCCCGTGCTGCGCTGCGCCTCCTCCCTCCCCTGTGTCGTTGCCACCCAGGCCGGCCTGCTTTTTTCCCACATGGCCCAACTCCGCCTACCGGGCGCACCAGCCCAACCGAGCTGCACGGACGCTCCCCTTCTCTCTATCTCGCTGACACGCCGGGCCCAGCCGCCAAAGCCATCTTCAACCTCACGTAACCATCCCGGAGTCTGCACCGCCATCGCATAGGAGTCCACCGCCGCCTCGTTTCATCCCTTGGCGTGCACTCCAAGATGCGTCCTGATCCCCATAAATAGTAGCCACAGGTGCAGCACCGGTTTCCCCCGTATAACCTTAGCTTGCACTGCCATCGTAGTGCCACCCGAACCTAGCGCCGCGCTGCCAGCTCATCGAAGACCCACCATCGATCCCAAGAAAGTCCCACAGTGAGTTCACCGTGCACTGCTCTCGATTCACTCCGCCGTGGCCCGTAGGTCTTTTCCCAAGTGCACCGGTGAGGTCTCGCCGTTATCCATGGAGGATCGTCACGTCGGCTCCCTGTTCCGGCCGGCCGCGCCTTCTCTCTCCCTCCCTTCGATTCCAGCCGTCAGATCCGCAAACAACGGATCAGATTAGACCGTACCCCTTCGTTCCGATTTTTGCAAAAGAGTCCCTGCAATTTCACGCATTATAACCCGTAGTCCAAGGCACACTTCCAGAATATGTTTTCTCTTTCAGAAAGCGTAAAATTCCTCTGTTAGATTCAAAATACGCTTTCATCTATTTACAATTTTGCCATTATTTTCTTTAGGCCATAACTTCTCTGTTTTAACTCCATTTTGATCCGTTCAAGTTGTGTTAGATTTTTAATTGCGTAATCTACATGTTTATCTTACTATTAAATATATTTTCAACTTTTAAAATTTGAGGTTAGATTTAATCTATTATTTCATTAATAGAAATCTTGTTTAATTCATAACTTCTTCGTTATAGCTCCGATTATAGTGTTTTTCGCATCTATGTGTTCATAGCAACGTGTAGAATATCTTTAAAGCCTTTTTACTTGTTGTTTTTATATGTTTGGTGTACTGTTCTAATTTAGTTCTATTGTTTGCTTTGTGTATGATTGCATGGATGCTTGTGTGGTGTTCTATGATCAAGTCCAGTCGGTGAGCTATACGTGGTGAATCGAGAAGCAATTCATTGAAGGTTTCGAATTGGAGAAAGATCAGAGTTTAAGGCAAGTATAGCATGGGATCTTCCTTGTTGTCCTATACACATTTAATCATTTAATTCATGCTGCATGTGTCTACCTTGAATACCACTAAGGATTTTCTAGTACTTTGTTATCTTGTACCTTTAGTCCTATGAGGAATTGGATTGGGCAGTATGATGCTAGTACTCAAACTAAGACCATGATCTTGTAACTTGACTAATGGAATATGCAATAAACACTAAAAGTTGCTTTTTAACAACATGGAACAAGGGGGCTAGAGCATTGGGCTATTTTATGGTGCTCTAGATTCCTCTCCCTAAGGACTTATCTATATGTGATCATCCGGGACTTACAGTACAGCTGTGAGGGCCACATGGCTCTGGCTTTAGCTCGGTATGAGGACTTTTTCTAGCTTGTTAGTGGTTACCTTTATGGCGCAAGAATGGCTTGACGAATTGGATATAGTGCGGCCTCTGTCCCCTTGTGTATAGGTTGCGCGTCATTGTGCCATCGGGAAGGGGGCTCTACATTTGTTTGCTGAGTGAATCTAATGGCCCTAACTTGTTAGATGAACCTTTGAAAGGCTTCATAGTGAACCCTGCCGACCTTCCTTGGTAGTGGGTCAAGAGGCTGATCACCTCGGGCAAAAGGGTAAATCACGACTCATAATGAAAGTGTACAACCTCTGCAGAGTGTAAAACTGGTATATCAGCCGTGCTCATGGTCACAAGCGGCCTTGGAACCCTTACGGAATAGATGATGAACACTGATGATACTGATGATGAAGATGCTCACTAATGATTACTATTTATGCTATTCATTATTTATGTTTACCTGATCATGTGTTTATGTGGGCTTGTGTATAAACTTATTGCTACTCAGTCGCTTAAAATTGTGACTCATTAAAAAGCTAATCGCAGTTAAACTAGTGTCAGCCTTTTGAGCCTCATGAACCCCATGTTATATTTGTTGAGTATGACATATACTTACGCTTGCTTTACTTTTCAATTATTTGGATAAAAATCCTGGATGGGTACCAAATTGCTAGAGTTTGGAGGAATTAGGCTTGTGATCAACCAGTCAGTTGTCTCTGTGGATTGGAGTCTTCACCCGAAGATCGGAGTTGTCTTTCCGTTGTTTGCTATCTAAGGTTATATCCTTTATACTAAGTACGTTATATATTGAGCATTGTCTTTCGATATTACCCTTATTTGTAGCTATATGTGAGATTTGACTTCCAGGGCTCACATATGGTGCGTATCTGGTTTTGTTCTTAAAACCGGGTGCTACACTGCAATATGACAATACTGCCACAAGTGAACCTATCACAAGATAACTTTATCGCCATGTAGTGTGCTCCATTGCATCATAGAAATCTTGCAACGTAACAAATTTGGTGGCTAGAGTCATAATTGCCACATTCATTTGCTGGTGGTAATAGATGGGAAATGCAATGAATCATTGTTGGGAGCAATAGATGGAAAATGCAACAAATAATTGTTGGTGGTAATAGATAGAAAATGCAATGAAGCATTGTTGTTGGTAATAGATATAAAATACAATGATTCATTGTTGGTGGTAATAGATGGAGAATGCAACGAATCATTGTTGGTGGTAATAGATGAAAAATGCAATGCGTCATTGTTGGTGGTAGACACGCCCTATAGCAATACATAAAGTTTGTGGCAATAATTTATATTGCAACAACAAACAGTGGTTGTGTGGTAGTTTGTTGCAACGAGGGCATTTTGTCTAGCATATTTTTAATTTAGCTAGAAATTTAATAGTTGTTACAAAATAATTGTGCCATGCGTATTGATTTCACCATCACATATAAGAACTCAAACCTTCATTAACTTCAAATATATGTCTCAACCAAAGTAATAATACAATGACCAGAGTACTGCTAAAATAAACATGACCACAATAGAATAAAAACTTCATCTCTGTATCAAGTTTGCAACTATGTTTGGCATAAAAAAATAGAACAAAATATGAGTTCGCTTATTGATCGCTTCATGCTCCATCGCCCATCAGCACTTCATTCTTCTAGCTATCCATCACTAGCATATAGCCATAAAGCTTTCTCTAAATATTTTGGGTGTTCGCGCTTTTCTGCAATTCATGAACACATATAGAATTTATTATTAATTTAATATAGGAACCTTGGTGATTAAATGCATGGAATAACTAAGCACGTGCAAATTTAATGATCATAGTGGCATAGCAAAGATATAAAGTAAATAAAGGAACAATCTAAAATATCTCATATACCATTTGGGATATGAAATTTAATGATCATAGTATTCATACCTGCAGTTTTTTCATTTGATTACGAGTCCTCAATAGTTGTTGGGTAGAAATTACATGATTCAATGACCCATTGGCACCATTCTTTTTCTGGAAAAGAGGCCTGGTTGCACTAATTTTTGTTGTCGTGGTAGTACCTTCATCAACTACCTTTTCTGTGGTCAACACGCTTGCTAGTCCATTATTCTGCCAAAATGAACGCTTTGATGTAAACAAGTTGCATTTTATATGTAAACATGTTGCATCTTTTGTAAGTAATCTTGTTGCAATTTTATTACCTCTATAGTTGCATCCTCTATGCGTGGTGGTGTGATGAAGTTGTTGTCGACACTTGGGCCGTTTGGAACCTGTGTGGTGTTGATGGTTCCTGTGATAGCCTGTGCAGCCCAAAAGACAAGGAACATTAGCAAAAATAGAGGAGCCAAAAAAAGAACTATGTTCCAAAGTTAGTACCTGCTGCAGTGCCAATTGTATTTGTTGTTGTAGTGTTGACTGGAATTCTTCCCTGATATCTTCAATTTGTTTCATACTTTCTTCCTTATTTCTTTCCCTTGCTGAAACTTCATTTGCAAGCTTTTCTTTTAATTCTTCAACCTCTTGTTGGTGCTGCATTCTTTCTTGTTGAGCTAAAACTTCACTGCAGGCTACATCTTCTTCTTTGTGTTTTAGTAGAGCGCTTCGTGTTGGATATTTCGCCATGTATCCATGTCCATGACATTTGTACGATTTTGTTCCAAGAGTTTTAGAGTAGTTGAGTTGGAAAACTGTGTGTTTCCTCCTCAACCGTAAGGAAGGGACTATCCTTCCCCTTTTTTGCCGCTGTAACTTGGATGCAGGCATTTTCCTAAGTGAAACATGAGAAATAAATTAGGACCATGTAATTTCAAAGAGTTCCAAAATAAGTTTGAAACATGTTGTAATTTTAAAGCTGCAATCATATACAAGCACTCACATAGACATCCCTAGAGTTGTCATTTGACCATTGCCCATCCTTGGTGTGAGTCGTCATCCAAAGTTCCAAATCAGTAGGCTGTTGACCATTAGTCTGGTTTCTCTGAGATGGCAACAATATAATGTAGCATTAGGTAACGGCCACATATATATTTAAGTAAGTAATTAGCTTAGTTAATGTTGTCATCACCTGTTCAAAACTAATTTGGGAAAATGGTTTCGATCCCATGAGATGCTTAGTCTTCTGTTTCTGTCGGTTTCCAGAGTTCTTGGTGCTAATATTTTGCAAAAGGTGTACAAGCAGAGCTCTATTAATTACACTGTATTTAGCAGTGGAATTACAAACGAAACCGAACACCGACGAACTTGGAATCTCTCACTTCCAAAATATAGGATCAAGTAGTACCACTCCATGTTGTCTAAATCTTTAGGCTTATGCTTCATTCGTTGAGAGTCATGGAGTATGCCTTGTATGTCGAACTAAATAAAGCTTTCCATCCTTTGTACATCTCTTTGGCAATTGCACATATCTTTTCACTAGTATCTTCAATATCATCTAAGTCCCAAATTTTCTGTTTGAATGGAAAGACAAATAGAACAGTAAAGCGGAGGTACTGAATTCATAACATTTGTCTAAATAAAACAATTGACTCACCAGCATCTCATCTGCTATTGCTATTTTCACAACGTCCTTCCACGATTGCACTCCTATAAGTGGAGCCTTTTTCCTAGTAAGCACTACAATCTCATCGACGAATGTGCAGTTGTTCTCACCACAGGGGCCTCCCATCAAGGAATCAAATTCAATCTTTCATTTATGAGAGCCGCTCTTAATTCTCTTGATAGTTGCTTTGAAGCCTTTGAGACATCCACGTCCACAAGCTTTGGATCCACCTTATTAACATGTGAAACAATATAATATACATGTCAACGCTGGTGTCTCTGCTGTGTGTGTATGCTCTGTTCTTCCTCCCTTCTTCTACCTCTAGCCGTAGTGTGTGGTCATACAACGTTTGTCGTGGTCGGCAAGACTGATCAGTGGTCGACTCACCTGAGCCGGTGATCCTGTGGGCCAACAACAGCGCACACGCAGCTTGCCTGGCTGTTATCCTCGCCACGTAGTCATGTAGGGAAAATAGTACATCATTGAACTGCTACCTGTGTTTTTTTTTCTACTGTGCTAGAGCACAATGCAAACTCAAACACATTTCATTTCAACAGGAAAACAGAAGGTCCAAGAAATGGTGGAGAGCTAGCCTGGAGCTCTGTCTGCTAAATAAATTCATCAGCTTGCAGTCTATAGGACTTGCTCTCTGCTCAAACTCGATCAGGGCCTGCGATCAGCTCCTTCCTTGCATTAGTAGCCCTCTCACCTTTGAGCACTTTATTTATTGGAAGATTAGCTTTACTGGAGAATACATTCTCCAATCAGACGACTTATTTACTCACTAAGAAAGGTTTATGCAATACATTCATCAATCAGACGACTTCACCGGAGATTAATTTGCTTCAGAAAGGGTGCCGCAAGAACGACCAATCATTTGCAGATTCTGGAAACGATACTACGAGGAAGTCAGCATCATTGGAATTTCCAAAAGTAAAAAAGAGAATTCATTAAGCATGTTGATATAACGGACCTTGGTTGCAACTTTCATCTAGTCCTCACTTCTCAATCTGAAGCACTCCAGCTTACTCATTAATGCTGCAATTCTCCCTGAGGCACCGGCTCTGCAGGCCCTGATCATAGATGATGTTAGAATTTATATATGCATGTAAATGAAGGTGGAATTAGAGACATTGCTGGTGAAGTGCCATGGTCCACCGTCCAAATATTACTATTATTATTCTTCTAAATTCGTATGTAGGGACCAAAAAGTGACATATTATATACAAAAAGATGTCTATGTAAATATTAATGTGGCCGGCGTGTTGATTCCTAAACTTTGCATGTACGTACGTATTTACCCATCTGTGTATCAATGCGTGCACTTCATGGCTCACTAGATCTTCTGTACATGGTTGAATAGATGTTCTGCACACTTCATTATTTAAAGGTTTTTTATTTATCTGTAAATCGCGTCACGTCTTGTGATAACTAATACTAGAATAATAGCAATCGAGCTCCTGGCCATTTATATTAAATTAGTTTAAATGAAACCAAGAAATTAAGTAGAGATTACCTTGAAGAAGATGGGGGTCTAGAGTTTTCTCCTCCAGGTGATCCAGACGTTGCTGTAGGCTCGGTGGAAGCTGCTTTATACCAGGACAGCGTTTAATCTCAAGAACTCTGAGAGATGAGTATGCTTGATGAGCAGGCCCATTCGGTAAGGATTCCAGGCTTTCGCAATCCCAAATCTCGAGTTCTTCCAGCGACGTGACCTCTCCTGACACGGAAACAAGACTGCCGCAACCCCAAATGTCCAAGGTCTTGATGGACGGAGGAAGGTTGGCAACCTCTGTCAAGCCACCGCAATCATATATCTTGGAATTAGAGACATTGCTGGTGAAGTGCCATGGTCCACCGTCCAAGTATTATTACTATTATTATAGTCTCCTAAATTCGTATATGTAGGGACCAAAAAATGACATATATACAAAGATATCTATGTAAATATTAATGTGGCCGGCGTGTTGATTCTTAAACTTTGCATGTACGTACGTATTTACCCATCTGTGTATCAATGCGTGCACTTCATGGCTCACTAGATCTTCTGTACATGGTTGAATAGATGTTCTGCACACTTCATTATTTTAAGGTTTTTTATTTATCTATAAATCGCGTCACGTCTTGTGATAACTAATACTAGAATGATTAAGACAGGAGTAGCGTTTTAGGCAATATAATGACAATCGAGCTCCTGGTCATTTATATTAAATTGATTAAAATGAAACCAAGAAATTAAGTAGGGATTACCTTGAAGAAGATGGGTATCTAGATCTTTCTTCGATCTCGAGGTGATCCAGACGTTGCTGTAGGCTCGGTGGAAGCTGCTTTATACCAGGACATTGAGTAATCCTAAGAACTCTGAGAGATGAGTATACTTGATGAGCAGGCCCATCATCTATGATCAGGACATTGAGTAATCCTAAGGATTCCAGGCATCCACGGTCACAAATCTGGAGTTCTTCCAGTGACGGGACCTCTCCTGACACGGAAACAAGACTGCCGCATTGCGAAATCTTCAAGGTCTTGATGGACGGAGGAATGTTGGCAACCTCTGTCAAGCCACCGCAATCATATATCTCTAGAAATTCTAGGCATGGAAAGAAGCAATGGTTACTGCCGGTTGATGATGACTGCTTCAGTACTACAGATGTAGATGCTCCATCGGACATGGACTCTGGTTTGGAATCAAGCTCCACTTGCTCTGTATGAATGAATGAGATACAACACAAGTCACCGCCATGGTCACCGCTCACCCTAGAACTTTCCTGGCATGCTTTTGGCCTTTATCATGGATCGAGCCATGCCGACCACCATCTGGTTTCACCGCTCCACCACGCCATTCTGCTGTGGCGAGTATGGCGCGGTGTGGTGTCGCAACCACTGTTCGCCTAAACGGCCGTTTAGCCCGTTTACACACCGTTTAAACACTACACGGTGGTACACCGTTTCCGTTTAATCGGTTGTTTTGACCGTTTAAACGGCCGTTTTTCCCGTTTAAACACCCGTTTTGCCCGAATAATGGGCTAAACGGTAGGTGACCGACTGTTTACCGTTTAGCGTTTAGGATAACACTGGTCGCAACACTGATCACCAATTTAGGACTGCACCAGCTTCGTCATCCTGCACAATTCGGAGGCAACACAGGATGGAACACGTCAACAATAAGTTATGTATGATCAATAAAGTTATGTTCGACATAGATCTGAAATACGAACCTTCTCAGTAGGCAGATCGAAAACACCTGGAAGGAGCTGCCATCGACCGGGTCGTGGCGGTGATGGGGGGTGGGGCGCGGGGGAAACCTACAAGACGAGGCTGTGGGGCTCAGATCCGGCCGGGTGTGACTACGGCGGCGTGGGATCCGGGGGTACCTTGCTGGAGGCAGTCGGCGTCGATGAAGGCGGGTTCGGGGAGGGAGGCAGAGCTTAATGTCACCGAGGCTGTCGACGGTGAGACTCGGCATCACGGCATATAGAGGCGGGTGGGGACCGATCCGCTGACCAATGACGGGGCCCGGCGACGTGGCGGTCACGACCACCGAGACTCGAGCGGCGAGACTGCGACGGAACCCTAGCCGCGCAAAGCGAAGGGGAAAAGAGGAGGGAGGGAGTGACACGCAATGCCTGGCATCACTTTTTGTCCAGCTGTTCGGCTAGAGCTGGGCTGCCGAACGGCTGGGCTGATAAGCCCAAGCACATCCAGCCTAGCAAGCCGTTTCATGCCAACCCAACAGGGTGCATGTGCAGTCTGTCAAGCCATCACACCATTCTATTTGTAGAGATTGAAGGCATGGAAAGAAGCAATGATTACTGCTGGCTGATGATGATGACACCGGCTTCAGTACTCTGGAAGCTCGCTAATGGGGAATGGCTAGTGATAGATAGACTGGTACCTCAACTCCACTGCTATTGTCAAGGCCAAAGCTTTGCTACAGACATGGTGGTTCTGGAAGTGCAACCCTATGATGCCATATTAGGGTGTGATTGGCTCCAAGCCCACAACCCTATGGAATGTGACTGGAGGAACCACACTCTCAAGTTCTCAGAGAAAGGCAAGACAGTGACACTTCAAGGATTACAAGATCCACCCCTTCAAATATCCTCTATTTTAGCAACAAAAGTATACAATTCCACCAAAGGTAATGACATATGGGCCTTTGTCCTTGTAGACCACATATCAGATCCCTCCCCAATCAAACAACATGATACCTCCCAAACCCCAGAAGCCATCCAACATATTCTCACAGCATACAAAGATGTTTTCAATGACCCCCAAACACTACCACCCCAAAGAGCCTATGACCATGCTATTCCACTTATTCCTGGCTCTATTCTTCCCATTAACTCCAAACCCTACCACTACTCTCCTTTGCACAAAACTAAAATAGAGAATCAGGTACAGCAGCTCTTGCAAGCAGGACTCATTGCTCACAGCCACAGCCCCTTTGCCTCTCCAGTTCTCTTGGGGAAGAAGAAGGATGGGTCTTGGCAATTCTATGTAGATTACAGAAAGTTAAATGACATGACAATCAAGAATAGATTCCCAATGCCTGTGATTGAAGAAATATTGGATGAACTTTCAGGAGCTAAGGTGCTTACAAAGTTAGACATGAGGTCTGGGTACCACCAAGTCAGAATGCTGCCTGAGGATGAACACAAAACTGCATTCAAGACACATCAAGGTCATTATCAGTTCAAAGTAATGCCTTTTGGCTTGACTAATGCACCTGCTACCTTCCAGTGTGACATGAATCAAATTCTACACCCATTTTTGAGGCAATTTGTATTGGTGTTCTTAGATGACATACTAATATATAGCACTTCATTGGAGGACCATGCTCAGCACTTAGAGCAAGTATTGGATACTCTCAGGAAACATCAGTTATATCTGAAGAAATCCAAGTGCACATTTGCTAAGGACAGCTTGGAATACTTGGGCCACATTATTTCTTCTAAGGGAGTAGCCATTGATCCAAGCAAGATACATGATATGCTACAATGGCCTGTGCCTACTTCTATGACTGAATTGAGGGCTTTCCTTGGATTAACAGGCTATTATAGGAAATTTGTCAAAAATTATGGGCTCATGACAAAACCCTTGACAGCCATCCTTCGGCTCAAACGATTTGCCTGGAACCCTACAGCACAGTCAGCTTTTGATGATCTTAAAGTGGCCATGACAAGAACTCCAGTATTGGCCTTACCTAATTTCAAAGAACCCTTTACTGTGGAAACAGATGCATGCCAAGATGGCATTGGAGCTGTCCTCATGCAGAAGGGACAACCAATAGCATATCTCAGCAAGGCTTTGGGAGAAAAGCATAGATCATTATCTATCTATGAAAAGGAGTTCCTAGCCCTGATCATGGCGGTGGAAAGATGGATGCACTATCTGTAGAGAGGAGAATTCTTCATTCAAACTGACCATAAGTCACTAGCTTACCTCAAGGAGCAGAACCTTCATTCAGACATGCAGAGAAAAGCAATGACAAGGCTAATGGGCTTACAGTTCAAAATTATCTACTAAAAGGGCAAAGACAACATAGCAGCAGATGCTCTCTCTCGGGTTGGACACATGATGGCACTTCAGGTAGTATCAGTAGTTCAACCGGCATGGGTCCAGGAGGTTCTTAACTCTTACACAACTGACTCACAAGCACAGCAGCTATTGCAAAGGTTAGCTATTACCAGTCCAGACACTCAGGGCTACTGTTTGGATAAGGGCATCATATGGTACCAAGGCAAAGTATGGATTGGGAGCAATTCAGCTCTCCAGACAAAACTCATCTCTACCTATCATTCCAGTGCCCTTAGGGGTCACTCGGGCATTGCTGCGACTTACTACAGGCTCAAGAAGCATTTTGCCTGGAAAGGGATGAAACAAGATGTGGATAATTTTGTAAAACAGTGCAACATCTGTCAACATGCAAAGCATTCTCTTCAACATCCTATGGGTCTTCTACAACCTCTACCCATACCAGAAGGCGTTTGGCAAAATTTGACAATGGACTTTATAGAGGGTCTTCCAAAGTCTGAAGGGTGCACTGTCATATTGGTCATTGTGGATAGGCTGACAAAATATGCCCATTTCTTACCAGTCAAACATCCTTATACTGCTGCTACCATTGCCCAATTATTCATGGATCATGTGGTGAAATTGCATGGATTGCCAGCTTCAATTGTTTCAGACAGGGACACCATTTTTGTCAGCCACTTCTGGAGGGAATTATTCAAGCTATATAAAGTGAACTTGCAGCTGAGCACTGCTTACCACCCACAACCTGATGGTCAATCAGAGAGTGTAAACCAATGTTTGGAAATGTACTTGAGGTGTGCTGTTCTAGACTCCCCGAAGTCCTGGAAGTCCTCGCTTTCCTTAGCTGAGCTATGTTATAACTCTTCACTGCATTCTGCTTTGGGATGTTCCCCATTCAAAGCACTATATGGGTATGAACCTAACATTGGAGCAATACCATCTATTCCATCATCAACATCTACTGCTTTGGCTGAGATCATTGAACACCATGAGCTCCATCTCCAGTCCTTGAAAGAGCACGTGGTAAGAGCCCAAAACAGAATGAAACAAGTGGCTGATACAAAACGCACAGATTACCAGTTTACTGTTGGTGATAAGGTGTTACTGAAACTACAGCCGTATACTCAGTCTACAGTTGCTAACAGACCATATCCAAAGATTGCATACAAGTATTTTGGCCCATACACTATACTGGAGAAAGTGGGTTCAGTCGCCTATCGATTACAGTTGCTAGAAGGCTCCATGATTCACCCAGTTTTCCATATTTCGCAGTTGAAACCATTCACTGAGGACTATACACCGGTCTTTGAGAACTTGCCTATCCTCACCGATCTGGAAGCTGCTAATATGACACCTAAAGAGATCATTGATCGTCGCATGGTCAAGAAGGGGAATACTACAATACCTCAAGTGAAGCTGACATGGGTGGGTCTTCCGGACAATGCAGCTACATGGGAGGACTACAACGTCGTCAAGAACAGGTTCCCTGAAGCAGCAGCTTGGGGACAAGCTGCACCTCAAGGGGGGGGGAGGTGTCACACCCAGCGACCACCAGTGAAGGGCGTGCCATGAAGAGGAAGCCGTATACCTCATTAGCTTTACGTATTTCATTGTATTACATTTTCATTATTGAACTGTATTGTGGGGCCGAATGTCCAGTGACTGTAATGGCACATAAGTGCCCGAATCCTGTGCCGTGTCTGGCAACGACTCTTCCAATTGGTAATACAATTCGCCAAGGCAGTGGGGTTTGCCCTGCCGGCATCCTGGTTCCGTACTTGCTCGAGTGCTCACGTCGACGGTGATCCACCGGCGGCCACGGGTGTGACCAAATGAAGCTCATATGGACAAATGAAGCACCTATAAAACCAAACTTATCCAAAGCACTTGGTGGGGGGGTTATTTCTACAATCGATAGAAAGCAGATGAATCTGAGAGCAAAGTAATGTATCTTGGCTGCCTATATCAATGACGTAACATGGGCGTTTGGGTACAGTGGTGTTTCTGGCAACATTTGGAAAAGGGCGATGGGGGCAGAACGAGACATTAGGGTTGAGGAGAAGAGGCGGAAAGAGTGTGTATAAGGTAGATTTGGATGGGTAAGATGACAAGGCAGAGCACCAGGGGCAAAGGCAAGAAGGTCAGGGAAGGACCCCAACAATTCAACAATGGAGTGCAGCAGGCCATCTGGGAGGCCTGCCCAACCTCGAGGCTCAGACATAACTTTTACCGGCAAAAGCAGCTTCTCTGTGACAGATTGTAAACCCAAAGCAATTGTTAGCAGATTGAACTGGATAGAGAATAAAGGAAACAAAGCTGGTAAATTTATACGGAACATGGCTAGCACATATGGTTTGTCATAATGTCAATTGTAAGCATAAGAATGCAGCTGAACAGAACATGCGAAATAATACTAGCCGCAAAACAGTGATTCACGTTATTCCCATGGTTGGATTATATGGATATTTCTGGTTTTACCAAGATAATGCATACCAATGTGTCCAACCTTCTTGCAATATAAAGTCTTTCGAGCACTGTACCTTCTATAGTAATTTCAAAGAGCTATACAAGGATAATAACCTACCATGATTTATCATCATTGTTATTCTACTAGTCTATTATTACAGAAATATAACTAAAACAATGATGTCCTACAATTTAATGGATAAAAGCTAAGCTAACACTATTGGGGATACAGTAGCCATTTTAGATCCGTTCAGCCAACGAAAATGATATGCTTGTCCCGAATTTAATGGATAAGCTTTTCAGTCCAGATCAGAGATAGTTTGTTCCACAAAATATCTACTGCTGCAATCACCATAAGATGCCCTTATAAAAAAACTGAATGGTACTCCTCTGCACGGTTAATGGGGGCCAGTGAGGCCCTTCCCTTCATACAGCAGTGAAGTAAGAATACCTACCAAGATGTAATAAATATGAATAAATATACTTCTAGTTCGTTCAAGATTTCAATACTTGTAAGAACCAACCAAGGCAGACGTTCTTGCAAGGGGGAATCCACACAACACAATGGAGGCAGAGGCGAGGGGGGAGAGGGTACAGTTTGGATGAGCAATGAGCGTACATGCCTGACCGGCAGACCGTGAGTGGTAGATGGCGATGGCGGTGCGGCGGCGAGAACCTCCTACGGCAGTCCGGCGCCGCCTTCGAGCCGGAGGACCGATTCCACACTCTGGACCTGGAAGCTTCCGTGCGTTTGGGCTACCTATATAGATGGGCTTGGGCTTGGGCTTGGGCTTGGCTAGGCGCCTCTGGGGCCGTATGATTTGAGTATGAAACGACTTCATAATTTGAGAGCTGCTAGTGTTTCTTCTAGAGATTGGAATTCCGCTAACTAGTATGAAGTCATTCTGACATCCCAATGATACTCTCGCATATGAGCAGGAACAAGAAATCTGGAATTCCTCGCGAGCAGAAAAACAGCAGCACAGTAAAACAATTGTAACTCTCATTCTGTTAATCCAATGAAGTTGTAGCTTATACCGTTGGAAAGATTATAAAATTATCCACAACTTCCTTATAGAACACTTTTCCAAATTCTGCAGTTAACTTGGTCAAAAACAGTGCACAACAGAAACTGTTCCAGGTTCCAAACAACACAGACGCATCGCCTTGTGATTTTCATATCTCCATAACCAAAATAGCTATTAGGGTGATTCTTACGCTCAGAGAAAGATATTGAAGTCTACTGTTGTCCAGAATTTTCTCATGATTTTTGGTTCTCCAGGAATAGAGATATAAGCTGAAGAATGCAGACTGTTCCGAAAAGACAGGATAGGGAAAACAGAAGAAAATCAAAACCCGACTATTTGTTTCACTAACCCTTATACCTTAGGCCTATAAACTAAATGAAATTGTGGGAATACCCAACAAGATCATTGCGATCATTACAAAGATGCAAAACAATCATAAGCATTATGACAATTCAACAAGCAATAAAGGTGCATAACTCAATCATTGACTCAACTTGCGATACTATCGTCCTTGTTGTATTAGGGGTAACAATCCTCAAACTCATCTTTAGATTACGCAAGAAGGTGATAAGGAACGGTTCTAAAAGCATATCAAACCAAGGAGTAAAGATGAGAACAAAGACTTTAAAATAAGCACCAAGGAGGAGATAAATATCAAGGATAGATATATAGTAGAGAAGAAAATATCAAGATTTATAGAACAAGGATTTTACCACAATTTCACAACCTTAAGACGGCCAATTTCTAACTAGGCTTGCGTCCTACAGTCAGCATTGCTCTGATACCACTTTGTAGCACCCGGTTTTAAGAACAAAACCAGATACACACCATATGTGAGCCTAGGAAGTCAAACCTCACATATAGCTACAAATAAGGGTAATATCAATAGACAATGCTCAATTATATAACGTACATAGTATAGAGAGTATAACCTTAGAGTATAGACAGCGGAAAGACAACTCCGATCTTTGAGTGAAGACTCCAAATCCACAGGGACAACTGACTGGTTGATCACAAGCCTAACTCCTCCAGACTAGCAATCTGGTACCCATCTGAGATTTTTATCCAAATAATTGGAAAATAAAACAAGCGTAAGTACATGTCGTACTCAACAAATATAACATGGGGTTCATGGGGCTCAAAAGGCTGACACTGGTTCACTGCGATTAGCTTTTAATGAGTCATGATTTTAGCAATTGAGTAGCAACAAGTTTATCACAAGCCCATAAACACATGATCAGGTAAACATGAACAATGAATAGCATAAACAGTTAACCATTAGTGAGCATCTTCATCATTAGTATCATCAGTGTCCATCATCTATTCCGTAAATGTTTCAAGGCCGCTCGTGACCGTGAGCACGGCTGATATACCAGTTTTACACTCTGCAGAGGTCGTACACTTTCACTATGAGTCATGATTTACCCTTTCGCCCGAGGCGGCCAACCTCTTGACCCACTACCAAGGAAGGTCGGCAGGGTTCACTATGAAGCCTTTCAAAGGTTCGTCTAACAAGTTAGGGCCATTAGATTCACTCGGCAAACAGATGTAGAGCCCCCCTTCCCAATGGCACATTGACACGTAGCATATACACATAAGGCTAGAGGCCGCTCTATACCCGATTCGGCAAGCCATTCTTACGCCAATGAAGGTAACCACTAACAAGCTAGAAAATGTCCTTATACTGAGCTAAAGCCAGAGCCATGTAGCTCTCACAGCTGTACTGTAAGTCCCAGATGATCACTTACAGATAAGTCCTTAGGGAGAGGAATCTGAAGCATTTAGAAAGTAGCTAAACACTCCAGCCCCCTGTTTCCATGTTGCTAAAAAGTCACATTTTATGTTCATTGCATATACCATTAGTCAAGTTACAAGATCATGGTTGTAGTTGAGCACTAGCATCATACTACCCAATGCAATAACCCAAAGGTAACAAGGTATAAGTACAAAAGACTAGGATATCCTTATTGGTAGTCAAGGTAGACACATGCAGCATGAACTAAATGATTAAAGGTGAATAGGTAACAAGGAAGATCACATGCTATACTTGCCTTAAACTTGCTTTACACCCAAAGCAACTTGCTTAGAGAAGCCTCAACTTTATCTTCCGTTCTGCATCTTCTGGCACTTACGTACGGTTCTCTTCTACTCGTAGCAAACACTAAGCACACAGAAGCATACAAGCAAACAAACATAAATAACTACGCACAGTACACCAATCATAATAAAAAGGGTTCTAAAGAGATGGCTCATTGCTACGGTCACGAGAATGCAAGAGACGCCGAAAAGTAAACTACCGTTAAAAAGAACCGGCTATTGAAAGATTTTGGTATTATAAAACAAATAAATGTAAGCTTCCTTTATTTTAGCTAAGCAAAAGCCATGTGAAGTATATTAATTCAGATTAGGCAAATCATCTTTTAATTCAAAAGTCGAGTTAAGACTAGTCATATTTTATTAATAAATACGGCCATATAACTTAAGTCAGATTAAACTTTAACATTTAAAAAAAACAATGGTGCATGTGAGAGCATATAAACAAGTTTTATATGGTCTTGTTTATCCTAAGCAAATTATAATTTAGAAACGCATTTATGTTAGCAATTAATCATATTAATATTTGTATATAAAACACCGAAGTATAAGATCTATATTGATTTCAACTATAAAACTAGTTGCATCAACTTAATATTTAAATTATAACGCTCAAAAACATTTAGCATCTCTAATAACACGTGGATCGCGTCGATACGGTACTAACGCAACATGAATGGACTAAAACAGGTTAAGATGGTGATGAATCAGGGGAGGTTTAAAACAGGTTAAAACCGGTGGTGGCGTCGATCGGTTTGCTCTGGTGTTGCCTGGCTTCCTGCAGGTCGCGACTACTCGGCAACAATGGAGTAGGACGGCGCGGTTCGGTTAGGGGCGGGGCGGGGCTCGGGGAAACATAGAAGATAGATGGAACAAGAGTGTTGGTGGGGCACTTACCGATGGCCGAGAAGCAGCGAGGATGACCGGGCTGGGCAGCGCGGCGGCAACGGCGGCGGCGACGGCGACAGCAACGGCGAGAGAAAGAGGAGAAAAATATAATTTACTACACGAGGGATTTCCCAAACTAGGGGCTCCCCTTACGGTAGTTTTGGTGTGCTTTGCCCAAGGGGTTGGTTGATATATATAGGAAGAAAAACTCCCCACATCCACGTCAACTAGCGATATGGTATTAATTGACGTTGCACCCTCCACATTTACTAATGGGCATAAATAATCATTAAAGCCAATTAGTAAATAAATGCATGGGCCTTTAGAATTTATTAGGAATATTGCATATGGGCTTTGAGCGTTGGGAAAAATGAGAGATTTATTATTTTCGGAATTAATTAATTTTGTGGATAAAATAATTCTAGAAAAGTCCAGAATTAATATTTAAGCCATGAAAAATACTCCGAGACCTCCGAAAATTTGGGGAAAATCCCCGGAGACACTTTGGAACATGATGAACCCAAATAAAGTATTTGGAGCTCAAAAAAAGAATGTTGGGCACTTGGAACATAAAGATTAATGTGAAGGAGGTAGAAATTAAATTCCAGAAAGAAGCTGGAAAATTCCCAAAGATAGATATTTGTCTCCTAAACGTATAAAAAAACACACATTTTGCACATAGAAACACGAGGTGCGACCGGCATGAATGCAACAAACATGTTTCTACCTTATGATAAATTTTAATTAATGAAAAATTTTATTTTCCTATGTTTCATGAGCACAAAATTCAGAAATAAATCATTTTAAACCTATTTTCAAAAGAAACAAATTTTAGGGTGTTACAAACAGAGGGAGTAATTCGTTTTCAATTCATTTTCTGACATTTGTTTTGCTCGAGTAACCCAGACCCTAACTGTCAAAATCCAGGCCCCCAAAATCTATCATAGGCAAAGCGGTTGAAGACAAAACTTGTACACATTTGGATTTCTGCTTCATATCCAGCGAGCATAAAACGATATTGTTTCCTTCAAACAAACAGATAGTAGAGCACAACTGCACAAGTCAACCCCCAGATGCCTGCACACAAGCAATTGCATAAAACGATATTTTTCCCTTCAAACAAACAGATAGTAGAGCACATGTCAACCCCCAGATGCCTGCATACAAGCAATTGCATAAAACGATATTTTTCCCTTCAAACAAACAGATTGTAGAGCACAAGTCAACCCCCAGATGCCTGCATACAAGCAATTGCATAAAATGATATTTTTCCCTTCAAACAAACAGATTGTAGAGCACAAGTCAACCCCCAGATGCCTGCATACAAGCAATTGCATGGACGGAGGAAGCTCAGACACATTATACAAACGTTTTTCTACTACTCATTCGAATAACAGCATCCAGCCTTCCAGGCTTTCCAGAATAGCTAACAAGTTCATAACTAATGCAAAAGATTAAAAGTAGCAATGGAGCACAACTGGAAACTAAAATGCAAGTCTGCGAACTCTCATCTACCACAATGTGCATTATCCATTGCAAATGCAAGCCTCTGATCTCCGAAGAAATTTAAGGTGAAATTTTCAGCACAGGAAGATAGATCACTTGCCATCAGCGATAGAGCATGCTTGGGTACACCCAGAAGGGCTGCAGTCGGGTGTTCCAGTTCCTCTTGAACACAAGGCTCTTGAACACAAGGTCATCAGGGCCATAATCTGGATCACACACAGCATCTGCATCATCACCAATTCCATGCAACACCAAGGGCGGATTGTAATACCCATAGTACAAGCAATTGCTCCTCCCGGCCCGCTCCATCGTCCTGAGCTGGCGCAAGAAAATGTCGAGCTCCTCACATCACTCCCAATAAACAGCGAGTAATTCTCTAGCTTCTTCACCTCCACCCAAGTTGCAGGCACAGTTGACATGTCGAGGCGATATGCTTTGTACTTGACATGTGCTCCACTGGACGAAAGGATTATGTAATTGTCGACCATCAGGAGCATGTCACCACACACCGCAATCCACGGCCTTAGACATGGGCATTCATCCTTGCCATCCCACCACACAGTTTCTATCTCCTGCAGACCAAGCTGGGGGGCCAAGGACGGATTGTGGAGCTTATAGTGGTTGTCTATTGCAATGAACTGACCTTTAAATTCCACAATCTGTTCAATCTGTGAATTATTGAGCTGTAGTTTTGACCAACAATCACTCCCAATCAGCCAATCAAGCAAGAAAACTGACCATCCTGTTTGGACACTGTGCAAACTAGGAGGTGTGAGTTTGGTGATGCAAGGGGAGTTGTCAGCATGCCAGAGTAGAAATAAGTGTTGTTGGTAAATGGGAGCTGTGGAGATAAAACTTTGGCACCAGTGAACACATCCATGATAAGACAATTTCTGCCACAGCCACAAATCAGCTGGCCATAGGAAGAGCCGGCAAAGCACAACTTCTCAAATGTCTCTTCAGGAACCTGGCAGCGAAGGGTACTTTTCATGTTGGCTGGATCAAGGACCTGGCACGTGCCGAGCTTGTGGCCATCGTCACTTCTGGAGGGTAGATTAGGAGCATGGACAGTGATATGGGGGTGGACGAGGAGAGACGGGAGCAAGGTGCATAATGTGGATTTAGATGGGTATGAGGAGAAGGCAGCACGCCAAGAGCGACAGGTTCCGGCTAAGGCAAGGAGCTCAATGATGGAACCCAACAGGAATGACGGAATGAAGCAGACCTTCTAGGAGATCTGCCTACCCTTGAAGCCCATACACAGCAGGGATTGTAGTGGAGGTAGAGGCACGTGTGATTTTGCTAGGGCTTTGCATGACGTCAGACTCTCTTCAACAAAGTAAAAAAAATGAGCAAGTTGGAACTGAATCGATTCAAAAATGAAGAATAGACAGTTAACTTGCACTAGTAGAGAACAGACCTTTGATCCTCGGCCAAAATGGGCTCTAGTCCCGGCATTTTTTGCGCCCGGGACTAGAGATACCTATTTTCTATGCTTGAATTGTGTGATTTAATACGTTCATTGTGCTTGAACCGAAACATACTATACGCGCGTATAAATGTATAATTAGTAGTGTACAATACAACTTCGAAAACCTATTTTGAAAAGAAAACAAAAAAATGAAAAGAAAAGAAAAAAGAAAAAAAAACCTTTAGTCCCGGTTCGTATTACCAACCAGGACTAAAGGGTGCCGGCCATCGTGGCATGTCAGGAGGCACCTTTAGTCCCGGTTGGTGTTACCCACCGGGACTAAAGGTCCCCCTTTAGTCCCGGTTCCTGACCCGGGACTAAAGGACCCCCTTTAGTCCCGGATGCTTGCTCCCGGGTGGGGAACCGGGACTAGAGGGGGTTCCCCACCGAGAGTAAAGCTCTGTTCTCTACCAGTGTTGCTAGAGACTTAGGTGACCTGCAAACATTTTAGAATATGTGCTATACAAGAGCTACTTTTAAGTTGATATACACTGTTACAAACAAGGAATTCTATTCGCTGGGTAAATCCTAATGTTCAAGCTAAGACAGATTGACAATGGAAAACCAGTTTTTATTTAAGTCTGGTTTCAATTCAAACTTTTCTTCCAATAGCCAAAACCCATGTCTATTTTCAGAACATGATATTTAGGATGGCCTGCAGTAACTTTAGTGAAGCATGAAACATAAGGTGAAAAGTATGGCAAAAAATGCGCAATTATGCTATGAAATACAATTTCGTGTACCCTTCACAGATCAACCATGGCATACAAAAAATATTTTCAGTATCCTGGGTTGACTCCCCACCCCAAAAAAAATTAACATAAAAGTGGAGTCTTTTATCATAGCATTGTTAGTCATGGGGCATAGCCATCTGTTATAGGGGTCATTCATCAAAACTCAAAGGATGATGCTGCGGAAATTCCTTTGCTTAGTTTGGATTATAAGAAACCAAAGATAAGGCACATATGTGCTAAATGAACCAAGCAAAAAAGACATTAGGGACTACAAGAGGAAAAAGTCTACATAACCTCCTCACCTATTGCGACTCGACTACTTCACCCCATAACCTATAAAACTAGGTATTTGACCCCCTTACCTTTGCAAAACCGGTCAAATAACCCCCCACAGTGGTTTTGCATAGCAGGTTTGCTACGCTGGCGCGCTGAGGTGGACTTTGATGCTGATGTGGACGAGTGAAAACTAGGCCCCGCTTGTAAGTGGCGCCCCTTCTCTAACATATTGGTGGTCCCCACCCGTCATCCTCTACCTCCAGCTCCTACCTTCCATCCATGGCGGGCGAGGGATCACCATCCACTCTTCTAGAGCGCTCGATTACCCACTGTAATTTCTTGTTGGTTCCCGGCCGACTTTAGTACTAAGAGCTACGAATGCTGAAGAAATCGAGCTAGCTATGCACACGTAAGAAAGGACGTTGCCGTCATGCCGGTGCCGCCATTGCTTGCATGCGCCGCCGATGCACATGACGAACGGACCGGACGCTGGATCAGCCCCGCACGACGCCCTGGCTTGTACCCAGCGCGGGCGGCGAGGTCGGCGCTGCCCACGGAGACACTGCGGGCCCTACGCACAGCGGGGCCGGCGACGTGCATGACGTCGTCAGCGCCGAACTCACACGGTGCGTCCTCGTTTATCCGCCCCACTGCCACGCTCCGGCTACACACCGGGAGTCCGGGACCTTTGACTTCGCTGCCGCCACGTCATCACCTCCGCGTCCGGCCGCTGCCTGGCGCGGACGAGCTCATTGACGTCGTCATCACCACGGCGTCGGGAGCTGGAGCTGAACGTCCAGGCCTCCATGGTCCCCGGCGCGATCCCACCATGGCCGCCATACGTGCCCGCGGCCGTCGGCATCCGGCCCGCGCACGCTGACATCCCGCGCACGTACGAGTCACACGCCCGCGACAGCGCCCGCACCGACGCGCCCAGCCATAGCCCTAGCTTACTGCTGCCCTCAGCCTTCTTGAGGCTCATCTCTCTACTTCGCCGCCTCAGCTGCACGAGCACGGAAAAAGTCGGCCGGGAGCCAACAAGAAATCACCGTGGGTAACCGAGCGAGATCTGGAAGAGTGGATGCTGATCCCTCGCCCACGGATGGAAGGTAGAAGGAGCTGGAGGTTGGGGATGACTGGTGGGGACCATCTATCAGTGAGAGAAGGGGCGCCACTTACAAGCCGGACCCACTTGTCAATCTTCCACATCAGCATCAAATTCCACCTTAGCACGCTAGCATGGCGAAACCGCTATGCAAAACCACCATAGAGGTTATTTAAAATGGTTTTGCAAAGGTGAGGGGGTTAAATACCTAGTTTTATAGGTTAGGGGGTGAAGTAGTCGAGTCGCAATAGGTGAGGAGGTTACGTAGACTTTTTCCGACTACAAGAGAGAGTCTCCACTGGCAATTAGATATTAGACTTCTCTCTCTCCTTCAGATCACCTATCGTGCCAGCCAGAAATCAACCACCTCTAGCCAACTCCTCACACCAGGCAGGCAGACACTAGCAAAATCGATCACCCATTGTCTCCTCTTCTCTTTTGTGTTCTCAGTTTTGTTGGAGGCAAATTAATTTTATGTTTCCTGCTCCTGCCTCCTGCACCCCAATTCTATGGTAGTCTTCTTCAACGTCGGTTGCGTCTTACATCGCAGCAACAACAAGATCCATCATTTCCCTTCCAATCGTCTCTACTGCTTTTCGATATAGCTCATGGATCCATGGTATGTTCCTACTACAGAGGAACGACGGCCTAAGAAGAACAGGGACATCGACCCTGTTTGACCCCGACCCTCGATTTGAGACGGCGTCCCTGGGTTGTGGATTCATGTCTATTGGCACTAGGGTTTTCCCCTGCCGTACATCTTACCATCACACCATAATCAAATGCAAACCTAATCTAAATAGCTCGATTCAAGATAACTTCACAGCAACAAACACGCGACGCAATTTATCGGCTTGGTTGGTTCAACAAACTGAAGGACTAGGAGACTAGGAGACGCAATTTATCGGCTTGGTTGGTTCAACAAACTGAAGGCTTGGTTGGTTCAACAAACACGCGACGCAATTTATAGCTGCATAGAATGTATCAACACTGAAAAAATGATCTTGAGTGATGTTATTTCTCCCCCTTTTTCTTGATTGGCCCCATCTTGACACAGCTTCATCCATATTTGGTACTAGGATATCATTTTCATTGCAAAAGGTTTTGACATCTTCAAATAGTGGTTCCCAGTCGTTAGCTCTCAAGTTGATCAAGCATGATTTCACATCTGTAACCAAAGACATGGCTTTGAACAATATTTTTATCCTTCTTTTGTAGTAGAAGTGACCTTATGTTTTAGACTTGAGCTTTGGTTTTTGAAATCTTCATATGCTGTCTTTGCTTGATTGTGGATACTCCTGGCACCACCTACAGTGCCGTGGGCTCTTGAGTCTTGACGTAGGCCCATGAGATACCAGCTCACAAACAAAATCCATCCGTGCATCAGGTCATCAGCAGGGGATGGCGGCCATGTCAACAGGGGATCGGACGGTTTCACGTAAATACAGTATATATAGTAGTGTTTTGTATACATTTTAGGTATGGCGGCCGCGAAACCTCGCCATACAGCTGCCTCCGCCCCTGCCAAGGACAGTGTAGGCCTGTAGTAGCTGTCCATCGCGATGAACTGACCGTTGAACTCGACAATCTGCTCGATCACAGTGAATTACCGAGCTGCATTTCTGACCAAGAATCACTTCCAACTGACCAGTCAAGAAGGGAGAGGCCGGAACGCTGTGCTGGCTGGATACTACACAGACAAGGAGGTGAGAGTTTTGTAGTGCAAGAGGAGCTGTCAGCATGCCAGAGTTGAAAAAAGTGTCATCGTTAAGTTTGAGCTGCAGTGCCCAATCTCTGGCCGGCCCCAGTGAACACATCGACAATGAGGCAATCTTTGCGAAGGCCGCATATTTGCTGACCATAAGAGGAGCCGGCGAAATGCATTCCCTCCTTACATATTTCTTGAGGAATCTGCCAGCAAAGATCTGTTTTTGGATTGGCTAGATCAATTACCTGCCATCTGTGCAGCTCGTGACCGTCAGGTGCACGCACGGGGATATTGGGGGCCTAACGAGGAGAGGTGAGAGCAAGGCATAGAACCTGGATTTGGATGTGTACGACGAGAAGGCAGCACGCCAAGAACGGCAGGTGCTTGCGAAGGCAAGGAGGTCATTGAAGGAGCCCAGGAGGGCAACAATAGACTGGAGCGGGCCTCCACGGAGAGATCAGCCCACCCTTGAATCCCACATGTAGCAGGGACTGTTTCTGTGGAGGCAGAGGTGCCAGATATTGTGAATTGTGATAGGGCTTTGCATGATGGCAGACTCACTGCAACAAAAGTAAATTCAATACATACATAAATTAGATGCATGAATTGAATACAAAATGAGAAATAGGCAGATAACTTCCAAGAGACAAAGACACCCCACAAAACAACTGCATGACACAATTTGTTGGCCTGATTTGAGTCAAGAAGAGAATGGTCGTGCAAAATGAACAGAGTAAGAAAAGAATGTAGGGATTAGGTGCCAGGGATAGTTTCTATACTCACTGCTTGATATTAGCTATGCCATATGCCCACAGGTCTCCTGAAAACAACAACAATATACACTGATACAAATTAGAATTCTGATGGTGTGCGCAGAAGGTTGTTTAACGGTCCCCAATTGAACTACCTAATTTCCTGGTATCCTACCGGATCGTCACGTGAAAGATACCAAGCAAGGTTGTTCAAATGGCATATAAATGCCCATTGTGTAATATTTTTCGCTAACATGCGCTGTAGCGCAAGTTTTTCATTAAGAGGAAAGGAGATAGCAAGATCATACAACCAAGACAAACAAGTGCCACAGCAATGCAAGATGTATCCCGAAGACACTCCTTTCCTTGCAAACCCCCGTCATACATACGCGTGATTACACGGCACAAGATTGGCGACAAAGCACTAAACAGCCTAGACAACAGCCGACGCGAGCAGTAGCGCTAGCGGCCTGAATCCAGGTGTTGGCATCCTCCAAGATGAGCAGCAGTAGCTGATGCGGCTGTTTGGATTCGCCCCGGAACACACGTCGATTACACTCGTAGCCAAAGGGGCCAGGAAATCAGCAGCAGGAGCGAGTCAAAGCACGGTGTGGAATATGTCAAAACGAATACGTTATGTGACTTTTTTTGTTTCTGAATCTAAAGAGATCAGGGCACCACGCCTAGTGTTAGTCTTGGTATAAAGTTATACTCCACCTAGATCAAAATGAGTTGAGGCCAATAGCCTCTCAACGCAAGCACATTACTGCAGACGGGCTCTTTGCCGAGTGTTTAGGACACTCGGCAAAGCCCCTATTGCACTCGGCAAAGGCTTTGCCGAGTGCCGCACTCGGCAAAGAGCAGTCGGCAAAGAACCCGTCGGCAAAGGTTTCTTTGCCGAGTGCCACATATCGGGCACTCGGTAAAGCCTTTGCCGAGTGTCACATCAGCACTCGACAAAAAGAAATCCGACGTTAACTCTGACGGCCTCTTTGCCGAGTGCCACCTCAGCGGCACTCGGCAAAGAATTTTTTTCTCTTTTTTTTTTTGAAAATTCTTTGCTGAGTGCCATACTCTTGCACTTGGCAAAGAAATTTTTTCTTTTTAAAAAAAAAATCTTTGCCGAGTGCCATGGCTCTGGCACTCGGCAAAGCTGGGAAATTGGGTCTCTGCTTCCCAGCTTTGCCGAGAGCCATGGTCACAACACTTGACAAAGCCCTCTTTGCCGAGTGTGGCACTCGGTAAAGAGGGGAAAAATGCTATTTTTTTTGGTTTTTTGCTTTCCATCAGCACAAACAAAGAAATCACATATATATCAACACATAGCACATGATATATGACATACACATCCATATTCCATCACATACACATCCATAACCCATCACATACACATCCACCATCCATAATACATCACATACAAATCCATTGTCCATAATCCATCACATGCATTCGCATCATCCATGACAATATCCATCACAATATATATATGTCTCTAGTAGTAGTCCAACATAAGGCTAAGTCTAACACAAGTCCATGCAACATGAAAAGAAACAAATAAATGGTACCTACTGTCAGCCTCCCCACCCGGAGTGTGAACTGCCACCTTGAGGAGGGCCAGTTGGCCACTCGGCCTATGGAGAAGGGCCACCTTGAGGAGGGCCAGTTGGCCACCCGGACTGTGGCTGCACAAAGGAGAAGCGCATTCATGAGTATCTACAGGAGGGCTGCACAAGCTAAAGGAATAAACAATCATATATACTCACCGGAGTCCCTACAGGAGGAGAACGAGCCACAACTGGAGCGAGCAGCGACTGGGGCATGACCACACCTGGCAAGGCCTGAAGGCTCGCCATGAAGCTGAACATGTCCTGCAGCCTCTGCGCCTCGGCCGCCCTCTCGGCTTGTACAGCCTCCATCTCCAGCCGATGGGCCTCCGCCTGGGCCGCCTGCTGGGCCTCCAACCTCCGCAAGTCGGCCTGCAACATTCCACCCGCAATGTTTAAACAATGCAAAGGCAAGGTAGATGTGTAAAAGCAATGAACGACGACTAAAACAGTACTAACATGGAGTTCCGCCATCTGCTGCTGTGAGCTTTGCTGCCGATAGCGTATGGGGAGGGAGGAGCTCGTGCTCCTTGCTCGAATCTCGGTGAGGATGGGAACAGAGGCGGAGTCGACTGTGCTGTCCGCCATCCAGTACCGGCCGTGCTGCTTCCCTCCTCCCAGCCTCATCAGGAGGTCTGTGTCTAGGGGCTGGGTGGCCGGATCAAAGTCCTCCCCATGGCGCTCGCGGGCCGCCGAGGTGTACTCGCTAAGCTTGCTGTGGATGCTCGCGTTGGTGTACGCCTCGGGCCCATCCGTCGGGTTGTAGGTGACTTCCGGGGCTGTCGCCTTGCCCTTGTGTGCCAGGGCGTACGCCATGAACTCGTTGCATTCCTGGCCTTGGTGCGCCTAGGACTGCGAGGAAAACACAAAGATGATTACAAGTAATGAGAATTGAGCGTTATAATAAATAAATAAAGATGAAAACACAAAGAAGATTACCCATGTCTGGGCGTACGCGCTGAGGCTCCGGTTGCCTTGGTGGTGTGGCACCCCACCCATCTGCAGGCGGCAGTCCCGACGGATGTTGTGCTTCTCCGCCCACTCCTCCGAGAGCCACCTGTCCACAATGGCCTCCCTACAGAGGCGGTGCCTGGCGCACCAATCAGGACATTGCTGCATGCCATCAAGTTATTGATATGTCAGAAGATGAAATGAAGCCTACCTATTCTTCATGGAAGGAGTCAGTATTAATGTTTCATACTTACCGAGAGGTACTGCTCCTTGGTGAGTGTCCTGGTCCTGGCATCGGCCTTCCTCACCACCTGACCAAGGACGTCGGCGTTGTAGTTGATGATGCACTGGAGCCGCGTCTCGTGGTATAGGTCCGAGAGTCGGGACCTATAGACCTTGTCCTGCACTCGCGCCGCCCGGTCCTCAAACCCTTCGTCGCACCTGAAGAAGTCTTGCATACAGACATCATGTATCATTTCATTATTTCAAGAACGACCAATGAATGCGTAGTATTGACCAATTTAGTGCGATGAAGACTCACCCAGAACTCGGCCTTGATCCGCGCTACAATGGTGCCGAACTCGCTGTCCTCGACGGCGTAGAAGTGGTCCCACATCCAGGGCGGCGAAGTCACCGAGGCGTAGGTGACCATGCCAGGGTAGTGCTGCCGAATCAGAAGGCCCAGGGTGCCATTGATGTGCCGGCCCATTCCAGACACAACTTTCCAGTTGCTGCAAGAGTCATTAAGAAGAATTGTTAGTCTCCAGTTCGATTTTCAACATGTCATATAAAATAGTAGTGAAATAATACTTACTTGTCGCCGCTGGGTCGAATCACCGGGCGTCGGTGAAGTGGGATCGGCCGCACCGGGAGCTGCGAGGGCCCACGCAAGTAGACTCCCGACGAGGTAGAGCCAGAGGCAGTGCAAGTGGAACGCCCTACTGTCGCTATCATCGATGTCGCTGTCACTATCACATGTGGAGATGTCCTAGTTTGTGAGCATCGTACGTGACAACGTGGTCGAAACTTTTTCAAAATTTTTCCACGGCATACGCATACGATATGGCGACAACTCGACAAGTTTCATGATTTTCGGAATTCGTTCGCATTTTATACAATTAAAAAACAACTCCCACGCAAGTTGGCGGCGTTGCCCCGTGAGCACGTTGATCGAAATTTCGAGACAGTTCCTGGATTTATCCTAAATTTACACTAAGAAACAAGTATAATATTTTTTGAACGAATGTAATCCATTATTCGATGCACCTGCAGTTCAAACTTATATTTTCTGGAAAAATTCAACAAAACAAAATAAACTATAGAAATATGCCAAAAGGCAATCAAAATGTCCCAAATTTAAACATGTTGTTTGTGGTAGTGTACTAAAGCTTCAAAAAAAAATTGGTGCCAAAAAACCAAAAAAAAATATTTTGCCGAGTGCCAAGTTTTGGCACTCGGCAAAATAAATTCTTTGCCGAGTGCCAAACAGGGGGCACTCGGCAAAGAGGACGCCGCTGGATGCCGTTAGGCTCCTACCAATCTTTGCCGAGTGTCTGCCTTTGCCAACTGCCAGGCACTCGGCAAAGACAGCCTTTGCCGAGTGCAGGTCTTTGCCGAGTGCCAGGCACTCGGCAAAGGCCTCTTTGCCGAGTGCCATATTTTGCTGAGTGCCCGAAATTTGGCACTCGGCAAAGATTTTTGCACTCGGCAAATCACGTGTTTCCCGTAGTGGCAGCAGCTTGTCCTCTGCCATCGTCCTGTTACTGTGCTCAGCTTTTGTCCAAAGCTCTTCAGCTTTTTTATACCACAACGCAGGAACATATGGCTGCTTCAAACTTTTTGTTCTCTTCAAGAGAACATGACATCCTGCGAGGCTAATGTTCTTGATGATTTGGACACTGAATGCATAGGTGAAAGTTGGGGTAGTACTCCACGGTGGAGCGTTGGGCATGGCACTGTGACTGCAGAGCAACGTTTATTAAAGTGGACTACAGAATAACAATCAAAGTTGAAGACCCATCCAGGAAGCTAAAATATTTATTTACATGAAAAAATACCAAAACTTCTTCGTATCTAATAAAAGCATTAGATCCCCAATCAAATTAAACCAAGACGTACCACCAGTTCCCGTTTGCAGAGGAACCGTGGCAAGTATACACAGTTACACACAACATCAAAATTTCTGTTGGAGACTACCGCGAAGCATCGAAGTCGAGTCTTTTGTTTTACAACAAAGTCGAGTCTTTTATTGTAGCCACATCAGTTACGGCGCATAAATCCGTTTACGTCTGCTCGGTCACTGACCAATTAGGTGCATTGATTCTAGGGTTCTTCCATTCCATACACCTCACAAGTACACCAAAATCCTAAGGAAACCAGACTGCAATAGCTCGAGTCAGGAGATCCCCCCGGACCTCAAGAACAAATACGCCGCATGATTTCTCGGATTGGTTAAGAAACCACAAGAAATTGACCCAGAAAAAAAGAGAGTGGAAAATAGGGCCTAGGTGACAGGGTGGCGGGGTGTGAGAGAGAGGGAGGGGGGAGAGGGAGAGTGCCGACCTTGCAAACGAAGCCGGTGGCAGAGGCGTGGATACCGGGGCGGTGGCTGGTGCCGGCGTCAGGGGCGAAGCCACGTTGGCTTTCCCAGGTGCACGTGCACCATGGTAAAATAAAAGTTTGCTAATATGTACCTTAAATTTTCCATGTATTTCCTTTGAAATTGTACACATTCCTTTATGTTTGATAGAGTGTACACCAGGGTTGGTTTTGAGCTGGCTTCGCCCCTGGCCAGCGTTGTCAGCGACTGAGCTCGCTTCCTTTCCCTTCCTCTCTTTTCCTCCGTTTGGTTCTGTGGTTATGGGCCTGTTTCGGCTTTATGGGCGTCCATCAACCCTCTTTGGGCTGCCCAATCGGGCTTCCAACTAGCCCAACAGAAAGGTTCAATTTTGAATGGTGCATTTTGGAAGGAGTTTCCATAGTTTTAGACCCCAATTTATTATTACGTATTTCCCTAATCTTGATCTGGCCTTTGAAAATGGATTTAGATTCTTTTTTATTATATTATTAGAATTCATATTTGACTTCGGCCAGCTTCAATCGCATTTGACAGTTTGGCTGTAGTTTGAAATGTCAGGACAAAATATAAGTAGTTATATCAGTTATCAGCAGCCACATTCACCATCCAAAGCAAGACGGGGAATAGTGGTGGCTTTCAATTTCAACATGAAAAAGAAGACCCCATAACGCACATATTGGAGAAAATTACACGACAGAACTGAATTAAATGTTGCACTACCGTACCATCTAAGCACAAATGTCAAAGGCGCACATATAGAAAGGGCAGATATAGAACAACATTGCTAGGAGGGCTTTTTCATCTCGTATTCTAAATGTAGTCTGTTTTTTAAGAGCTTCCATGACCAAAAATTTATATGTGTTCGTTTAGGAGGGTATACATGCTACAAGCAACGATAAGAACTCGAGCCCATACGCGCAGATGCTATATCCGCCCCTGCATATAGGGTATGACCCAAGTGAGAGTGGACGACAAACAAAAGTCATGGGCATGCCAGAGAGAGCCTAAACTTCACAGAAGCTAACATTTTTTACGATCACCCTAAATGACATTGTATGTTCTCATTGTTTAATGCTAAACTTTGTTAGAACATGCTTAGCAGTTTTTCATTAAGGAGTGAAGAGTTTTGCAGCGATCAAACAACAATAAAGAGTATACATCAGCAATTCACAACAAAAGAACGGCCTATAACTCATGACACAAATATACCAAAGGCAACTGCGCGATCTACAAGCAAAGTACCGGTCAAAGACTAAACCTACAAACATACTAGACCTCCAGATATAGGACGCCACAACCACCAAGGCAAAGACACGTCAAGGATATGAGAATGTGTGATAAAAGAGCTAGCCCCATAACTCCTTGGTCGAGCGCGTCTCTTGTTTGATTTCTGTTTTGATTGAGCACAACGAGAAGAAAGTCTTGGAAAACCTTATGCTAAAATTCCTTGTTTTCTTTCCCTTTTGGTTTTGTCGTTTTGGATTGGTTTGTTAAATGTGGGAAAGTTTGCTTACAAACACATGACTCAACCGTTGCAAACTTATTAGCATTATATTGTACCTACCATTAAATTTGTGCCGCATGTCAACTAGTGGAATGTAAAGGGAATCTGTTGTGTGGTGAAGTAGTGGTGGTTATACATTTCATATTTGGCAGGAAACATCAATCCTATGACATATGAAAGACCCCAACCCTACTACTAACTTATCTCTCAACCAAGCCCTTTGATCACATGTTGTTGCTTGTTGGTTGCATGGTGGGGACAAGATATCATAATGTTGTTGGCATTTGTCAAATAGAACCACTCTCGTAGGCACCATAAAAGCTAGGAGGCAACAGAAGCAAGAGAAATTAGGAAGAGGATGTCACCCTGCCATAGACTATGAAACCCTTAGCAATCACCCATCATGCCTCATGCTATCACGAACCATTGTACCCTTGCGCCTCGGCACGTACGCGTGTGGTTGTGGCATGAGGCACACCACAAAACCTCAATTATCGTGACATCATCTATATATGGGTAAAAGATTCGTTCAACATCTTCTAATATCTCAACTCATTTGGCAAGTAGCATGGCATATCTTCGGACCATCTGAACAAATGCAGTAGGCACAAGTGGTGTAATGAGTATGGATATATATATATATATATATATATATATATATATATATATATATATATATATATATATATATATATATATATATATATATATATATATATAATAACTAGAGCATGGGAATATATATAACAAGCAGGTGAGCAGAGTTGCTTGGATCAACAACGCGGTATGTGTGATTTTGGAAGTTTTAACTCATGAGCTATGAAGTAAGGGCTGCATGAAGAAATTCATATGCTCATGTAGTTAGGGTGATACTAGTGAAAGCAATAAAGCAAATGTTGGCTAAGGACTAGATTAACAAGTCTAATGGAATTAACCTACCTAAACCAGCATGACATCTAATTGAGATATGGTTCACCTATGACATTTCAAAAGTCATAGCTACGCTTCTTATCCCAACTCTATAAATGATTGAATAATATATGGGCCCAAACTAATCCAGTTCTAGTAATAATAGGACTAGACTGTTCTGATGCACAAGACAACTCTCAATCTCATATTGTCAGATGTCTAATCTGCTTCAACATGAAATTTCACTTCATTAGTAAATTTCACATCAAATTAGAGTTCAAACCATGAGAACTTCAAACATAAATTTCATATGGAATCGCTCGATATTATACTTCTGCACTGGAGCTGGGCACCGTACACTAGTAGAGAAACGGCCTTTCATCCATGGCCAAAAAGTATTTAGTCCCAGTTTAAAAATTGCAACCGTGGCTAAAGGGAGGACTGGACCTTTAGTCTTGGTTTATAATACAAACTGGGACTAATTCTACCCTTTAGTCCCGGTTGTAACGGTTACCGAGGTATGTCAGAGGCATGTCAGTGCGAGAATCTTTAGTCCCAGTTTGAGACATGAACCCGGACTAAAAGTGTGACTTTAAGTCCCGGTTTGAGACACGAACCTGGACTAAAGGTACCTTTAGTCCTAGTAGAAGCCAAAAGTGGAACACGAAGAGTCAGGGTAGCCAGCTCAGTCAGCGTCAGAATAGGCGGTGATAGACAACACACTGCCACTACAAAAAGGTAAAGCCCGATGTCTAGGGTGCCCTTCACATAACACAATATGGCAGTGGGCAGTAAACACTAGATTCCCAAAAGGCATTTTTTTTTGGCAAAGCTCTGCATGTCAAAAGAAAAAAAAAACTCTTGGAGCAGAATTGACTAACACATGATAATAAACAAAACATTAGGCATATACATGGTATACAAATTAAATTGTATGAACATATTAATGTAGCCGAAATATAATTGTAACAAATATAACAAAACATTAGTACGTATAAAGCAAATATTTTGGCTTTTGAATATTTAAGCATATATATTCAATTCAATAACAGAAATATATTGTTGTGGACACAATGTATGATTATGGCTCCTTGTCACAAAATGATTAGGATATTGAAATACATAATAAAAGCATGAGGATTGTGCCAAAAACATGATTTCAAATGTATAATCAATTATATTTGGAGAAACATATCATGGCACATGTATTAATAGCATGTATAGAGGTGAGATCAGGAGCAGTTAGAATATAGCTATTGGAATATAGTGAATAGCAACATTTCCTTTTGAAGCCGTTGGAAAAACAGAGTTGATTCAAATATAAATAGTCATTAGAATATTGTCGTTTGAGAAATAGTATAGCATTAATTTGGTAACACAGTTTACATATAAACAGTTGGCTTGCTAGTTATAAGTTATTAATAAAATATAGGCAATATAAAAGTAAGAGGCAAACACGAGGAATTGATCGTAGTGCGTAGAGAAGTAGAGGTTGAAATAAATTTAGATGGAGCCAACTTGGGATAAGGTGATGCATCCCGTTCTTCTGGTAACCAAAGGCCAAAGAAGGTTCAATTCGTCTATGAAACCCTAATTTGGCTGCCGTGAACTCATAGTGCACACGAGCAGCCCTCTGGAGTTTTAAGCTTGCTTAGCATCATGTCGCTCTCCATAGATTTAGCCTTTAGCCGAGGTGAAAGAAAGAGCCTAATAAAGGATGCTGAGAGAGGTAGAGGTAGAAGACGACGATGACTTGATGATAATAGTGAAGAGATAAGGGTACAATGCACCAAAAAAATATAAATAAAAAGATACTAAATAATGGAAGTGACAAACAGTACGTCATGTGTAAAGGGGTTAAAAATGGATGCTAATCAGTCTATTAAAAAGCAATATCTTCTCTGGTTCCTGTGATATGAATTACTGCATTCCAAACACATCTTTCCTTCTATTCTATGGTCCTGTTCGCTTTGCTGAAAAGCCATGGCTGAAAGTACTGTTCGCTGATTTGTTGTGAGAGAAAAACACTGTTCGTTTGCTGAAATAGTACAGCTCATAAGACAAGCGAACAGGGTGATGTTTTTCCAATCATGTGTTCTACTACTACACTCTCTTTCCATTCATGAATTTTCCCCTTTTCTCTGTAATCTATTGATCCATTCCAAACAAGGCTTTAATTTTTTTAGGGGACCAAACAAGGCTTTAATAAACAGCTAGAATTCGTTCTTTATTGGCGTCAAAGATTTTGGTACAGATTCTTCGCTCTCACGATGTGCTGGCTCACTTGGATATTATATTTTGTTCATTTTGGAATATTTTCGCGAACGGGCCCTAAATCAAATTCACCTTCCTGCATGGGATTTTTTTTTAGCAAAACATGGGACTTTAATTTCGTGCAGATAGGCTCCAGCTCTAAGGCCTATCATACCCATGGACCCAACCAGCCTAGCGCTTCAACTGGGCCGAGACCGTTGACGGGCTTTAAGGGCCCTCCCTCGCCTCGACGAGATCGAGGCATCACTTTAGAATTCAGACTTCGAGTGTTCCGCTCCTCTCGTCTCCTCGCCGCCGGCTCGCACGACCACGCGACGGAGCCCATGGCCGGCCGCCGCCGTAGCAGCCGAGGAGCACGTCGGGCGCCGGCCCCATCGACATACGAACCCGCACTGCAGGATCCCGCCGATCTCGGGCCCGTACTCCCTCCATTTCCCAAACCCTCGATGCATTGTTTGTCTATCTTTGGTTGGATGGATATGGAGCCGAATCGGAGCAAATGGAGAACCCATGCATGTCACGTGTATGAGGCAATGGACTCTCATGCATGGCCTCCTGTTAGATGCTGTGATCCTCTGTTAGTTGGTGTTTTAAGGGTCATCCTCGATCCATCATGGCATTCAGTTTCTAATAAACATTATTCAGTATCCTTTTACAGTTCAGTTCAGAAACACAATGTAGGTGCTGAAGGCAAGAAGGGCACTAGAACACCTTTCTAGAGTGTTTCAAATACCACCTGGAGTGCAGAGCGTTTCAGTTGTAGCTGCTCCTCGATCAAATACCACCTGGAATGATCCTTGCTGGTCTTACGAGTACTAGTTGTGATCTGCTGTTAGTTAGGACATGGTCATCACTAAACTCAAGATTATAACCTGTCAGAGAAAAAAAGTCGAGCCTGCCATTGTGCTCTCGGTCTAGTAATAGAGTGCAGATGTTAAACCTCTGATACATCGCACATAGGACATATGGGGTTAATTTTGGCACTGCAGGTTGCTTATGTAGTTGTTTGTTATGGTATTTTGGGATCTACCGAATAGTGGGAGATCGATTAATTTCTGCACTACATTGTGATTGGGCTTGCTTTGAATCCTGCACTTGGTGTGTTATGAAAACCTTTTATGTTCTGTTGCTTCATGCTATTCATCTTGAGGACTTACATATGAAGCAAATTTAAATACCCCTTTGTTGTGATTCTAAAAATATTACTAATTTAAGTTTAGTGTGTTGATATGCGTCCTATTATGCTGGTAGTTCAACAAAATGGAAGGAAATCATTGTTTTCCTTAATGTATAGAAAGATCTTGTTACATTTCTAACAGTTTATCATAGTGCTCTCTGCTTTCTTTCTTCTGATCAACATGTATTGAATTCCTTGTGTTTGACAGGAAAAATGATGTTGCAAAAAGGCCATCTAAGAAGCCCTGCCATGCCTCGAGTAAGAGCTGTACATCCTCTGTTGTATCCAGCCCCAATGTTTGGGCAGATCTCCTGGACTGTCTGCTTCACCGAATTATTGCTCTCCTTAGCTCATCCAATGGCATCATTGCTTTTGCTGCAACATGCTGCTCTTGGCACGCTGCATTCACATCCTTCCCATCTACATTGAGCTGCAATGTCCCACCTCTCTGCCTGCAATCTCACATCCATTATCCTCATCGTGGCCACAGCCGCATCAAGTACAGTCTTCTATACAATTGTGAGTGGCAGCTCACTGATCCTCCTCCTGTCGCTTGTCGCCACCCCACAACCATCCAAACCGCATGCACTATTTGGGTTGCTCATATGGTAATCTTATATTCTCCAACTCGAATCAGTGCCTCCTTGTAGATGTTTTTGGTTTTACTACTGTGAGGCCTCCCAAATTGAAATCGATAGTCAAGCATGAGATCTACTACAGAATCCTTGATGGTTCCCTCAAGTCACCCAACTCGCATCTCTTCCTTTGCTCCGGGTCATCCATTTTCCAGTGGCAAGTTGGGTCTAACTCTTGGTTGCAGCATCCTATGGATATCCCAAGCGTCTTTCGAATCGTGTTTTTTAAAGGTGAGATGTTTGCCAGGGATCACTTGGATGGGCTCCACACCATTCACTTGGCACCTCAACTAAGCATACATGAAGTAGATATTGACTGGATAGAGTACTGGAGAGAAGATAGTGTTGTGGGCCGCGCTGTGATGTATTTGGCTGGTGGTATGTGGTGACATGTTTCTCATGGTTGACCTCTCAATGAGCACTGATAGGCCTACTGTCTTCTTTAGAGTTTTCAGGCTTGATTTCTCCATCGTACCACCTAAGTGAGTGAAGGTGGAGAATTTGGGAAACCATGCCATCTTTGTAAGCTTTGATCAAAGGAACCCGGCATTTTGCTGCACGAACCCTGAAAGATGGAGAGGAAAGAGTAACTGTATCTATGTTGCCACCCAGTCTAAGAAGAATAATAAACCTTGGACTGTGGTCGAGCTTGGTCAGGCAGTGTCTGGTAGAAATTGGAGGCCCGTTGTGTATCCTGATGCTTATCCCTATGGCAATCCCGGTCGACCAGATAACCTTTGGGTGTTTCCTAGTTTGGTTTATGATGTTGGACTGTGAGCATCTTTGGTTTTCCTGGAGTTTTATCTAAGTCATTTTGATGTAATATTTTCTTGACTTGGCATGCCATGTTCTCGTGTTCAAACAAGTTAAATGTACTATAATCCAGTGCAAATTGTAAGCCTAGCCATAGTCCTAGTTTTTTCTGCGTTGAACATTTGAGCACTGATGTTGCTCGGCTTGCAAGTCTTTCTAGATATATACTCCATCCGGTCTAGTTTATAAGGCATCTTTCAGACATGTCATGTCTCCTAAATTACTCTGATTATTTATTTAAACTTTTGATTATTTGATATTAGATTTAATTACAAATCTAACGGTATCAAGTTTGTATTACAATAGTTAAAAGTTGTTAGCCAAATTATTGGTCGCAATTATAAAGTTTGACGTTTGACCTACCTGAAATGTCTTGTAAACTGGACTAGAGGGAGGAATGCGTACTAGTGGATATACTAGTGAACTGAAATGTCTTGTAAGCTGCAATTAAACTGAACCTGTCGGTGTCAGTCCACACCAAGTTCAGCTTAAAATAGCTTGCCGGAGGACGACGATATTATATATGCTGTTGATGCAGACCAAGTTCAGCTTTGTGATGCTGCCTGAAATTAAACTGAACTTGTCAGTGCACACCAAGTTCAGCTTAAAATAGTTGTCCGCCGGACGACAACGATATTATATATGTTGTTGACCCCCCTCCCCCCCCCCCCCCCAACACACACACACCACCGCAGTCAATGTAGGAAAATAATACATCATGGAATGTGACTGCTATCTTATTCAGAAATTATGCAGTACATTTCAAAAGGAAAACAATAGGACCAAGAAATGGAGAGTTAGCCTGGAGCTCTGTGTGCTAACTAAATTACCTTCAGAAGAAACTAAGGGTATGCAATACATTCTTGCATCAGAAGAAATTATGGAGATTAGCTTCAGAAAGGGTATGCAATACATTTTCCCATGAGTCGCAAGAACGACCAAACATCAGCCTGTTCGGCAGGCATGAATTGGCTGACTGGAGTTGGTGCTGAACCAGCCAGCCAAGCAGCAGCATCCAGCATCCAGCCAGCCCCCAACCATTTCAAATCGGCTGAATAGCCATTTCAAATTCAAATACAAAAAAAGGCGCCAACAACAATGGCCATTCATAAACAGTCCACTTCTATTTCATACCTAACAGTTCATCAACCTTCACTGGTCCTTACATACAACCAACAAATGACAGTCCATTTGTCCAATCCATACAACAAAAGAATACAACATATACTAGGGTTAACAAATTAGGCATATATGCAACATGTACAAAAATTCTGGACTTCATGAAGCCACTAACCAAACTACACACATACGTGCAATCTGCAGCTGCACATACACCGCCCTCCTTCGTCCTACTCCTGCGATCAGTACCAATTGTCACACATAATGCATTCAGTAAATACCTAACTTAAATTGAAGTACTCAAGTAGCTTTATTACATCACCTTTCCTCAATCATATTCCAGTCCGGACAACAGTTGATATCAACTCCCTTACTGTAGCTGTTTGTGTTCCACGATTTAGATCCACCCAATCCGACAGCTCATACGACAGTGCATTAGGTCCATACTTACGCAGCCACAAATAATTATCCATTGCAAAGCATGATATGATAATCATTACAAAGCACGATCAGTCAATTAATGTAATTTCTGGGACCCACCATCTCCTGCTGCCAAAGTTTACTAAACATGCTCAAATAAGAAATTGACATCAAATTGAATGCAGATGACGCTTCAACTAGAATGCTCACAGTACGCCACACATCCAAGTGAACATAGTTCTCTACAACGGTCTTTATTACAATGAACAAAAAGAACATAACGCTGACAAGGTACATAAACAACTCAACATGCTCATGCTAGAAAACTAAAACAACTAAAGAAGTCACAGGAGGAAGTATGCTGCCGATCACTTGGAATTGGAGAAAACGAAGTCCCACGAGACATTCACCCAGTTCAGCCGGCCCTCTTTTGTTTCCAAATCAAGAAAAGCCCGATGACGGAGCCTGTTGTTGCAAAGATTAAGGGCTTGGGCAAAGACTACATCACTCTCGCTGTAACCATCTTGCTTTAGAATCTGATTGACTTTGGCCATCTCCTCGTCATCTGTGGCTTGATGGGCCTTATGCGCCCTAGTATCCCTGATAATGTCGCTCAGGTCATCAAGGCAGTCATCAAGGGTTGGAGTGCTACTACTCTTCTTATTGCGAGGACTGTTAACGGAATGGTCCCTAGTGACTCTCTTGGAGGACTAACCAACACTACGTGGTTGTACGGGCTCATTGGACAAGGCTTGAGGAGTCTGAGGGCTTGCACTACTAGGTGTACGGTCAGGTTGATGTCCCCCTGCAGATACCAACTCGCCCCTGTCACGTGGGGTGCGTCCCAAAATCAAGATCAGTTGCTCACAACATTGTGGATGTCTGAACCTCTCACGAGTGGTTTGGCTACTTTCCTGCACGTGATCTAGGGATGGCCATGTTAGCAGTCAGTTAGTGCGAACCTAAATGCTAAAAATGAGTCAACGAAAAGGGTGTAGTTAGTACCCCGGTGCCTATGACATACCAACCGGGGTCAGCTGTCACCTCTCCAGTATGCGGGTCACGGCCTAGCCCAGTATGGATCTTACCATCGCGCTAATTGAAATACGCCCTTTTCAGCTCGTTGTACTAGTTCTGGAGCTGTTTCTTGTTGTACCCGAGCCTTGTCGCCTCATTAAAGGCACGATGGACATTTGTCCACCCGATAGGGGTTGTGGTATTATTGCCCCAGTGACATAGGTTTTTCTGCTGAGTGATTAGCTCAAGAAATAATGAGCAGGTTCTGTCATCCCAGCTAGCACGATCATGGTTCATTTGATGCAATGTTTGACATTCCGATGTATTATGTACATGGATGCTATGGAAATAGAAAAAAGATGTTCCTAGCATTACGCAAAGAAGGGATTGGGCGAAGGAAAAGGGAACTTGCCTTTCCAAAAGGCTTGCGGCATTTTGAACGGAGGTTGTACTGCCTGGCTGCAGGTGGAGGGCACGACGAAGTCGACGATGCTGCCAGTGTGGGCAGCGTTGAGCACCAGCGGATGAAACATCCCTGAATTCTCTGCAGCGTAAACATAGAGCATAATGTTTAGGTTTAACAAAACATAATGCATGAACAGCGGGCGATAGTACTCTTAAAACCGTCTACCAAGTTGTGCATATGAACATTATAAACCATACAAGATTATTATTTGTAAACTAGGTAACAAGGACATATGAACTCAAATTTGTAGCCGCCAATAGATATACACATAGAAATAGGACGTTATCAAAATACAAATGGGGTACAAACTCAAGAAAGCAATTACAACTGCTAAGTTAAAACAAATATAACAATTAGAGAGGAGAGTAAGCCAAACTCACCACTAATGGTAGCATATTTGAAAGATAACTCAAATCAAAGGAAACAACACCCTTTCTTAAGCACAGGGAGGACAAGCGGCCAGACTATTATAATAGGAAAGATGATTGCAAAACCAACTAGCATCGTACAATGCAGAATATTTACTATCGAGCTCTTGTGATGCATGTATCAAGACAACCAGTGTTCTCAGGATCAAGAACACAAACTGGCAATAAGTAGTTTACTAAAGGACGCATGAATTACTAACCTTCTGCAGGTCGAGCTGAACCTAGAATACCAATTAATAGAGTCTTCTCTTGTTTGGAATTGTACAAGAACGTACTACAACACTGATCACCAATTTAGGACTGCACCAGCTTCGTCATCCTGCACAATTCGGAGGCAACACAGGACGGAACACGTCAACAATAAATTATGTATGATCAACAAAGTTATGTTCAACATAGATCTGAAATACGAACCTTCTCAGTGGGCGGATCGGAAACACCTGGAAAGGAGCTGCCATCGACCGGGTCGTGACGGTTATGGGGGTGGGGCGTGGGGGAAACCTACAAGACGAGGCCGAGGGGCTCAGATCTGGCCGGGTGAGACTACGGCGGCGTGGGATCCGGGGGGTTCCTTGCTGGAGGCAGTCAGCGTCGATGGAGGCGGGTTCAGGGAGGGAGGCGGAGCTCAATGTCACCGAGGCTATCGACGGCGAGACTCGGCGTCATGGCGTATAGAGGCGGGTGGGGACCGATCCGCTGACCAACGACGGGGCTTGGCGACGCGGCGGTCACGACCACCGAGACTCGCGCGCAGAGACGCGGACGAGCGGCGAGACTACGGTGGAACCCTAGCCGCGCAAAGCGAAGGGGAAAAGAGGAGGGAGGGAGTGGCACGCAGTGCCTAGCGTCGCTTTTTGTCCAGCCGAGCACATCCAGCCCAGCAAGCCGTTTCATGCCAACCCAACAGGGTGCATGTGCAGTCTGGTAACAATCCTACAATGAACCACCTAGTTATTGTCCTCAAGCTGGCGTGTGCAGCCCAAGTCCAGGTCCAGTAGTTAGTTGGATTTTAATTTGGGATGCTGCCCTGAACTGAAACAGCGCACTCGCAGCTTGCCTCCTGGCAGTTATCCTCGCCACGTAGTCATGTAGGGAAAATAGTACATCATTGAACTGCTACCTGTGTTAGAGCACAATGCAAACTCAAACACATTTCATTTCAACAGGAAAACAGAAGGTCCAAGAAATGGTGGAGAGCTAGCCTGGAGCACTGTCTGCTAAATAAATTCTTCAGCTTGCAGTCTATAGGACTTGCTCTCTGCTCAAACTCCATCAGGGCCTGCGATCAGCTCCTTCCTTGCAGTAGTAGCCCTCTCACCTTTGAGCACTTTATTTATTGGAAGATTAGCTTTACTGGAGAATACATTCTCCAATCAGACGACTTTATTTACTCACTAAGAAAGGTTTATGCAATACATTCATCAATCAGACGACTTCACAGGAGATTAATTTGCTTCAGAAAGGGTGCCGCAAGAACGACCAATCATTTGCAGATTCTGGAAACGATACTACGAGGAAGTCAGCATCATTGGAATTTCCAAAAGTAAAAAAAGAGAATTCATTAAGCATGTTGATATAACGAACCTTGGTTGCAACTTTCATCTAGTCCTCACTTCTCAATCTGAAGCACTCCAGCTTACTCATTAATGCTGCAATTCTCCCTGTAGGCACCGGCTCTGCAGGCCCTGACCATAGATGATGTTATAATTTATGCATGTAAATGAATGTGGAATTAGAGACATTGCTGGTGAAGTGCCATGGTCCACCGTCCAAGTATTATTACTATTATTATAGTCTCCTAAATTCGTATATGTAGGGACCAAAAAATGACATATATACAAAGATATCTATGTAAATATTAATGTGGCCGGCGTGTTGATTCTTAAACTTTGCATGTACGTATTTACCCATCTGTGTATCAATGCGTGCACTTCATGGCTCACTAGATCTTCTGTACATTGTTGAATAGATGCTCTGCACACTTCATTATTTTAAGGTTTTTTATTTATTTGTAAATCGCGTCACGTCTTGTGATAACTAATACTAGAATAATAGCAATCGAGCTCCTGGCCATTTATATTAAATTAGTTAAAATGAAACCAAGAAATTAAGTAGAGATTACCTTGAAGAAGATGGGGGTCTAGAGTTTTCTCCTCGAGGTGATCCAGACGTTGCTGTAGGCTCGGTGGAAGCTGCTTTATACCAGGACATTGAGTAATGATAAGAACTCTGAGAGATGAGTCACAAATCTGGAGTTCTTCCAGTGACGGGACCTCTCCTGACACGGAAACAAGACTGCCGCATTGCGAAATCTTCAAGGTCTTGATGGACGGAGGAAGGTTGGCAACCTCTGTCAAGCCACCGCAGCTCCTTATGTCTAGAGATTCTAGTAATGGAAAGAAGCAATGATTACTGCTGGCTGATGATGATGACACCAGCTTCAGTACTACAGCTGTAGACACCGTGGATTCATCCTCATTGCTGGACGAGGACGACCCTGCAGCAATCAATGATGATGACGTTTCCAGCCCCGTCGTGTCCTGCTGCTCACCGAATGCAATGGATTTGAGACTCTTGCACTCCCTAATAAGTAACGTCTTGAGAGATGTCGATAGGTTTGGGACCTGTACCAAAGATTCGCAGCCACGTATCACTAGGGACTCCAGACGTGGCAGGAGGGTTCCACTCCGTTGTACGAGAGCGGATTGCTCATGAGAAGCTTCATCTTCCGTGAGTCCTGTCAGTTTGTTGCACTCGCGAATCTCTAACGTCCTCAAGGATACTAGGCCCTGGAACAATTTCTCTGGCCAGTAGACTAGAGCATCGCACTCACCAATTTTCAAAGTTGCTAGCTGTCCAAAACATTTCCATAGCGCCAGTGCACTCGAGCCAGAGAAGAAAAGGTCACACCCTCTTAACCACAGATCTCCCAGGGGGAATTTATGCTCACGTACTACCACCAGTTCAGCAGAATTTTCTTCTTTATTTGTTGCCCTTACCACCAGACTGGACACTGAAGTAATATATCTGCTACCAGCCTGTAGGCATGCTTGCTGTCTACAGTTGGATAGTTCTACTTTTCTTAGCTTCGGTGCTTCAGGAAAAGTACGTTGGTCCTGAGATCTTCCGTACGGGTGAACCAATCGCTCATCGTCGTTGTCGACCACACACACTACGGCTGGAGATTGAAGAAGGAGGGAGAACAGAGCGCGCACACACACAGCACAAGCACCAGCGTTGGTCGGAGCCCTGCAGAGGAGATGGCAAAATTGAACTCGCTCTCTTTACCGAGTTATAGTGGAAAGCTATATATACAACTCTACCCATCTAATCTGAGTACACAGACATGTTAGGCTGCCATACTGCTACAGTGACTAGATGTGATAGCAGGGCTGACTTTGGCGCCTGCCTCTGTTGTGGCTACAGTGAGGCAGGGGATCCTTTCGGCGCCTGTCCCTACCGCGGCTACAGTGCAGCAGCAGGGGAGCCCTTTCGGCGCCTGCCCCTGCCGCGCGTACAGAGGGAGAGCAACAGATTGCTTAACAATTCTTCCCTTAATCTTGCTGCTAACCCTAGAACCTCCACCATGCCGATTATCTTCTTCAGCTCCGTGAACCAAAAGACAGCCAAGCGGTTTGGTGAGGACGTCCGTGAGTTGCCGACCAGTTTCGACGAACTCGATGACGATCTGCCCTCCATCGACACAGTCCCTGAAGAAATGGAACTTGACGTCGATGTGCTTGCTCCGGTCGTGGAGAATCGGATTCTTCGCGAGAGCGATGGCGAACTGGTTGTCCACCATCAGTGCTGGTGGGTGAGCTTCCACACCGGTCAGCTTGCCCAGCAGCCGGCGCAGCCACACAGCTTGGCACGCCGCTGTGGCTGCCGCCACGTGCTCTTCCTCGCACATGGACAGCGCCACCACCTTCTATTTCAGAGACAACCATGAGATTGGAGCTGGCCTAAGGAAGACGAGCACGCCAGAGGTGCTCTGCCGTCCGTCGATGTCCTCCGCCATGTCTGTATCGCTGAACACAGTGAGCTGCAACCTACTTCCGCCGGTCTAGTGCAGCAGCCGCTTCACCGCGGCCCAGTGATCCTCTCGGGGATCCTCCATAAAGCAGCTGATGTAGCCCACAGCGAACGCAATGTCCGGCCTCATGTGGACTAGGTAGCGCAGACCGCCGACGATGTTCCGGTAGAGTGTTGCATCTACCTTCACCACGGTACTGGCCTTCGTCAGCTTCAGCCGCTCCTCCATCAGAGTCACGCACGGCTTGCACTCAGCCATGCCGCTCTGCTCCAACAGCTTCGAGGCGTACGCGCTCTAACCGAGCGTGAGCGCCTCCTTCCCCTATCTCACCTCGATGCCGAGGTAGTAGGAGAGCGCGCCGAGACCGCTCATTCAAAAACGAGCCACCATCTCGGGCTTGAAGCTGTCGATGTCCTCCGCACGCGCGCCGGTGACGATCAAGTCGTCCACATACACGCCGACGACGAGCTCCTCCTTCCCCCGTCACCGCGTGTAGAGTGTGTGCTCGGTTACGCACCGCGTGAACCCAAGCTCACCCAGCGTGGGCGTCAAGCTTGGCGTTCCATGCTCGCTCCCTGTGCTTCGCTCCTGTAGAGCGCCTTGCGCAGTCGGAGCACCCTGTGCTTCGCTCCCTTGACGGTGAAACACAGAGGTTGCCTGACAAAGACCGTCTCCTCAACCTCGCTGTTGAGGAACGCAGACTTGACGTCGAGGTGGTGGACACACCAATCCTTCGCTGCTGCTATGGCCAACAGCAAGCGAATGGACTCCATTCGTGCCACCGGAGCAAAAACTTCCTCGAAGTCGATGCCCTCGTGCTGGATAAAGCCTCAGGCGACGAGGCACGCCTTGTGCTTGACAATGGCACCGCGCTCGTCCCGCTTGACCTTGTACACCCACTTCAGGCTGATCGGACAGCATCCTAGAGGTGGATCGACGAGCTCCCAAGTCTCATTTTCCTCGATCGCCTTCATCTCTTCTAGCATTGCCCGTCGCCAATTTGCATCGCGCTCGGCCAGCGCGAACGTGGGTGGTTCCTCTGCACTGACGAGAAGCAGCTCTGGGTCATTGAGCAGCCGATCCGCCATGCCTGAGGACCCTATGGCGCCGATGATGTCATCCAGCCTGCGGAACCGCACCTCCTCACCGTCGTGGAAGGCATCCACGAACTCGGTGATGTCGCTTGGAGGTGAGGCGAACTCGATCGGCGTCGATGGAGTCCCCTGTTCTGCCGGAGTGGTCGGCACAGCACCTGGAGTGCTCGGCATGTAACACCCTAAAAATTGCTCTTTTTGAAATAGGGTTAAAAAGATTTAATTATTGCATTTTGTGCCATAAAAACATGGGAAAATAATATTTTTTATTAAATTAACATTCATTATAGGATGTAGCAACATTGTTGTGCATACATGCTAGTGCATTTGATTTATTGAGGTGAGTGGTTTTGACCAAAATACAAAATGATTCAAATGGATTTGAAAATGGATTTGAAAAATATTTGAAATAAAAGAAAAAGAGAAAACTCTCTCTCTCTCTTCCTTTCATGCTTTTGGCCCGAGTGGCCCTCGGTCTCCCTCTTTTCCTCTTCCGCGGCCCGCTCCAGTTTTTCCTCTCTCGGCCTGTTTCCCCTTCCGCCAAGCCACAGGCCCAATGCACCATCACGGCCCAGCACCGCGTGGACACGCCCCGCCTCCTCACCGTGCGTAGTCGCTGACCTGTGGGACCCACCTATCGGTCGTCTCCTACCTCGCGCCGTCCTCTACCACACGTACCCGAAGCGGACTCCGCTGCCGCATGACTCCGCCTTTGCCCCGTGACGTCGGTTTCTGTGTTCCCCACGTCGCTTCCTCGGCCATAAATAGTGCCCGCTCCACGCTGTTTTCCCCCGCATAACCCAAGAGCAGCCGCCTCGCTCGCCTAGCTACAGCGCCGCCGAGCACCGCGCCGCCTCCGTCCTCTCCACGCCGCCGAGGATTGCCGTGGTGAATTCGCGTTGTTTTCCCCTTTCTCCCCGTGCTCTCGATTCACTCCACCGTGGCCCGTAGGTCCTTCCCCAAGTACGCTGGCGAGGTCCTCTACTCTCCGGCCATGGCACCGCCGTCGGCTCCCTGTGCGCCGGTGACCCCATCTGATGTGGACAAGGATAACTCAACCTCAACTATGATTCAACAGTTTGTTATAGCTATACATGCAAAACTGGGCCACGTTTCTGCATCCTTATTCCATATCAACAGAAAGATATTGAAGTGTAGTTTCCAACACAACAAACGGTGCATCTTTTGGACTTCCGAGCTAAGAATTATGATCGTTTTAGTGGAAGGTGCACATGCAGCCCAGCACCTGCGCGAGAATTGAAGAGATTGCTTGAGTTCCCACTTCAGTTAGCCAAAAGTAAAGAGGACCTTTGGAATGGTGGTTAGCACCCAGATTAAGTGTCAACTTTTCGCATACTTTTCATTATTGTATAAATACCCATGTAATCCTTCTATGTAAGAGTCTCTCTTTGGTTAAAATACAGCCACCTTGTGTGTGTTTTTCTCCTCTCATGGAGAGAATATTTGGAATCTTTGGTAAGGCATGAGTGCTTTGCAACATTCGTTCTTTCGACTCCTGAGGGGGTTGTAGAACACCGAACTTCGGTTCACCCAGTTCGTGCCTTCATGTCTATATGGCGTGATTGCGTGGACTGGTTTTGTCGGCGCATGGAAGGGTGGATGTCTCGGTAGTTCGTCGTGGGTGCAAGATCTCGTGGTGCGCTACCTCTCCATCAGGTCATGCAACGATAGTTATCAAGTTTACTTATGCTCCACCATGAAGATTGGGCCATACACGTTGCAGTCGTGTGTTCTCTATACATACTCACATCATTTGGTATTCAGAGCCTTGGTTGTCATGGTGTGAGCTGATTATCCTTACAAGCTTCCTTCGCAGATTGGTATTCAATTCCTAGATAGTGTTGAGTCAAGTCAGAATGCTGATAGGGTGCCTTGAGAGATTTAAACATTGGTTTCCTCTCATTGCGTCGGGTCAATTCGATGGTTTGGTTCTCACTATATGGAGTTGTTCTCAGTTTGCGCTCGAGTTTGTAGTTATCTTGCGTCGTCAAGTCTTGTTTTTTTTTGTTCTTTCATGAGTCAAGTTTCCAATAATGTTCGTCCAATGTTGATGCTACGAGCACGAGTCGAGGACGACTCATTTCGAAGGGAGAGAGAATGATATGGACAAGGATAACTCAACCTCAACTATGATTCAACAGTTTGTTACAGCTATACATGCAAAACTAGGCCACGTTTCTGCATCCTTATTCCATATCAACAGAAAGATATTGAAGTGTAGTTTCCAACACAACAAACGGTGCATCTTTTGGACTTCCGAGCTAAGAGTTATGATCGTTTTAGTGGAAGGTGCACATGCAGCCCAGCACCTGCGCGAGAATTGAAGAGATTGCTTGAGTTCTCACTTCAGTTAGCCAAAAGTAAAGAGGACCTTTGGAATGGTGGTTAGCACCCAGATTAAGTGTCAACTTTTCACATACTTTTCATCATTGTATAAATACCCATGTAATCCTTCTATGTAAGAGTCTCTCTTTGGTTAAAATACAGCCACCTTGTGTGTGTTTTTCTCCTCTCATGGAGAGAATATTTGGAATCTTTGGTAAGGCATGAGTGCTTTGCAACATTCGTTCTTTCGACTCCTGAGGGGGTTGTAGAACACCAAACTTCAGTTCACCCAGTTCATGCCTTCATGTCTATATGGCGTGATTGCGTGGACTGGTTTTGTCGACGCATGGAAGGGTGGATGTCTCGGCAGTTCGTCGCGGGTGCAAGATCTCGTGGTGCGCTACCTCTCCATCAGGTCATGCAACGATAGTTATCAAGTTTACTTATGCTCCACCATGAAGATTGGGCCATACACGTTGCAGTCGTGTGTTCTCTACACGTACTCACATCACCATCCATCCCTTCTATTCCAACCGTTAGATCCGCAATCAACAGATCAGATTAGAACGTACCCTTTCGTCGCCTTTTTGCTAAAGAGACCCCTGACTTTTACTAAATCAACCCATGGTCTGCTCATCTCTCTCCCTCCCTCTTCTAATCCCCACCATCTAATCTCGATCCGACGGCTCAAATCCAACCGTACCCCTTCGCTGTGATTTTTGCAAAAGAGACCCTCGGTTTTACCTAAATAGAACATGCAGTCCAAGGCGTGTTTCCAGAATACGTTTTCCTATTCTGAAAGCGTTGTTTCTTTCTAGTAGATTCAGAATACGTTTTCATCTATTTACAGTATTGCCACTAATCTTGTTTTAGCCATAAAATCTTCATTTTAACTCCGATTTGACCCGTTCAAGTTACGTTAGATTTGTAATCTACATGTTCATCCTACTGTTAAATATATTTTCAACTTTTAAAATTTGAGGTTAGATTTAATCTATTATTTTATTAAAGGAAATCTTGTTTAATTCATAACTTTCTCGTTAAAGCTTTGATTTGAGTGCTTTTTGCGTCTCTGTGTTCGTAGTAACGTGTAGAACATCTTTAAAACCTTTTTACCTGTTGTTTATTATGTTTGGCGTATTGTTCTAATTTAGTTCTATTGTTTGCTTCGTGTATGATTGCATGGATGTTTGTGTGGTACTTTATGAACATTTCTAGTCGGTGAGCTATACGTGGTGAATTTAGAAGCAGATCTTTGAAGATTTGGACTAGAAGAAGATTAGAGTTTTAAGGTAAGTATAGCATGGGATCTTCCTTGTTATCCTATACGCCTTTAATCATGTAATTCATGCTGCATGTGTCTACCTGGACTACCACTATGGATTTCCTAGTACTTTGTACCTTGTGCCTTGATTCCTATGGGTTATTGCATTGGGTAGTATGATGCTAGTGCTCAACCAAAGCCATGATCTTGTAACTTGACTAATGGATTATGCAATAAACACTAAAAGATGCTTTTTAGCAACATGGAACAAGGGGGCTAGAGCATTGGGCTGATTTTATGGTGCTCTAGATTCCTCTCCCTAAGGACTTATCTGTAAGTGATCATCCAAGACTTACAGTATAGCTGTGAGGGCCACATGACTCTAGCTTTAGCTCAGTATGAGGACCTTTTCTAGCTTGTTAGTGGATACCTTTATTGGCATAAGAATGGTTTGACGAATCGGGTATAGTGCGGCCTCTGTCTCCTTGACTATAGGATTCGTGTCATTGTGCCATCGGGAAGGGGGGCTCTACATCTGTTTACCGAGTGAATCTAATGGCCCTAACTTGTTAGACGAACCTTTGAAAGGCTTCATAGTGAACCGTGTCGACCTTCCTTGGTAGTGGGTCAAGAGGCTGATCACCTCGGGTGAAAGGGTAAATCATGACTCACAATGAAAGTGTACAACCTCTATAGAGTGTAAATTTGGTATATCAGCTGTGCTCATAGTCACGAACGGCCTTGGAACCCTTACGGAATAGATGATGAACACTGATGATACGGATGATGAAGATACTCACTAATGATTACTATTTATGCTATTCATTATTCATGTTCACGTGATCATGTGTTTATATGGGCTTGTGAATAAACTTGTTGTCACCCAATTGCTAAAAGATGACTCATTAAAAGCTAATCGCATTTAAACCAGTGTCAGCCTTTTTAGCCTCATAAACCCTATGATATATTTGTTGAGTACGACAAGTACTTTCGCTTGTTTTATTTTTTAATTATTTGGATAAAAATCCCAGATGGGTATCAGATTGCTAGAGTTTGGAGGAATTAGGCTTGTGATCAACTAGTCAGTTGTCCCTGTAGAATTAGAATCTTCACTCGAAGATCGGAGTTGTCTTTCCGTAGTTTGCTATCTAAGGTTATATTCTTTATACTAAGTACGTTATATATTGAGCATTGTCTATTGATATTACCCTTATTTGTAGCTATATGTGAGATTTGACTTCATGGGCTCACATATAGTGTGTATCTGGTTTTGTTCTTAAAATCAGGTGCTACATGGCACCCCTGCTGTAGTGCTCGAAAGTACTCCTAGACCGCTCGTCACCACTCCTGGAGTGGTCGGCACCACTGCAGGAGTGCTCGGCACCAGTCTTAGAGTGGTCGGCACCACTGCAAGACCTCTCGGCTCTGCTAAGGGAGCATTCGGCACCCATCCTGGAGTGGTCGGCACCACTACAGGACCGCTCGGCACCACTCCTGGAGCATTCGGCACCCGTCCTGGAGTGGTTGGCACCACTATAGGACCGCTCGGCACCACTCCTGGAGTGCTCGGCACCCCTCCCGGAGTGCTCGGCACCGCCCCAGGAGTGCTCGGCTCTATTGCTGGAGTCGTCGGCACCTCCTCTCTAGCATCTCCACCACCGTGGATGACCAAGTGCTCGACGATGAAGGTGCTGGTGAAGCCGCTAGCTTCCCCCGTGCCCAGACTATCCTAGTCCTAGGCCGCCTTCTCGTCGAACATGACGTCATGTGAGACAACCACCTTGCCTCCGTGTGGGTCGTAGAGCCAGTACGCCTTGGTACCTTCCTCGTAGCCTAGGAGCACCATCCTGTCCTCTAGCTTGGTGAGGACCGACTTCGTCTTCTTGACATGGCCGATGCAGCCGAATGTCCGGAGGAAGGACATGCTCGGCTTGTGCCCATACCAAGCTTCAAACGGCGTCAGGCCCTTCAGGTCCTTGGTGGACGCGCGGTTGAGGATGAACATCAATGTGGTCACCGCCTCTCCCCAGAACTTTGCCAGCATGCTTTTGGCCTTCATCATGGATTGAGCCATGTCGACCACCGCCTGGTTCCACCGCTCCACCACACCATTCTGCTGTGGCGAGTACGGTGCGGTGTGGTGTCACACCACACCCTGATCCGTGCAGTACATAGCGAACTCCACTGAAGTGAATTCACCGCCACGACCAGTCCACAGCATGCGTAGCTTTTTGCAGCTCTCCGCCTCCATGCATGCCTTGAACTTCTTGATCGCCTCCACCCCCTCGTCCTTGCTCGTCACGAGTTGCAGCCACATATAGCGACTGCAATCATCCACGAGTTGGAGGAAGTACCGCCGACCACCATTTGTGGCTGGCGTGATTAGCCCGTAGAGATCGCCATGGACAAGCTCGAGAGCGTTCGCCGCGTGATACTTGGCCACATTTGGGAACAACAACCTCCTCTGCTTCTCGGCCAGGCAGCTATCACACAGGCTCGCCTGTGTGCTTGATTTGGGGCAACCCTCGGACCATCTTCTCTAGCTGATCAAGCATGTCAAAGCTGAGATGGCCGAACCGGGCATGCCACAGCCACGGCTCCTCGGTGTGCCATGCTGCCAAGCACACCGGCTGCTCCACCTTCAAGTTGAGCAGGTATAATCGATTACATGAGCATTTTACCTTGGCAAGAAGACATCGCTCCTGATCCTGAATCTTCAGGATCCTACTCTCGATCAGTACCTCGCATTCACGCTCGTCTAGCTGCCCGATGCTGACGATGCTTGAACGCAACTGCGGGATGTAGTACACATTCGTCAGCACATGGTGTTCACCATTCTGGCACCTGAAGATGATGGTGCCACGCCCTCGGATCGCCACCCTTAAGCTGTCACCGAACTTCCCCATGTCGATCACGTTGCCGTCGAGTTCGGAGAAGGCTGCCTTGGAGCCCATCATGTGGTTGCTAGCACCGGAGTCCAGGTACCACCGCTGCTCCTGCTCGCCACCCACATGTCCGAGGTGGACTTGGGTGCGCGGTTCGTCGAGGTTGACAGCCTTCAGAGCCTTGCCATGCCCTTCCACCGCCATCACCTCTCCCTTCTCCTTGGCCTCAACGTCGTGCAGCGCACTGAACATCGCCATTAGGAGAGTGGCCTCATCATCCTCATCAGCCTACGCTAAATGAGCCTCAACCTTCTTCTCCTACTTGCAATTTGGGCACTCCTTTGCCCAATGGCCCATCTTTCCGCAGCGCCGGCAGACGTTGGGGTTGACCTTCTTCTTCATCTTCTCCGAAGAAGCCTTGCCGCGGCGCTTGCCATCGCCACCACGGCTAGAGGAGGCTTCCCCGGACTTCTTCCGGGCAGCCCACTCTGTCTCTGTCAGCAACAACTTGCCACTGTCCATCATTGCTGTGTCCTACTCTATGTGCTCGTCCACCGCCCGCAGATGGCCTGTCACATCCTCAATGGTGAGGGTGGACAAGTCCAGCATCGTCTCTATGGAGAGAGCGATCTAGATGTACTTCACCGGTATAGAGTGGAGGTACTTGGAGACCGCCTCTTCTTCATCGATGATGACATCGTGGCTCCTCAGCTTGCTAATGAGCGACTACAGGCAGAGGGAGAAGTCCTCCACCGGAGGTTGGCATACTCATGCTTCAGCAGCTGGGCCGTAGCTTTCTTTGCGTGGTTGGAGCCGATGCGCATCGCTGCAATGGCCTCCCATGCCTCCTTAGCAGAGTTCTCCGCTCCCAACGGCTCCCTATACTCTGCTGGCATAGCAGCGAGGATAGCCTCCAATGCTGACATATCGTCTTCTTCGTTGTCGGTGCCCTTGTCAATGGCATTCCAGAGCCATCGGGATCTGAGCTTGACCTTCATGGTCACCGCCCACTCGCCATAGTTGGTGCAAGTCAGCGTCGGCCAACTGGTGCCGTTGACCTCCCGCACCATGCGCACGACGACCTCCTGTCGTGGCTAGGCAGCCACAGCAGCGCCGCTGCTGTCGCCCTTCTCCAAACCGTCCGTCATCGCCAGTGGTTAGTCCGGCGACGGCGCTTATACGGCTCTGATACCACTTGTTGGTCCCGACATCTCCCGCACGGGTGAGCCGACCGCTCATCGGCGTTCTCGCACACACTATGGTTGTAGGTAGAAGAGGGAGGGAGAACAAAGCGCACACACATACAGCACAAGCACCAGCGTTGGTCGGAGCTTTGTAGAGGAGATGGCAAAACTGAACTCGCTCTCTTTACTGAGTTGCAGTGGGAAGCTATATATATAACTATACACATCTAATACTTGTACACAGACATGCCAGGCTGTCATGCTGCTACAGTGACTAGATATGATAGCAGAGCTGACTTTGGCGCCTGCCCTTGCTGTGGCTACATTGCGGCAGGGGAGCCTTTCGGCGCCTGCCCTTGCCGCGGCTATAGTGCTGCAGCAGGGGAGCCCTTTCAGCGCTTGCCCCTGCCTCGCGTACAGAGGGAAAGCAGCAGATTACTTAACAAAGTAGTCAGCTCTGGGCAACCAAAAACTTCTAGTTGCTCAAGCGAAGGAAATGTTACCTGTTCTCCTAAAGATCCTTGGACCGCCTCCCATCTGTGAAACTTGTCCAGACCACTTAACCACATTCCCTTCAATGCTGGAAACAGGGAGCGACACTCAGCGCCATCTCTACCGGATGATTTTTTAATCACCGAGGCTTTTGGTAATGCTATCAGCTTTTCACAAAGCATGATCCATAGATTCTCAACCTCAGGAAATAATATCTGCTCCTCTCCTTGCACCTCATTCCTATCCCACCACGTCTCAAAATTTGGCATATTCTCCAAGGACATCATCTTCAGTTTCTGAAACTTGGACGGGGCACCACCATTGAACAAGCAATGTAAATTTTGTAGGTTGCATAAGTAAATAAACTGGAGGGACGGTAACTGCAAAAGTGCATGAAGCTTCTCGAGATTTTGGCAATCTTCTAACTTGAGCTCCACCATGCCTGGCAGCTCAAGCATCCATGTTGGAATACCACTGCAACTGCAGCAATACATTCTCAGCAATACATTCTCAAATGTATAATCAATTATATTTGGAGAAACATATCATGGCACATGTATTAACAGCATATATAGAGGTGAGATCAGGAGCAGTTAGAATATAGCTATTGGAATATAGTGAATAGCAACATTTCCTTTTGAAGCCGTTGGAAAAACAGAGTTGATTCAAATATAAATAGTCATTAGAATATTGTCGTTTGAGAAATAGTATAGCATTAATTTGGTAACACAGTTTACATATAAAACAGTTGGCTTGCTAGTTATAAGTTATTAATAAAATATAGGTAATATAAAAGTAAGAGGCAAACACGAGGAATTGATCGTAGTGCGTAGAGAAGTAGAGGTTGAAATAAATTTAGATGAAGCCAACTTGGGATAAGGTGATGCATCCCGTTCTTCTGGTAACCAAAGGCCAAAGAAGGCTCAATTCGTCTATGAAACCCTAATTTGGCTGCCATGAACTCATAGTGCACAGGAGCAGCCCTCTGGAGTTTTAAGCTTGCTTAGCATCATGTCGCTCTCCATAGATTTAGCCTTTAGCCGAGGTGAAAGAAAGAGCCTAATAAAGGATGCTGAGAGAGGTAGAGGTAGAAGACGAAGATGACTTGATGATAATAGTGAAGAGATAAGGGTACAATGCACCAAAAAATATATAAATAAAAATATATACTAAATAATGGAAGTGACAAACAGTACGTCATGTGTAAAGGGGTTAAAAATGGATGCTAATCAGTCCATTAAAAAGCAATATCTTCTCTGGTTCCTGTGATATTAATTCCTGCATTCCAAACACATCTTTCCTTCTATTCTATGGCCCTGTTCACTTTGCTCAAAAGTCATGGCTGAAAGTACTGTTCGCTGATTTGTTGTGAGAGAAAAACACTGTTCGTTCGCTGAAATAGTACGGCTCATAAGACAAGTGAACAGGGCCATAGATGTTTTTTCAATCATGTGTTCTACTACTACACTCTCTTTCCATTCATGAATTTTCCCCTTTTCTCTGTAATCTATTGATCCATTCCAAACAAGGCTTTAGTTTTTTTAGGGGACCAAACAAGGCTTTAATAAACAGCTAGAATTCGTTCTTTATGGGCGTCAAAGATTTTGGTACAGATTCTTCGCTCTCATGATGGGCTGGCTCACTTGGATATTATATTTTGTTCATTTTGGAATATTTTCGCGAACGGGCCCTAAATCAAATTCACCTTCCTGCATGGGACTTTAATTTTTAGTTTTTGAGCAAAACATGGGACTTTAATTTCGGGCAGATAGGCTCCAGCTCTAAGGCCTATCATACCCATGGACGAGATCGACGCATCACTTCAGAATTCAGACTTCGAGTGTTCCGCTCCTCTCGTCTCCTCACCGCCGGCTCGCGCGACCACGCGACGGAGCCCATGGCCGGTCACCGCCGCAGCAGCCGAGGAGCACGTCGGGCGCCGGCCCCATCGACAGACGAACCCGCACTACAGGATCCCGCCGATCTCAGGCCCGTACTCCCTCCATTTCCCAAACCCTCGATGCATTGTTTGTCTGTCTTTGGTTGGATGGATATGGAGCCGAATCGGAGCAAATAGAGAACCCATGCATGTCACGTGTATGAGGCAATGGACTCTTATGCATGGCCTCCTGTTAGATGCTGTTATCCTCTGTTAGTTGGTGTTTTAAGGGTTATCCTCGATCCATCATGGCATTCAGTTTCTAATAAGCACTATTCAGTATCGTTTTACACTTCAGTTTAGAAACACAAATGTAGGTGCTGAAGGCAAGAAGGGCACTAGAGATACCCTTCTAGAGTATTTCAAATACCACCTGGAGTGCAGAGCATTTCAGTTGTAGCTGCTCCTCGATCAAATACCACCTGGGGTGATCCTTGTGGGTCTCGCGAGTTCTAGTAGTGATCTACTGTTAGTTAGGACATGGTCATCACTAAACTCAAGATTATAACCTGTCACAGAAAAAAAAGTCGAGCCTGCCATTGTGCTCTCAGTCTACTAATAGAGTGCAGATGTTAAACCTCTGATACATCGCACATAGGACATATGGGGTTAATTTTGGCACTGCAGGTTGCTTATGTAGTTGTTTGTTATGGTATTTTGGGATCTACCGAATAGTGGGAGATCGATTAATTTCTGCACTACATTGTGATTGGGCTTGCTCTGAATCCTGCACTTGGTGTGTTATGAAAACCTTTTATGTTCTGTTGCTTCATGCTATTCATCTTGAGGACTTACATATGAAGCAAATTTAAATACCCCTTTGTTGTGATTCTAAAAATATTACTAATTTAAGTTTAGTGTGTTGATATGCGTCCTATTATGCTGGTAGTTCAACAAAATGGAAGGAAATCACTTGTTTTCCTTAGTGTATAGAAAGATCTTGTTACATTTCTAACAGTTTATCACAGTGCTCTCTGCTTTCTTTCTTCTGATCAACATGTATTGAATTCCTTGTGTTTGACAGGAAAAATGATGTTGCAAAAAGGCCATCTAAGAAGCCCTGCCATGCCTCGAGTAAGAGCTGTACATCCTCTGTCGTATCCAGCCCCAATGTTTGGGCAGATCTCCTGGACTGTCTGCTTCACCAAATTATTGCTCTCCTTAGCTCATCCAATGACATCATTGCTTTTGCTGCAACCTGCCGCTCTTGGCGCGCTGCATTCACATCCTTCCCATCTACATTGACCTGCAATGTCCCACCTCTCTGCCTGCAATCTCACATCCATTATCCTCATCGCGGCCACAGCCGCATCAAGTACAGTCTTCTATACAATTGTGAGTGGCAGCTCACCGATCCTCCTCCTATCGCTTGTCGCCACCCCCACAACCATCCAAACCGCATGCACTATTTGGGTTGCTCATATGGTAATCTTATATTCTCCAACTCGAATCAGTGCCTCCTTGTAGATGTTTTTGGTTTTACTACCGTGAGGCCTCCCAAATTGAAATCGACAGGCAAGCATGAGATCTACTATGGAATCCTTGATGGTTCCCTCAAGTCACCCAACTCGCATCTCTTCCTTTGCTCAGGGTCATCCATTTTCCAGTGGCAAGTTGGGTCTAACTCTTGGTTGGCAGCATCCTCTGGATATCCCAAGCATATTTCGAATCGTGTTTTTTAAAGGTGAGATGTTTGCCAGGGATCAATTGGATGGGCTCCACACCATTCACTTGGCACCTCAACTAAGCATACATGAAGTAGATATTGACTGGACAGAGTACTAGGAGAGAAGATAGTGTTGTGGGCCGCGCTGTGATGTATTGGCTGGTGGTATGTGGTGACATGTTTCTCATGGTTGACCTCTCAATGAGCACTGATAGGCCTACTTGTCTTCTTTAGAGTTTTCAGGATTGATTTCTCCATCGTTACCACCTAAGTGGAGTGAAGGTGGAGAATTTGGGAAACCATGCCATCTTTGTAAGCTTTGATCAAATGAACCCGGCATTTTGCTGCACGAACCCTGAAAGATGGAGAGGAAAGAGTAACTGTATCTATGTTGCCACCCAGTCTAAGAAGAATAGTAAACCTTGGACTGTGGTCGAGCTTGGTCAGGCAGTGTCTAGTAGAAATTGGAGGCCCGTTGTGTATCCTGATGCTTATCCCTATGGCAATCCCGGTCGACCAGATAACCTTTGGGTGTTTCCTAGTTTGGTTTATGATGTTGGGCTGTGAGCATCTTTGGTTTTCCTGGAATTTTAGCTAAGTCATTTTGATGTAATATTTTCTTGACTTGGCATGCCATGTTCTCGTGTTCAAACAAGTTAAATGTACTATAATCCAGTGCAAATTGTAAGCCTAGCCATAGTCCTAGTTTTTTCTGCGTTGAACATTTGAGCACTGATGTTGCTCGGCTTCTAGGTCTTTCTAGATATATACTCCATCCGGTCTAGTTTATATGGCATCTTTCTGACATGTCATGTCTCCTAAATTACTCTTATTATTTATTTAAACTTGTGATTATTTGATATTAGATTTAATTACAAATCTAATAGTATCAAGTTTGTATTACAATAGTTAAAAAGTTGTTAGCCAAATTATTGGTCACAATTATGAAGTTTGACGTTTGACCTACCTGAAATGTCTTGTAAACTGGACTAGAGGGAGAAATGCGTACTAGTGGATATACTAGTGAACTGAAATGTCTTGTAAGCTGAAATTAAACTAAACCTGTCAGTGTCAGTCCGCACCAAGTTCAGCTTAAAATAGCTTGCCGGATGACGACGATATAATATATGCTGTTGATGCTGACCAAGTTCAGCTTTGTGATGCTGCCTGAAATTAAACTGAACTTGTCAGTGCACACCAAGTTCAGCTTAAAATAGTTGTCTGCCGGACGACAACGATATTATATATGTTGTTGACCCCCCCCCCCCCCCCCCCAACACACATACACACACCACCGCAGTCAATGTAGGAAAATAATACATCTTGGGATGGGACTGCTATCTTATTCACAAATTATGCAGTACATTTCAAAAGGAAAACAATAGGACCAAGAAATGGAGAGCTAGCCTGGAGTCTCTGTGTGCTAACTAAATTACCTTCAGAAGAAACTAAGGGTATGCAATACATTCTTGCATTCAGAAGAAATTATGGAGATTAGCTTCAGAAAGGGTATGCAATACATTTTCCCATGAGTCGCAAGAATGACCAATCATCAGCCTCTTCGGCAGGCATGAATTGGCTGACTGGAACTAGGTGCTGAACCAGCAGCAGCAGCAGCATCCAGCATCCAGCCAGCCCCCAACCATTTCAAATCGGCTGAATAGCCATTTCAAATTCAAACTACAAAAAAAGGCGCCAACAACAATGGCCATTCATAAACAGTCCACTTCTATTTCATACCTAACAGTTCATCAACCTTCACTTAGTCCTTACATACAACCAACAAATGACAGTCCATTTGTCCAATCCATACAACAAAAGAATACAACATACTACTAGGGTTAACAAATTAGGCATATATGCAACATATACAAAAATTCTGGCACTTCATGAAGCCACTAACCAAACTGCACACATACGTGCAATCTGCAGCTGCACATGACACCGCCCACCTTCGTCCTACTCCTGCGATCAGTACCAATTGTCACACATAATGCATTAGTAAATACCTAACTTAAATTGAAGTACTCAAGTAGCTTCATTACATCACCTTTCCTCAATCATATTCCAGTCCAGACAACAGTTGAAATCAACTCCCTTACTACAGTTGTTTGTGTTCCATGATTTAGATCCACCCACACCAATAGCTCATACGACAATACATTAGGTCCATACTTACGCAGCTACAAATAATTATCCATTGCAAAGCATGATATGATAATCATTGCAAAGCACGACCAGTCAATTAATCTAATTTCTGGGACCCACCATCTCCTGCTGCCAAAGTTTACTAAACATGCTCAAATCAGAAATTGACATCAAATTGAATGCAGATGATGCTTCAACTAGAATGCTCATAGTATGCCACACATCCAAGTGAACATAGTTCTCGACAACGGTCTATATTACAACGAACAAAAAGAACATAACGCTGACAAGGTACATAAACAACTCAACATGCTCATAATGGAAAAGGAAAAAGTCTACTTAACCCCCCACCTATCAACCATGGTCTACTTCACCCCCAAACTATAAAACCGTCTATTTTACCCCTGAACTTTTCAAAACCGTCTATTTTAGCCCCCCCCCCCCCCCCGGGCGATTTTCGACGGTGGTTTTGCTACAATAACGTGGTTTTGCTATAGTGATGGTGGTTTTATCTTTTTCTTTTTTATTTATTTCTGGTGAATCTTTAAAAAATCATAGTAAATCACAGAAAAATTATAAAATAGAAAATCTAATTTTGTTGGACTCCACATGAGTAGATCTACACAATGAACATATAATATGATATGCTTTAGTACAAAATTTTTGCTGTAGTTTTAGATTAATTGGAAAATCCAATTTTGTCTGTAATTAATTGGAACAATTCATAGCTGCAGCTTTTGTGGTCCAATTATGGTGAAATTTTTATGGTAGGCTAATTATTGTATGCTTGAACTATGGTAAAAATTTCGTACTCATTGGACCATGTATAACTTAGTTATAGATAAATTCCAATTAATTACAGACAAAATTAGATTTTCCAATTAATCTAAAGGTACAGCAAAACCTTTGTACTAAAGCATACCACATTATATGTTAACTATGTAGATCTACTCATGTGGAGTCCAACAAAATTGGATTTTCCATTTTATGATTTTTCTATGATTTACTATGATTTTTCAAAGATTCAGCGAAAATAAATAAAAAAAGAAAAATGTGAAACCACAGGTAGCGTAGCAAACCACCGTTACTGTAGCAAAACCACCGTCGAAAACCGCCCGGGGGGTAAAATAGACGGTTTTGAAAAGTTCAGGGGGTAAAATAGACGGTTTTATAGTTTGGGGGGTGAAGTAGACCCTGGTTGATAGGTGGGGGTGTTAAGTAGACTTTTTCCTAATGGAAAACTAAAACAACTAAAGGAGCTCTAGGAGGAAGTATGCTGCTGATCACTTGGACTTGGAGAAAACAAAGTCCCACGAGACATTCACTCAGTTCAGCCGGCCCTCTTTTGTTTCCAAATCAAGAAAAAGCCCGACGACGGAGCCTGTTGTTGCAAAGATTAAGGGCTTGGGCAAAGACTACATCACTCTCACTGTAACCATCTTGCTTCAGAATCTGATTGACTTGGGCCATCTCCTCGGCATCAGTGGCTTTATGGGCCTTATGTGCCCTAGTATCCCTGATAATGTCGCTCAGGTCATTAAGGAAGTCATCAAGGGTTGGAGTCCTGCTACTCTTCTTACTACGAGGACTATTAACAGAATGGTACCTAGTGACTCTCTTGGAGGACTGACCAACACTACGTGGTTGTACGGGCTCGTCGAACAAGGCTTGAGGAGTCTGAGGGCTTGCACTACTGGGTGTACAGTCAGGTTGATGTCCCCCTATAGATACCAACTCGCCCCTATCACATGGGTGCGTCCCAAAATCAAGATCAGTTGCTCATAGGATTGTGGACGTCTGAACCTCTCACGAGCAGTTTGGCTACTTTCCTGCACGTGATCCAGGGATGGCCATGTTAGTAGTCAGTTAGTGCAAACCTAAATGCTAAACAGAGTCAACGAAAAGGGTGTAGTTAGTACCCCGGTGCCTGCGGCATAGCAACCAGGGCCAGCTGTCACCTCTCCAGTATGCGGGTCACGGCCTAGCCCAGTATGGATCTGACCATCATGCCAATTGAAATACGCCCTTTTCAGCTCGTTGTACTTGTTCTAGAGCTGTTTCTTGTTGTACCCGAGCCTTGTGGCCTCGTTAAAGGCACGATGGACATTTGTCCACCCAATAGGGGTTGGTGTATTGTTGCCGCAGTGACATGTTTTTCTGCTGAGTGATTAGCTCAAGAAACAATGAGCAGGTTCTATCATCCCAGCTAGCACGATCATCTGATGCAATGTTCGACATTTCGATGTATTATGTGTTAAGTAATCTACTACTCCCCTTGTGTGAACGCACGGCAGGGACAGGCAGCGCCAAAAAGGGCTCCCTGCTATTGCACTGTAGCAGCTGCAGGGGTAGGCGCCGAATGGCTCACCTACCGCACTATAGCCACAGCAGGGGCAGGCGCCAAAGGTTGCCCTGCTGTCACATCTAGTCACTATAGCAGCATGGTAGCCTGACATGTCTATACTAAGATTAGATAGATAGAGTTGTATATATAGTTTGCCACTGCAACTCAATAAAGAGAGCGAGCTTAGTTTTGCCATCTAGTCTGCAGAGATCCGGCCAACGCTGGTGCTTGTGCTGTGTGTGTACTCTCCCTCTCTTCTTCTACCTCTAGCCATAGTGTGTGGTCGGATAATGATAGTCATGGTCGGCAACGTTGGTGAGTGGAAGACTCACCCGTGCCGGTGATCCTGTGGGCTAACAAGTGGTATTAGAGCCATACAAGCGCCGTCGCCAGACTAACCGCTGGCGATGATGGACGGTTTGGAGATGGGCGACAGAAGCAGCGTTGCTGTGGCTGCCCAGCCACGATAGGAGGTCGTTGTGCGCACGGTGCAAGAGGTCAGCGGCACCAGTTGGCCGACGCTGACTCGCACCAACTATGGTGAGTGGTTGGTGACCATGAAGGTCAAGCTCAAAGCCCGATGACTCTAGAATGCTGTTGACAAGGGCACCGACAACGAAGAAGATGACATGTCAGCGCTGGAGGCTATCCTCACTACTGTGCCATCAGAGTATAGGGAGCCGTTGGGGGCGAAGAGCTCTGCTAAGGAGGCGTGGGAGGCCATTGCGGCAATGCGCGTCGGTTCCGACCGCGCAAAGAAGGCGACAGCCCAGCTTCTGAAGCAGGAGTACGCCAACCTCAAGTTCAAGGATGGTGAATTGGTGGAGGACTTCTCCCTCCACCTGTAGACGCTCATCAGCAAGCTGAAGAGCCACGACATCACCATCGATGAAGAAGAGGTGGTCTCTAAGTACCTCCACTCCGTGCCGGCAAAGTACATCCAGATCGCTCTCTCCATAGAGACGATGCTGGACTTGTCCACCCTCACCATTGAGGATGTGACAGGCCATCTACAGGCGGTGGATGAGTGCATGGAGCAAGCCACAGCAACGAAGGATAGTGGCAAGCTGCTGCTGACAGAGGAGGAGTGGCTGCTTGGAGGAACTCTGGGGAAGCCTCCTCTAGCCACGATGGTGCTGGCAAGCGCCGCGGCAAGGCTTCTTTGGAAAAGAAGAAGAAGGTCGACCCCAACGCCTGCCGGCGCTATGGGAAGACAGGCCATTGGGCAAGGGAGTGCCCAAATCGCAAGCAGGAGAAGAAGGCTGAGGCTCATCTGGCGTAGGTTGATGATGATGATGAGGCCACTATCCTGATGGCGATGTTCTGTGCACTGCATGATGTTGAGGCCAAGGAGAAGGGAGAGGTGATGGCAGTGGAAGGGCCTAGGAAGGCCCTAAAGGCTATCAACCTCAATGAACCACGTGCCCAAGTCCACCTCGGACATGTGGGCGGGCGGATAAGAGCAGCGGTGGTACCTAGACTCCGGTTTCAGCAACCACATGATGGGCTCCAAGGAAGCCTTCTCCGAGCTCGACGATGATGTGACCAACACGGTGAAGTTCAGTGACGGCTCATGAGTGGCAATCCGAGGGCGTGGCACCATCATCTTTAGGTGCTAGAATGGCGAGCACCACGCGCTAACGGATGTGTACTACATCCCCTAGCTACGATCAAGCATCATCAGCATTGGTCAGCTAGATGAGCGTGGTAGCGAGGTATTGATCAAGGACGGCATCCTCAAGATCAAGGACCGGGAATAGCGCCTTCTTGCCAAGGTGAAGAGATCCTAAAACTGGCTATACCTACTCAACTTGAAGGTGCAGCAGCCGGTGTGCCTGGCAGCAAGGCACACCGAGGAGCCGTGGCTGTGGCATGCCTGGTTCGGCCATCTCAGCTTTGACACGCTTGATCGGCTGGAGAAGATGGTCCAAGGGCTGCCCCACATCAAGCATGAAGGCAAGCTATGTGACAGCTGCCTGGCCAGGAAGCAGAGGAGGCTGCCGTTCCCAAAGGTGGCCAAGTATCGCGCGGTGGACGCTCTCGAGCTCGTCCATAGTGATCTCTTTGGGCCAATCACACCAGCCACAAACGGTGGTCGGTGGTACTTCCTTCTGCTCGTGGATGATTGTAGTCGCTATATGTGGCTATAACTCCTGACGAGCAAGGATGAGACAGCGGTGGCGATCAAGAAGTTCAAGGCATGCGCAGATGTGGAGAGCGGCAAGAAGCTACGCGTGCTGAGGACTGATCGTGGTGGCAAATTCACTTTGGTGGAGTTCGCTGCGTACTGCGCAGATCAAGGTGTGGTGCGACACCACACCACGCCGTACTCGCCACAGCAGAATGGCGTGGTGGAGCGGCAGAACCAGACGGTGGTCAGCATGGCTCGATCCATGATGAAGGCCAAGAGCATGCCGGTAAGGTTCTGGGGTGAGGCGGTGACCACGGCGGTGTTCATCCTCAACCGTGCGCCCACCAAGGCCCTGAAGGGCAAGACACCGTTCGAAGCTTGGTATGGGCACAACCCGAGCGTGTCCTTCCTCCGGACATTCGGCTGCATCGGCCACGTTAGGAAGACAAAGCTGGTCCTCACCAAGCTAAAGGACAGGAGCACACCGATGGTGCTCCTGGGCTATGCGGAAGGTACCAAGGCGTACCGGCTCTACGACCCACACGGAGGCAAGGTGCTTGTCTCGCGCGACATCATGTTCGACGAGAAGGCGGCTTGGGACTAGAATAGTCCGAGCACGGGGGAAGCTAGCGGCTTCACCAACACCTTCGTCATCGAGCACTTGGTCATCCACAGGAGTGGAGATGCTGGAGAGGAAGTGCCATCTAGTCTAGCAACAGAGCTGAGCACTCCTGGGACGGTGCCGAGCACTCCAGGAGGGGTGCCAAGCGGTCCTACAGTGGTGCCGACCACCCCAGGACGGGTGCCGAACACTCCCGTAGCTGAGCCGAGAGGTCTTGTAGTGGTGCTAACCACTCCAAGACAGGGGCTGAGCACACCTGCAGTGGTGCCGACCACTCTAGGAGTGATGACGAGCAGTCCAGGAGTAGTACCGACCACTGCAACCGGGGTGCCAAGCACTCTAGGTGCTGTGCGGAGCACTCCGGCAGAACAGGGAACTCCATTGACGCCGATCGAGTTCGCCTCACCTCCAAGTGACATCACTTAGTTCGTGGATGCCTTCCACGATGGTGGGGAGGTGTGGTTCCATGGGCTGGACGACATCATCAGTGACACAGGGCCCTCAGGCCTAGCGGGTCGGCTGCTTAATGACCTAGAGCTGCTTCTCGTCAGTGCAGAGGAACCACACACGTTCGCGCTAGCCAAGCGCGATGGAAATTAGCGACAGGCGATGCTGGAGGAGATGAAGGTGATCGAGGAAAATGAGACTTGGGAGCTCATCGATCCACCTCTAGGATGCCGTCTGATCGGCCTAAAGTGGGTGTACAAAGTTAAGTGGGACGAGCACAGTGCCATTGTTAAGCACAAAGCGCGCCTCATCGCCCGAGGCTTTGTCCAGCGCGAGGGCATTGACTTCGAGGAAGTCTTTGCGCCGGTAGCGCGCATGGAGTCTATCCGACTGCTACTAGCTTTGGCAGCAGCGAAGGACTAGCGCGTCCATCACCTGGACGTAAAATCAGCCTTCCTTAACGGCGAGCTGGTGGAGACGGTCTTCGTCAGGCAACCTCCAGGTTTCGACGTCAAGGGAGCGGAGCACAGGGTGCTCCGACTATGCAAGGCGCTCTACTGGCTGCGACAGGCCCCGCGAGCGTGGAACGCCAAGCTTGATGCCATGCTATGCGAGCTTGGGTTCACGAGGTGCGCAACCAAGCATGCATTCTACACATAGTGACGGGGAAGGAGGAGCTCATTGTCGACGTGTATGTGGACGACTTGATCATCACCGGTGCGCGTGCGAAAGACATCGACAGCTTCAAGCGCGAGATGGCGGCTCGTTTTCGAATGAGCGATCTCGGCGTGCTCTCCTACTACCTCGGCATCGAGGTGAGATAGGGGAAGGAGGCACTTATGCTCAGTCAGAGCGTGTACGCCTCGAAGCTATTGGAGCAGAGCGGCATGGCTGAGTGCAAGCCGTGCGTGACTCTAATGGAGGAGCGGCTGAAGCTGACGAAGGCCAGTACCGCGGCGAAGGTAGATGCAACACTCTACCGAAGCATCGTCGGTGGTCTGCGCTACCTAGTCCACACGAGGCTGAACATTGTGTTTACCGTGGGCTATGTCAATCGCTTCATAGAGGATCCTCGAGAGGATCACTGGGCTGCAGTAAAGCGGCTGCTGTGCTACATCAAGGGGACGGTGGATCAGGGGATCGTCTTTTCCCAAGACCGATGGAAGTAGGCTGTAGCTCACTGTGTTCAGCGATGTAGACATGGCGGGGGACATCGATAGACGGCGGAGCACCTCTGGCGTGCTCATTTTTCTTGGGTCATCTCCAATTTTATGGCTATCACTAAAATAGAAGGTGGTGGAGCTATCCACGTGTGAGGCAGAGTACGTGGCGACGGCCACAGCAGTGTGCCAAGCTGTATGGCTACGTCGACTATTGGGCGAGCTGACCGGTGTGGAAGCTCACCCACCAGCACTGATGGTGGACAACCAGCCCGCCATCGCCCTCACGAAGAATCAGGTTCTCCACGACCGAAGCAAGCACATCGATGTTAAGTTCCACTTCCTCAGGGACTGTATCGATGGAGGGCAGATCATCATCGAGTTCATTGAAACTGGTCGGCAACTCGCGGACGTCCTCACCAAGCCGATCGGTCGTCTTTGACTCATGGAGCTGAAGAAGATGATCGGCATGGAGGGGGTTCAAGGGATAGCAGCAGGATTAGGGGAAGAATTGTTAAGTAATCTACTACTCCCCTTATGTGAATGCACGGCAGGGACAGGCGACGCCGAAAAGGGCTCCCTGCTATTGCACTATAGTAGCTGCAGGGGCAGACGCCAAATGGCTCACCTGCCGCACTGTAGCCACAGTAGGGGTAGGTGCCAAAGTCAGCCCTGCTATCACATCTAGTCACTGTAGCAGCATGGCAGCCTGACATGTCTGTACTAGGATTAGATGGATAGAGTTGTATATATAGTTTGCCACTGCAACTCAGGAAAGAGAGCGAGTTCAGTTTTGCCATCTACTCTGCAGAGCTTCAGCCAACGCTGGTGCTTGTGCGGTGTGTGTACTCTATTCTCACTTCCTTCTTCTACCTCTAACCATAGTGTGTGGTCGGACAACGATAGTCGTGGTCGGCAACGTTGGTGAGTGGTCGACTCACCCGTGCCGGTGATCCTATGGGCTAACATTATGTACATGGATGCTATGGAAATAGAAAAAAGATGTTCCTAGCATTACGCAAAGAAGGGATTGGGCGAAGGAAAAGGGAACTTGCCTTTCCAAAACGCTTGCGGCATTTTGAACGGAGGTTGTACTGCCTGGCTGCAGGTGGAGAGCACGACGAAGTCGACGACGCTGCCAGTGTGGGCAACGTTGAGCACCTGCGGATGAAACATCCCTGAATTCTCTGTAGCGTAAACATAGAGCGTAATGTTTAGGTTCAACAAAACATAATGCATGAACAACAAGCGATAGTACTCTTAAAACCGTCTACTAAGTTGTGCATATGAACATTATAAACCATACAAGATTATTATTTGTAAACTAGGCAACAAGGACATATGAACTCAAATTTGTAGCCGCCAATTGATATACACATAGAAATAGGACGTTTTCAAAATACAAATGGGGTACAACTCAAGAAAGCAATTATAACAGCTAAGTTAAAACAAATATAACAATTAGAGAGGAGAGTAAGCCAAACTCACCACTAATGGTAGCATATTTGAAAGATAGCTCAAATCAAAGGAAACAATGCCCTTTCTTAAGCACAGGGAGGACAAGCGGCCAGACTTTTACAACAGGAAAGATGATTGCAAAACCAACTAGCATCGTACAATGCAGGATATTTACTATCGAGCTCTTGTGATGCATGTATACAAGACAACCAGTGTTCTCAGGATCCAAGAACACAAACCGGCAATAAGTAGTTTACTAAAGGACGCATGAATTACTAACCTTCTGCAGGTCGAGCTGAACCTAGAACACCAATTAATAGAGTCTTGTCTTGTTTGGAATTGTACAAGAACGTACTACAACACTGATCACCAATTTAGGACTGCACCAGCTTCGTCATCCTGCACAATTCGGAGGCAACACAGGACCGAACACATCAACAATAAGTTATGTATGATCAACAAAGTTATGTTCAACATAGATCTGAAATACGAACATTCTCAGTGGGCGGATCGGAAACACTTGGAAGGAGCTCCCGTCGACCTGGTCGTGGCGGTGATGGGGGTGGGGCGCAGGGGAAACCTACAAGATGAGGCCGTGGGGATCAGATCCGGCCGGGTGAGACTAAGGCGGCGTGGGATCGGGGGGTACCTTGCTGGAGGCAGTCGACATCGATGGAGGCAGGTTCGGGGAGGGAAGCGGAGCTCAATGTCACCGAGGCTGTCGACGGCGAGACTCGGCGTCACGGTGTACAGAGGCGGGCGGGGACCGATCCGCTGACCAACGACGGGGCCCAGCGACGCCGTGGTCACGACCGCCGAGACTCGCGCGCAGAGACACGGACGAGCGGCGAGACTGCGGCGGAACCCTAGCCGCGCAAAGCGAAGGGGAAAAGAGGAGGGTGGGAGTGGCACGCAGTGTCTGGCGTCGCTTTTTGTCCAGCCGTTCGGCTAGGGCTGGGCTGCCGAAAGCACATCCAGCCTAGCAAGCCGTTTCATGCCAACCCAACAGGGTTCATGTGCAGTCTGGTAACAATCCTACAATGAACCACCTAGTTATTGTCCTCAAGCTGGCCGTGTGCAGCCCAAGTCCAGGTCCAGTAGTTAGTTGGATTTTAATTTGTGAATGCTGCCCTGAACTGAAACAGCGCACTCGCAGCTTGCCTGGCAGTTATCCTCGCCACGTAGTCATGTAGGGAAAATAGTACATCAGTGAACTGCTACCTGTGTTTTTTTTTTCTACTGAGCTAGAGCACAATGCAAACTCAAACACATTTCATTTCAACAGGAAAACAGAAGGTCCAAGAAATGGTGGAGAGCTAGCCTGGAGCTCTGTCTGCTAAATAAATTCTTCAGCTTGCAGTCTATAGGACTTGCTCTCTGCTCAAACTCGATCAGGGCCTGCGATCAGCTCCTTCCTTGCAGTAGTAGCCCTCTCACCTTTGAGCACTTTATTTATTGGAAGATTAGCTTTACTGGAGAATACATTCTCCAATCAGACAACTTTATTTACTCACTAAGAAAGGTTTATGCAATAGAGAGAATTCCTCACGAATTAGCATGTATTAGCTTAATTACTTGCCTCTGATATACTGTAGCCGGCCAAATGTACAGGTGAGATCAGCTCCTTCCTTGCAGTAGTAGCCCTCTCACCTTTGAGCACTTTATTTATTGGAAGATTAGCTTTACTGGAGAATACATTCTCCAATCAGACGACTTTATTTACTCACTAAGAAAGGTTTATGCAATACATTCATCAATCAGACGACTTCACCGGAGATTAATTTGCTTCAGAAAGGGTACCGCAAGAACGACCAATCATTTGCAGATTCTGGAAACGATACTACGAGGAAGTCAGCATCATTGGAATTTCCAAAAGTAAAAAAAAATCATTAAGCATGTTGATACAACGAACCTTGGTTGCAACTTTCATCTAGTCCTCACTTCTCAATCTGAAGCACTCCAGCTTACTCATTAATGCTGCAATTCTCCCTGTAGGCACCGGCTCTGCACTCCCTGTAGGCACCGGCTCTGCAGGCCCTGATCATAGATGATGTTATAATTTATGCATGTAAATGAATGTGGAATTAGAGACATTGCTGGTGAAGTGCCATGGTCCACCGTCCAAGTATTATTACTATTATTATAGTCTCCTAAATTCGTATTTGTAGGGACCAAAAAATGACATATATACAAAGATATCTATGTAAATATTAATGTGGCCGGCGTGTTGATTCTTAAACTTTGCATGTACGTATTTACCCAACTGTGTATCAATGCGTGCACTTCATGGCTCACTAGATCTTTGAATAGATGTTCTGCACACTTCATTATTTTAAGGTTTTTTATTTATCTGTAAATCGCGTCACGTCTTGTGATAACTAATACTAGAATAATAACAATCGAGCTCCTGGCCATTTATATTAAATTAGTTAAAATGAAACCAAGAAATTAAGTAGAGATTACCTTGAAGAAGATGGGGGTCTAGAGTTTTCTCCTCGAGGTGATCCAGACGTTGCTGTAGGCTCGGTGGAAGCTGCTTTATACCAGGACATTGAGTAATCCTAAGAACTCTGAGAGATGAGTATACTTGATGAGGTCCATTCGGTAAGGATTGCAGGCATCCACAGTCACAAATCTCGAGTGTTTCCAGTGACGGGACCTCTCCTGACACGGAAACAAGACTGCCGCATTGCCCAATCCCCAAGGTCTTGATGGACGGAGGAAGGTTGGCAACCTCTGTCAAGCCACCGCAGCTCCATATGTCTAGAAATTCTAGGCATGGAAAGAAGCAATGGTTACTGCCGGTTGATGATGACTGCTTCAGTACTACAGATGTAGATGCTCCATCGGACATGGACTCTGGTTTGGAATCAAGCTCCACTTGCTCTGTATGAATGAATGAGATAGAACACAAGTGTAAAATAAACAATGTTTTCATGGTAGTGTGACATGCCAAAACTAATTTGTACATTATAGAACAGGTAATTTGGCAGGCAAAACGGTCCTGGCGAGATAATTGTAAATAAGAGAGAGAAAAAAAGTTTGTGATTCCGGTGTCGGATTGCACAAGTGGAGGTATCAATTGTTCCTAGTGTTAATATAATTTGTACGTGCACGAAATGTGTAATCCCAAAAGTTTAAAAAATTTAGGTGGCACAAGTGCACAAGTAGCTAGAGGTATCAGTGGCGTACTCTACTACAGCGAAGCATATATATCTGTATGCATGCATGGTTGACTAGATGTTGTGTACACTACATTATTATTTTAAGCTTTTATTATCACTAATCGTGCCACATGTTGGGATAATTGATAAAATGATGATTAAACCAAGAGTAGCGTTTTAGGCAACAACAATCGAGATCCTCTCTCTGTTCATTTATATTAAATTAGTTAAAATGAAACCAAGAAATTAAGTAGAGATTACCTTGAAGAAGATGGGGGTCTAGATTTTTCTTCTCGAGGTGACCCAAACATTGCTGTAGGCTCGATAGAAGCTGCTTTATACCATCACAGGATTTAATACTAAGAACTCTGAGAGATGAGTATACTTGATGAGGTCCATTCGGTAAGGATTCCAGGCTTCGGCAAGACCAAATCTGGAGTTCTTCCAGCGACGTGACCTCTCCTGACACGGAAACAAGACTGCCGCAACCCCAAATCTTCAAGGTCTTGATGGACGGAGGAAGGTTGGCAACCTCTGTCAAGCCACCGCACCGATGTATCTCTAGAGATTCTAGGCATGGAAAGAAGCAATGATTACTGCTGGCTGATGATGATGACACCGGCTTCAGTACTACAGCTGTAGACACCGTGGATTCATCCTCATTGCTGGACGAGGACGACCCTGCAGCGATCAATGATGATGACGTTTGCAGCCCCGTCGTGTCCTGCTGCTCACCGAATGCAATGGATTTGAGACTCTTGCACTCCTCAATAGCTAACGTCTTGAGAGATGTCGATAGGTTTGGGACCTGTACCAAAGATTCGCAGCCACGTATCACTAGGGACTCCAGACGTGGCAGGAGGGTTCCACTCCGTTGTACGAGAGCAGATTGCTCATGAGAAGCTTCATCTTCCGTGAGTCCTGTCAGTTTGTTGCACTTGCGAATCACTAACGTCCTCAAGGATACTAGGCCCTGGAACAATTTCTCTGGCCAGTAGACTAGAGCATCGCACAGAGCAATTTTCAAAGTTGCTAGCTGTCCAAAACATTTCCATAGCGCCAGTGCACTCGAGCCAGAGAAGAAAAGGTCACACCCACTTAAGCACAGATATCCCAGGGGGGATTTATGCTCACGTACTACCACCAGTTCGGCAGAATTTTCTTCTTTATTTGGTGCAAATACCTCCAGACTGGACACTGAAGTAATATATCTGCTACCAGCCTGTAGGCATGCTTGCTCTCTACAGCTGGATAGTTGTACTTTTCTTAGCTTCGGTGCTGCAGGAAAAGTAGTCAACTCTGGGCAACCAATAACTTCTAGTTGCTCAAGCGAAGGAAATAATATCTGCTCCTCTCCTTGCACCTCATTCCTATCCCACCACATCATAAAATTTGGCATATTCTCCAAGGCCATCATCTTCAGTTTCGGAAACTTGGACGGGGCACCACCGCTGAACAAGCAATGTAAATTTTGTAGGTTGCTCAGGTGAAGAAACTGGAGGGACTGTAACTGCCAGAGTGCAGGAAGCTTCTCGAGATTTTGGCAATCTTCTAACTTGAGCTCCACCATGCCTTGCAGCTCAAGCATCCATGTTGGAATACCACTGCTACTGCAGCGATACATCCTCAGAGCCTTTAGCCCATCATGAGGTCGGAGGCCTTCCAGCACCTCCTTATGTGCCTCCTTTTCATTATCGTCAGACCATCTTAATGTTAGTTCTTCCAGCCTTTTCTTGTCCCAAAGTTTTGCTGCTTTTGCATCTGCTCCTGTCGCATTTTCAAGCTTCCTTAGCTCCAGCTGGCCACCAAGGTCCAAGTTCTTCAGCGCTTCCATGTTACTGCAACCCGAGCCAGTACCTAATACAAAGCATGTAAGCGTCTGCAGGGAAGTGAGGTGTCCGAGGTTTGGAGGCATGCTCATTAACTTGTGACATCCGTGAGTGTAGAGGTGACGGAGGGCAGTCATATACTTCATTGCCTTTGGAAGTTGTTTCAAGACTTTCACAATAGGATAGGTTCAATGTTTGCAGATGATACAGGATGGTAATGTCTTCAGGAAGTGCTACAATATCACTTCTTGAGAGATCAAGATACCTTAGGTGATGAAGATATTTCGGCTTTAGAAATGGACCTTGCCGTGTCTTTAAGGCTCGGACAGGCCTCAAATATTTTGATAATTTCTGCACATCTGCTATTTCGGATCTATCACATATTAGTGTCTGGATAGCTGGAGACCCTTTCTCTATGGAAGCATTCAAAACATTTTCTGCAATGTCAACTGATAGAAATAAATGGCGAGCGGAGTATGGAAAATCCTCACTTCGGCTCAGTTCTGTATCTATTGCAGCACATTCTTTTCCCATTGAATCCTGTGCAACATCATGCATAAGGTCATGGATTTTACAAGTAATTTGTCCTGTAAATTTGTCTTGCTGCACCTCCTGAAAAAATGACCTTTGAGCTAGCTCATTGAAAATTTGTTTACCAATGTCTTCAGGACACACTCTTTTTTGCTCCGGGATAAAACTATTAGCCATCCATAGTCGGATCAGCATTTCCACATCAATCTCATGATCCTTAGGAAACATTGCACAAAAGGCAAAGCACTGTCGCATATGTGGTGGCAAGCAATTGTAACTGAGCTTGAGTACTGGTAAGATTCCATTTTCGTCATCACAAATTGTGCTTCGGTTTAATACCGCCTTCCCATTCTTGCACTGGTATTCTTAGTACGAAGTACAGAGCCCAATGCTGTAGCAGCTAAAGGAGAACCGGAACATCTCTTCGCAACATCACCAACCATATTGAGTAGCCTGATCATCAGACTTTTGTGCTTGCACACTAAATGCTTCTTTCTTGATAATTTCTTCTATGTAGCTTTGTTCCAAGTGCTTGATCTTATGGGCTTCGATTGTCCCCATGAACTGAGCAATATTTTCATCACGAGTTGTTGTCAAAACTGAGCTACCGGGGGCACCATGATGAAGGTAGGACCTCAACTTATCCCACTTGTTGGCCTCACGGTTCCATACATCATCTAGTACAAGGAGATACTTCTTCCCACTCACTGCACTTTTAAACTTTTCCATTGTTGAACCACCAGCCATTTGACAACCATTCTTTTCAGCCTCTTTCTACTATTGTTTCAAACAGGGAATCCACATCAAAGTTTTCCGACACACACACCCAGATCTGAACCTGGAAGTGCTTCTGAATGGCGGAGTCATTGTAAACAAGCTGCGCTAATGTGGTCTTGCCCATCCCACCCATTCCTACTACAGGAAGGACTGTGAGACCCACATTGTCTCCCTTGGCCAAGCAATGCATCAACAATCTCCTTCTCTTTTGCTCTTGAGTCACTTGCAATGTTCACATAATTGTCTGGCATGTTAGGATCTGTCTGCCTCCACTTCATGGACATTGGTGGCTGTGGTTTGAATTTGAACCTAAAGGTATTCATCTCTGCTATGAGGACATCAATTTCTTGCAAAATCATACGGAGCTTGTTTGCCATCCTATAACGGAACACAAACCGGTTGTGAGAAGGGAAGAGCTTTATGACATCCATACCGAACTCCTTGTAGTGCCCCTCTGCCTTTGCCTTGCGGCGGAGTGCCTCGTACTTGAACTCGTCAAGGACATCGTTCGCCTTGTAGGCCACGGTCCGGAGCTCCTCAAGCCAAGCTTTCGCCCCCTCTCTGTTTTTCGCTGCCTGCTCCTCGGCGTCAGTGATGACGTCCAGGACGGCGGGCAGCTTGCGCTTGAGGAGCTTGTGCTGCTCCTCCATGCCCTCCATGACCTTGTACTGGTCCAGGAGGTGGCTGGAGGCCTTCTCCTTCACCATGGACACCAGCGGCCCGACCACCATGGTGGCCAGTACCTCCGCCATCGGAACTCCTGGAGCTCGATCAGAACACGGGTGCAGGGTGCAAGGAAGCACAGCTGCTGGGTGGTGAAGGGAGTGGATGTGGATCTGATGAGGAGCTGCTTTGGAGGAAGACCAGTAACGCGTGCGCTGATTTTCTATTAAGTTGCTACCAGCCAAGTGGCTCTGCTTGGTTAGTTGCATCGACCAGATGGCTTGCAGGTGAGGCGCGTTATATATGGCCAGCTGCAAACCCACAAAGGCTGTCCGTTAACTCAACCTCACGAATTAGCATGTATTAGCTTAATTACTTGCCTCTGATATACTGTAGCCGGCCTAATGTACAGGTGAGATCGGCTCCTTCCTTGTAGTAGCCCTCTCACCTTTGAGCACTTTATTGCAATGCGACTAGCTTTACTGGAGAATACATTCTTCAATCAGACGACTTTACTCGCTAAGAAAGGTTATGCAATTTATTCTTTAATCAGACAACTCCACTGGAGATTAATTAGCTTCAGGAAGGTTGCCGCAAGAACGACCAATCATTTACAGAGTCTGCAAACAATCCTACGAGGAAGTCAGCTTTAAGAGCTAGCATCACTGGAATTTCCAAAAAGAACCTTGATATTAAGGGCAGTCATCAAGCATGCTGAGGCCCCGTTTAGTTCCAAGCCAAAAACCAAAAATTTTCAAGATTTTCCGTCACATCAAATCTTGCGGCATATGCATGGAGTACTAAATATAGACGAAAAAAAAACTAATTACACAGTTAGCCGAGAAATCGTGAGACGAATCTTTTAAGCCTAAATAGTCCATAATTGGACAATTTTTGCCAAATAAAAACGAAAGTACTACAGTAGCCAAAAGCCAAAAATTTTCGGAACTAAACGGGGCCTGATATTACGTACGAACCTTGGTTACAACTTTCATCTAGTCCTGACTCCTCGATCTGAAGCTCCCCAGCTTATTCATTAATGATGCGATTCTCCCAGTAAGCCCTGATCATAGATGATGTTAGAATTTATATATGCATGTAAATGAGTGTGGAATTAGAGACATTGCTGGTGAAGTGCCATGGTCCACCGTCCAAGTATTATTACTATTATTATAGTCTCCTAAATTCGTATATGTAGGGACCAAAAAGTGACATATTATATAAAAAAGATGTCTATGTAAATATTAATGTGGCCGGCACGTTGATTCCTAAACTTTGCATGTACGTACGTATTTACCCATCTGTGTATCAATGCGTGCACTTCATGGCTCACTAGATCTTCTCTACAAGGTTGAATAGATGTTCTGCACACTTCATTATTTTAAGTTTTTTTATTTATCTGTAAATCACGTCACGTCTTGTGATAACTAATACTAGGATAACAACAATCGAGCTCCTGGTCATTTATATTAAATTAGTTAAAATGAAACCAAGAAATTAAGTAGAGATTACCTTGAAGAAGATGGGGGTCTAGATATTTCTCCTAGAGGTTATCCAGACGTTGCTGTAGGCTCGGTGGAAGCTGCTTTATACCAGGACATTGAATACATTGAGTTGTTCCAGCGACGGGACCTCGCCTGACAGGTTGGCAACCTCTGTCAAGCCACTGCAGTCATTTATGTCTACAGCTGGCTGGCTGGCTCTCTCACAGGCACTGTTCACATGACCGGTCAGCGATACTTTCTCACAAACAAGCCCTCGTTTAGCGGGGCCGATTCGGCGGCGGCAGAATCACTGTAGCTACACTGTAGGTACAGTGATGTTTTGTTTTTATTTAGTAATAATTGTCCAATCGTTGACTAATTAGTCTCAAAACGTTGGTCTCGCAAAGTACAACCAAATTATTCAATTAGTTTTTGATTTCGTCACCATTTAGTATTCCATATATGTACCGTAAATTTAATGTGACAAAAAAATCTTCTTTTTATATGGTATCAAAGTTGGGAATTTGATGGAACTAAACACACCCAAGTAATGAACAAGTCACTCCAGCCGAACAGGCTGAATGATGACACCGGCTTCAGTACTACAGCTGTAGACACCCTGCAGCGATAATGATGATGATGTTTCCAGCCCCGTCGTGTCCTGCTGCTCACCGAATGCAATGGATTTGAGACTCTTGCACTCCACGATAAGGGCGCGTTTACGTACAAAAATTTTTTGGGTTTTGGCTACGGTAGTATTTTCGTTTGTATTTGGTAATTAGTGTTTAATTATGGATTAATTAGGTTTGAAAGTTTCGTCTCGTGATTTCTCACCTAACTGTGTAATTAGTTTTTTTTTCATCTACATTTAGTACTCCATACATGTGCCGCAAAATTCGATATGATGAATACTACGCAAAAAAAATTTAGAAACTAAACAGGCCCTAAGTAACGTCTTGAGAGATGTCGATAGGTTTGGGACCTGCACCAAAGATTCGCAGCCACGTATCGCTAGGGACTCCAGACGTGGCATTGCTCATGAGAAGCTTCATCTTCCGTGAGTCCTGTCAGTTTGTTGCACTCGCGAATCTCTAACGTCCTCAAGGATACTAGGCCCTGGAACAATTTCTCTGGCCAGTAGACTAGAGCATCGCACGCAGCAATGTCCAATGTTGCTAGCTGTCCAAAACATTTCCATAGCGCCAGTGCATCTTATTAAAATGAATTTCATGTGGTGGTCGATGTTTCCATCTGCCCCTAGAAATGTCATCATTTTTCGGGCCGGTCGTAAACAACAATCATCCCTAGAATTGTCATTTCTACGAACGGTTGACGTTATCGGCCACCTCTGACAAAGCACATTTCTATGGTTGATGGGAAACACCAACCATCTCTGGAAATCAACTTCTAATTAAAGATGGTCCATATATGGAACCATTTACAGATGTGGGCTTGTGAGCCGACAGTTGCTAAAAAGATGGTCTCTATGAAAATACGTTGCAACGACTTCATTGCAGATTTTAAGATTGATTAGATGAAAAATCTAGCTTCAATTTAAGATCGAGATCGAGATCGAGATAGATATAGACAAAGAGAAGAGATATAGATATATAAAGAGATAATGATAAAGGTAGATATAGTGATAGTGAAAGATTTTATATGTATATATATATATATATATATAGTCGCGTTTTAGTAAATTTTTAGTATTTCGTGGTCTTGCATGTAGTACTAACAGATACTGAACGCGATTCAGTAATACTCAGTATTTTTTCTGCTCGGTTTTGGCTTGTGATTCTACACCTACTGAACCACATTCAGTATCAGATCACGAAATACTGAACGATACTAAAACACGCCATCACCGGTTGGTGACTCGCGCCGCGCCGGTGGCAGAGAGCCGGAGACCCACGCGCCGCGCTGGTGGTGGAGGAGACCCACGCCGCCACGGTGCCGCTGCCACCGGGAGGTCGGAAGGGACGCCGCCGCCGGTGCTTGGATTGCAGTGGGAGGAGCCGCCGTGCGGTGTACTATTGCGGAGCGATTTTTGTACGTGACCGCCCTCTGGAAGGAAGTGACGTGATTAGCGGGATCGGAGATGCGGTCCAGTTTAATCCGTTGATTTACGAGCCAAGGCAAGCAACGGCTGGAGGATTGTGCTTTTCTGGGTAATTTGGGGGGTGTGGCTCAATTTGTATGGAGCACGCTACATTAATTAGGAGTCCAGCCAGCAGGGGGAATCGATCAATGCATGCATGCACTAGTCCGAAGGGGACCACAAAGCGCGTCAACAGCGGTGGATGAATGGTCGGGCATGGTTCGCTGGTGGCTCGGAGCAGGGATGAAAATTGATCGGATGCGGACGGTTATCACTGATATTATATTTATTTTCATATTTTTGTTTGGATTCGGATTTGAATATGGATAGTGTCAACTATGTCGGATATGATACGATTGGATATCGACATCATAAATATGCGATTTGAGTATTCGGATATGGATACGGTATCGGATGTTGGATATCCGGACTCGGATACGGACAGATCTCAACCCCTCTAAACGGATTCGATTTCGAATACGGTCGAAAAATATCCATACCGTTTTCATCCCTAGCTCGGACTCAGGGAGTTTTGGTCTCACGTAGTAGTGTAGTGCCCGTGAATGAGCAGGCCCCATGGCCTCGCCGCCTATCACATGTATAAACAAGAGGCAAAAAATAAAGAATATTTTCATGAATCGACTTAGAATAAATTTAATAATCTAAGTAAACAAGTTATTATTAGCATATTATAAAACATGAGTTTTAATCCCAAATGATTTATTTCGGATATCCACGGGTGGAAAACCAAACCCGATAGATTTTTGGGCCCCGAACCCGAAAACCGTAGTTGAGAAATCATCCTCGAACCCGAACCCACGAGACCCGAAACCCGTGGATATTCGACCCGAAATCGCCCTGTTGCCATCTTTAAGACCGGTAGGTCTGAATCTGGCGTACCCTAAACCCTAAACCTTGCATGCCAATGTTCGATTTCATGGCCTTTCAGAGTTCTAGTTTGTTCTGAAAAACCTCGCAAAGATTTGTGTCTCAGTTGAACACCATCTCGAAAAGTAATTTTGTACTCCCTCCATCAGCAAAAGAATACAATTATGGGACCGTGTCGGTCAATGTAGTTCAAGTTTGACCATGTTTATAGTAAATACTATTAGTAATTATGTCTCTAAATAGATTTATTATGAAAATATATTCTATAAGGAATCTAATGGTGTTTATTTTGCATCTTGAATGTTAGTACCTTTTTATATAAATTTAGTCAAAGTTCAAACTTGTTGACTCATCGAAAAGCGAGAATTGCATTCTTTTGTGGGCAGAGGTAGTATCTAAGTTGATGCTCTAAATAACACCTGTATATGATGTGAAATAACGTAACACTGGTGGATCGATTTACTCCAAAAACAAAAAAAGAACCCATGAAAAAGAAAAGAAAAGAAAAAGATTGAGGAAAAAGTCAATAAAAATATATACCGTAGATTTGCTATAGGTTGAGTTTTAGAAAGCATGAATGAATTTGGTTGGATGATAACCATGACACTGCAACGAAAAGTGGCTACGAGACAAGATGCATGTGCTGTGAATAAATCAGAAACGTTATGACTTGTAGGGTCCATATGTCATTGTTTTCTTTCTTCAAGTAAATATGGTCACGTGGGGATCTTATTTTGTAGATAAAATCACAAGAAATATTATGGTGAAAACAAATTCTAAATCAGATATATGGCTAAATAGATATTAGCATTTGAAATTCAACTGTTTAAAAATTTCAAACTTCGTGCAAGCAAAAGCAAATTGTTAGAAAGGAAAGGACACGGACCTGCTAACCACGGACCACTATGCAAGCGATGAAGCAGAGCCTGCCATTCACGTTCTCGCGCGAGGCCCGCGTGACGCCTCGTGCTTTTCTGCGGCTGAGCCCAGAGTCTCGCTGCGTGTGGGGCTACGGGAGGCCATGTCGCACCAGGCAGAGCAAGGGTAGACGGAGACTTTTCCAAAAAAGAAGTAGAGGAATCTGATATGGCCCACTTTCGGTCTGTATAAAAGCTTTGCAGGTCTGCTCGCCCTGATGAACGAGCTTCAGAATCTTTTACGACTTGTTGAGTTCGACCCTAAATTCTCAAAAAGTGTTACAGTATTTATTATATCGAATGTTTGCGGTCTGTGTATGGAGTATTAAATGTAGACGAAAAAAAACTAATTATACAGTTTGGTGGAAAATTGCGAGACGAACGTTTTGAGCATAATTAGTCCATGATTGAACCCTAATTGCCAAATAAAAACGAAAGTGCTACAGTAACCCCAAATTTCAACTTCCTAAAACTAAACACGCGCTTAGACTGCCGCTTACTGACGACTTTGGATCGCAGGCTTTAGCATGCATGTGCATATATGAAGTAATGCAACACTAGGTTAACAAGGAAAATTGCCCTTGACAAGCATGGAACGATTAGGATAAGATTCTATATACTCTAATATAAAATATGTACTGTAACTTGAGTTAAAAAATTGGACATGTAGGGTTCATATGTTATTATCTTTTTCTTCAAATAAACATAGTCCTGTGAGATCTTTCTTGTAGATAAAAGTACAAGAAAAATTATGGTGAAAAAAATTACAAATCGGATATATGGTTAAATAGGTATTAGAATTTGAAGCTTTATTATTCAAAATTTTTGAACTCCGTGCATATGAAAGGACACGTCTCATGTCCACCTATCCAAAGAGCACCAGTATCCCCATCAAAACAAGAAAAAGAGGGCACCAGTAGTGGTCCCCATATACGTAGTTAAGGGGCATATTTAGGGGCAGTCCTTGTGGTTCACTACGTAAAAAATAATTTTTAACAACGGTTTGAATTTTTTATAGGAACGGTTGGTGATGGAGCCGTCCCTACAGTGACGTGCTCGGATGCCCAGACATCAGCCGCCCCTACAAATGGAATAGTAGGGGCGGCTGGTGTTACGAGCCACCCCTACAAATGGGGTCTGATTTGTAGGGGCGGCTCAATCACCAGCCGTCCCTGAAGTTAGGGGCGGCTGGTGATTAAGCCGCCCCTACAAATGGCCCCGTATAAATGGCTCCGATTTGTAGGGGCGGCTCAATCACCAGCCGCCCCTACAAATGCCCCACATATATACCAACAACAGCACATTCTTTCTCCTCGAGTCACTCACTCCAATCCGTAAAAGAAAGGTAGGGAGGCCGGGCACCTCCCAAAAATTGCTCTACTAAGGGAGGAAGGTTTTGATCTCAAATCCTTTGGTGGAGAGGTTGTAGAAGGTAAGAAAATGCTATGCCACACTTTTTTTAAGTTTTAATGGTTGGTTAGTGAGTAATTAGAGTTTTGTTTTTCTCTCTCTTCTATGGTGCTTGAGCTACTTATGAAGCAAATTAGACCTAAGTTTTAAATGTACTAGGGTAAATTAGGGAGGGGAACAAGATCATACCCTTATTTGGTCCATGTTTCTTGATTTTAGTGAACAATTAGTTAGTTTTATGGATGTTTCATGTGCATATGGATCTAGATCTAGGGTTTGGTTTTTTTATTAATTTCATTTTTGTAAATTTATGTTTGATGAAATTGGACTAGGGTTTGTATGAAAGATATTGGGTAAAGTATAATTGTTGCTAATTGTTGTCTTTGAAATTGTTTATTGTAATCAATAAATATGTAGTTTAATTATTTATGGATAAATGGGCCATTAATTAATTTTTCTCTACCATGGTGTGTTTGTATGCTTCATGTAATAATATTAGATTTATATTCATATATATCTGAAGTATATACAATTATTCTCAAGTAATTATTAATTTGATTCATTTTTATATATATCTGAATAAGTAGTCCTTTAATGTTTATTTTGTTGTTGTTGTAAAAGATGGAGTATAAGAACTCTTGGATGTATAGTTTGTTAAGGTTCAAGGTAGGTTTCCGTGAAGAGGTGGATAAATTTATTGAAGCCGCAAAGAAGCATGCAACGACATTGAAATAGAATAAGGATACAATTATTTACCCCTGTAAAGATTGCAAGAACCGTATGGCATGGACAGATGTGACTATCATCAGATCACATTTGATTATGCGAGGATTTGTTGAGGACTACACAGTGTGGATTCATCATGGTGAAACGGTTATTGTTAACGACAAGGATGAGGAGGAATACGACGACGAAACCATAGAATCCCTGTCCCAATATTCAGCAGAGCTTGATGCACGAATGGATTTCGAGTTTGGTAATGAACAAGGTGGTGATGCTGGTGGTTGGGATGGTAACAACGAAGGTGGTGCCAATAATGATGGTGGAGCACGTGTCGGGGATAAAGATAAGTTAGAGGACATGATTCGAGCCTTTGGACCAGAGATTTTACTAAATAGCCTGAAAGGTCTAGAAAATTTGGAAATAGTGATAAAAGCATCGAAGGAGACTGTGTATGGTGTTGAAAAGGGCTGTCCGACACATTGGACATTGCTACGTTTTGTGCTTGAGCTGCTCATCCTAAAGGCTAAGTACGGCTAGTTAGACTTTAGTTTCAATGATCTATTGCATCTCCTGTCATGGGTGCTGCCACAACCAAACTCAGTTCCCGCCAACACATACCAAGCGAAGAAGGTCATAAGTCCATTGACAATGGGGGTTGAAAAAATCCATGCATGCCCCAACCACTGTATACTTTTTCATGGCGAAACGTTCAAGTCACTGGATAAATGTCCCCGGTGTGGGGCCAGCCGGTACGAGAACAATGACCTTTATGGTGGAGACGAACTCTCCATGGGGAAAAAGAGGAATAAAAAGGGTACAAAAAAGGTGGTACAAGAATCTCGGTCCCCAAGGACACTCCATTAGACAACGATGGAAAGCAGAGAAGAATTCCTGCCCTAGTAATATGGTACCTGCCAGTGACCAACCGCTTGAGACATATCTTCCTAAACCCTAAAGAAGCCGCACTCATGACGTGGTGGGATGATGAGCGTAAGGTGGATGATGATAAGATTGCACACCCGGCTGATTGTAGTCGGTGGCAAAGGTTTGATGAGAAGCACAAAGAATTTAGCGATGACCCAAGGAATGTACGGTTTGGCTTGAGCACCGATGAAATGAATCCCTTCAATGAGAGGATGAGCGACCACAGCACATGACCAGTGATCTTGACCATGTACAACATCCCAACATGGTTGTGTCAGAAGAGAAAGTACCTTCTCCTCACTATTCTTATTTCTGGCCCTAAACAACTAGGCATTGATATAGACGTGTTCCTCGAGCCCTTGATGCAAGAAATAGAGAGGCTATGGAGGCATGGGGAGCAGATGTATGATGCGTTCCGAAAGGAGGACTTTATATGTAGAGCAATAATATTTGTTACTACCAATGATTATCCCGCGATGTTTGCTTTGTCTGGACAGATCAAAGGGAAGACAGGATGCTTGGTTTGCTTGGATGGTACTACATGGGTGTACCTAGATGCATCCAAGAAGATAGTTACCTAAGGAACTGACGCTTCTTAAAGACAAGTCACAAGTACCACAACAAATTGTTCTTTAGATTTTATGACAACGCCCCAGAGATTGAACCCCCTCTGGAGAGACGTCATAACGGAGAACACGTGTACAGAATGGTGAAAAACATACGCGTCGTCTATGGAAAGAAGAATCCGGATGGGACGAACAGAGATAGAAGCACACCTCCTGTCGAAGGCGTACCTTTCAAGAAACAATCGATCTTATTTCAGTATCTACCTTATTGGCCAGACTTGGAGGTCCCCCATGCCATTGATGCTATGCACGTGCAGAAGAATGTCTTTGAGAGTCTCATTGCTACCTTGATGGACACAAACAAGTCAAAGGATGGTCTGAAAGCACGGAAAAAGACATGGTGCAGCTAAACGTGATGCCATAGCTTCATCCGGTACCTGAGGCTAATGGAAAATACCTCTGCTCGTGGCGTGCTTCAACCTAACACCAGACGAGAAGAGAGCTATATGCACTTTCTTATGGGGGATCAAAGTCCCGACTGGATTTTTAGCAAATGTGAAGATGCTAGTGTCGATGAAAGACTTGTCAATAACACACTGCAAGGCTCACGATTGCCATGTGATGCTGACAGTGTTTCTACCTATTGCAATCAGGGCTATAAAGCCAGAGTTCTTGAAAATGGCCATCACCCGCATGTGCTACTTCTTTTCGAAGATCTCACAGAAGACGATTGGCAAGAAAAAGCTGAGTGACCTACATGAATTTGTGGTGGAGACACAAAACCAACTGGAGATGTGTTTACCTCCTGCTTTTTTTTGATATAACACCACATCTCATGATTCACATGGTTCATCAAATACAGGCGCTTGGCCCTTGCTACTTGCACGAAATATGGTCCTACAAGCGGTTCATGACGGTTCTAAGTCGATACGTGCATAATCGAGCATACCCAGTGGGCTCCATGATAGAGGGTTACAGTACTGAAGAAGTCGTCGAGTGCTGTCAAGAGTACCTAAAAGTATAGAAAGGGATTGGTAAACCCGATTCTCGTCACAAGGGTAGGCTGGCTGGGAAGGGCACCAGTGGTAGAAAAGTGTTCATCGACTATGATTACAAAGAGGTGAGTCAGGCGCATTATAGTGTCTTGCAGAGTACACAACTGATATAAACGTATATTGATGAACACTTGGCTATCATTATGGTGGAGAGAAATGACCGTTCGGATGATTGGGTCATGAAACAACACAAGCAACGACTAACTACATGGTTGAAGGACCAAAACATACCGCCTGAAGAAACCATATACTCTATTACCATCAGTAGGTTGGCGGAGGGGCCATCGAGACAAGTGACATCTTGGAATGCTTATGACATCAATGGGTATACGTACTATACCCACGCAAAGGATAGTAAATATGTGAACCAAAACAACGGTGTTCGAATAGAGGCTCTCGATGGATTAGGGCGAAAGATCCAATACTTTGGCATCATTGAAGACATATGGGAACTTGACTATGGAAGGGATATAATGGTGGCCCTATTTCGATGCTGATCACTTGGACTTGGAGAAAACGAAGTCCCATGAGACATTCACCCAGTTCAGCCGACCCTCTTTTGTTTCCAAATCAAGAAAAGCTCGATGACGGAGCCTGTTGTTGCAAAGATTAAGGGCTTGGGTAAAGACTACATCACTTTCGTTGTAACTATCTTGCTTCAGAATCTGATTGACTTGGGCCATCTCCTCGGCATCAGTGGCTTGATGGGCCTTATGTGCCCTAGTATCCCTGATAATGTTGCTCAGGTCATCAAGGCAGTCATTAAGGGTTGGAGTCCTGCTACTCTTCTTATTGCGAGGACTGTTAACGAAATGGTCCCTAGTGACTCTCTTGGAGCACTGACCAACACTACGTGGCTGTACGGGCTCGTCGGACAAGGCTTGAGGAGTCTGAGGGCTTGCACTACTGGGTGTACGGTTAGGTTGATGTCCCCCTGGAGATACCAACTCGCCCCTGTCACGTGGGGTGCGTCCCAAAATCAAGATCAGTTGCTCACAGCATTGTGTACGTCTAAACCTCTCATGAGTGGTTTGGCTACTTTTCTGCACGTGATCTAGGGATGGCCATGTTAGTAGTCAGTTACTACGAACCTAAATGCTAAAAAGAGTCAACGAAAATGGTGTAGTTAGTACCCCGGTGCCTGCGGCATACCAACCGGGGTCAACTGTTACCTCTCTAGTATGCGGGTCATGGCCTAGCCCAGTATGTATCTGACCGTGGCGCCAATTGAAATACGCCCTTTTCAGCTCGTTGTACTTATTCTGGAGCTATTTCTTGTTGTACTTGAGCCTTGTGGCCTCGTTAAAGGCACGATAGGCATCTGTCCACCCGATAGGGGTTGAGGTTTTGTTGCCCCAGTGACATAGGTTTTTCTGCTGAGTGATTAGCTCAAGAAACAATGAGCAGGTTCTATCATCCCAGCTAGCACGATCATGGTTCATCTGATGCAATATTCGACATTCCGATGTATTATGTACATGGATGCTATGAAAATAGAAAAAAGATGTTCCTAGCATTACGCAAAGAAGGAATTGGGCGAAGGAAAAGGGAACTTGCCTTTCCAAAACGCTCGCGGCAACCTCTGTCAAGCCAACTCTGTCAAGGTCTTGATGGACCGAGGAAGGTTGGCAACCTCTGTCAAGCCACCGCACCGATGTATCTCTAGAGATTCTAGGCATGGAAAGAAGCAATGATTACTGCTGGCTGATGATGATGACACCGGCTTCAGTACTACAGCTGTAGACACCGTAGATTCATCCTCATTGCTGGACGAGGACGACCCTGTAGACCCTTCAAATTCCAAGTTTTTTCACTCTCTCTCCATCACATCAATTTTTAGCCGCTTGTATGGAGTATTAAATGTAGGTAAAAAAATAACTAATTACACAGTTTAGTTGGAAATCACGAGATGAATCTTTTGAGCCTAGTTGATCCATAATTGGACAATATTTGCTAAATAAAATGAAAGTGGTACTATTCATCGGGTTCACTTTTTCAAAGCGAATGAGGCCTGGGGCCTGTTTAGTTACTCCAAATTTCAGAATTTGGCACTATACAAAAAGAAGATTCCCCGTCACATCAAACTTGCGGTACATGCATGGAGTACTAAATGTTGACGAAATCAAAAACTAATTGCACAGTTTAATTGTACTTTGCGAGAAGAACGTTTTGAGCCTAAGTAGTCAACGTTTGGACAATTATTACCAAATAAAAACAAAATGCTACAGTAAACACTGTAGCCACAGTGCGTCTGCCGGCGCCGACTTCGTCCGCAACTAAACGAGGGTCTGAATACACGGCCCTTGTTTAGTTGGAGAAATTTGGATTTTGGGGCTACTGTAGCACGTTCGTTTTTATTTGACAAATAGTGTTCAAACATGGACTAATTAGGCTCAAAATGTTCGTCTCGTAATTTCCCACCAAACTGTGCAATTAGTTTTTCTTTTCGTCTACATTTAATGCTCCATGCACAGGTCGTAAATATTCGATGTGACAAATACTGTAGCAACTTTTTGGAAGTTGAGTTTAAACTAAACGAGGGCTGAGTTGTTCCAGCGACGGGACCTCGCCTGACAGGTTGGCAACCTCTGTCAAGCCACTGCAGTCATTTATGTCTACAGCTGGCTGATGATGATGACACCGGCTTCAGTACTAGAGCTGTAGACACCCCGCAGCGATCAATGATGATGACGTTTCCAGCCCCGTCATGTCCTGCTGCTCACCGAATGCAATGGATTTGAGACTCTTGCACTCCACAATAAGGGCCTCTTTGTACCGCGCCCGCGGCACGGCTCCGTCCGACAGACACTGCACATGGACACTGTAGCAACGCTGTACGAAGCCGGTTTTCTCTTTTCACCTTTTTTTTTCTCTCACCGTAGCGTGTGCACTGTTCATGAAGCCGGTGAAGCTCGAATTTCTGGCTCCTCCGGCTCCGGTTCTGACACGCTACCGTGCATGAACAGTGGGACGAAGGACCTCGCACAACTGCAAACGCCCTCTTTGCCGAGTGCTGGGGGCACTCGGTAAAGCCAGCCAAGCACTCGGTAAAGGCTTTGCCGAGTGCCGCACTCGGCAAAGGTCTCTCGGCAAATATTTTATGGGCAAAAATTTCTTTGTCGAGTGCCAAAAATCGACACTCGGTAAAGTCTCTGCCGAGTGCCAAACCCGCACTCGGCAAAAAAATAACTGCCGTCAACATTTGACGCCGGCTTTGCCGAGTGCCTAGGGACTGGCACTCGGCAAACTTTGAATTTTTGCCGAGAGCCAGGGCTCAGCACTCGGCAAAGAAACAATTTTTTTTAAAAAAAATCTTTTTAAAAATAGTCTTTGCCGAGTGGTACCATCTGGCACTCGGCAAAATTGACCTCTTTGCCGAGTGCTAGGCTGTGCCACTCGGCAAAACTGGGGAAGTGGCTGTTTTTGCAGCATTTTTTTTCAGCTTTGCCGAGTGCCACACCCCTGACACTCGGCAAAGACTTCTTTGCCCAGTGTTGGCACTCGGTAAAGCTGGGAAATTTGCAATTTTTTGTTTGTTTGTTGCTTTCCTTCGAAAGCAAACACGTAAAACTCATATATAATATATGAGACAGCACACAGGCATTTAGCATCACACAAAACGCATACATAATCCATCACATACATCACAAGCACATCCAACATCCATCACAAGCACATCCTCCTACATAATCCATCACACGCACATCTAATGTGTAAATCCATGACAACATCTAAGAAGTCTTCATCCAACACAAGTCCTAGATCAAGAAAAGTCAATGAAACATGAAGGGGCACCACCTACTGCCACTGATCCCAATGGGAGCCTGAAGGGGCACCTCCGTGCGGTGGTGGACCTGTCCAGCCGGGGTGTGTGTGCTGAGGCGAAGGAGTCGGGTTCGAACCCGACGACTATTGCACAAAGGAGAATTGAATTCATTAGTATCTACACAAGCTAAAGGACTTGATCAACCATATATATATACTCATCGGAGTGCCTAGAGCCACTGGAGTAGGAGGCACAACTGGAGCGAGCAGCGACTGGGGCACCACCACACCCGGGAGAGTGGTGCCGAGGCTCGACATGAATGAGAACATGTCCTGCATCCTCTGCGCCTCGGCCACCCTCTGGGCCCTCAGGACCTCCCACTCGGCCCTCTCGGCCTCCCTCTGGGCCCTCTCCCTCTCCCTCTCGACCCTCTCGGCCTTCATCCTCTCCACAGTGGCCTGCAATATTCAATCACCAACGTTTAAATAATGCAAATGCAAGGTACATGTGTAAAAGTAATGAACGGCGAATAAAATAGAACTAACCTGGAGTGCCGCCATCTGCTGTAGTGTGCTCGCCTACCGAGGTCGAATGGGGACGGAGGAGCTCGTGCTCTATGCTCGGATCTGGACGAGGTTGGGCACAGAGGTCGAGTCGACCATGTTGGAGGCCATCCAGTACTGACCGTGCTGCTTCCCTCCTCTAAGCCTCATCACGAGGTCGGTATCAAGGGGCTGGGTGGCGGGGTCGAAGTCCTCCCCATGCCGCTCGCGGGCCGCCGAGGCGTAGTCGGTGAGCTTGCTGTGGACGCTCGTGTTGCTGTACGCCTTGGGCCCGTCCTCCGGGTTGTAGACGGTGTCCGGGGCTATCGCCTTGCCCTTGTGTGCCATGGCGTACGCCATGAACTCGTTGCATTCCTGGCCATCATGCGACTGGGACTGCGAGGAAAACACAAAGACGATTAGAAGTAATGAGAATTGAGCGTTAGAACAAATAAATAAATAAGTGCGTAGCGTGTACCCAGGCCTAGGCGTACAAACTGAGGGGCCGGTTGCCTTGGTGGTGCGCCGGCCCACCCATCTGCAGGCGGCACTCCCGACGGAGGGCGTGCCTCTCCCTCCACTCATCGGAGACCCACTTGTCCACGATGGCCGCCCAACAGTCTCTGTGCCTGGCGCACCAAGAAGGACACATCTGCATGCCATCTAGTATTGTATTAGAAATGTTAGAATATAAAATGAAGGCTACCTATTCTTCATGGAATGAGTCAGTAACAATGTTTTATAACTTACTACGAGGTACTGCTCCCTGGTGAGTGTCATGGTCCTGGCCTCGCTCTTCCTCGGGTACCGACCAAGGACGTCGCACGAGTGGTTGATGTGGCACTGCAGCCTCGCCTCATAGTACAGGTCCGTGACTCGGCCCCTGCATGCCCTGTCCTACACCTTCGTCGCCCAGGCAGGGTCATGCCCCTCCTCCAACGTGAAGAAGTCCTGCATACAGACATCATGTGTCCTTTCATTATTTCAAGAACGTCTAATGATTTCATAGTATTGAGCAATGTAGTGTGATGTAGACTCACCCAGAACTCACGCCTGATCTGCTCCTGTACGGTGCCGTACACGGCGTCCACGGTGGAGTTGAAGTGGTCCCACGTCCAGGGAGGCGACTCAACCTGGGCGTGGGTGACCAAACCAGGGTAGTGCAGGCGGATCAGGCCACCGAGGATCCCATTGCACTACCGATGATCGCCCCCGGACACAAGTTCCCAGTTCCTACAGGAGTCAGTAAGAAGAATTGTTAGTCCGTAGTTCGGTTTTCAGCATATGAACAAGAAGAGATGCAAAATGAACGGATACTTACTTGTCGCCCTTAGGACGAATCACCGGCCTCCTCTGAAACGGGATCGGCCGCGTCGGGAGCTGCGAGGACCCGCGCAAGTACGAGCCTCTTAATTTTTCTTTTCTTGTTGCCACATCTGCTGCACGGACACGGCATCCAGGCTGACCCTTTAGCAGCCTCGCCAAATGCATGCTCCAGGAAAGCATTGGTCTTGGTCATCCATTCTAGGGTCATACTTGCGTGGCCCGTGTACATCCACTCACGGTTATCCATCCTCTGGCACATGCATATGTAAGCGAGTAATAAAAACTACAGGTAAATCCACAAGGCGTTCCTACTATACATCTAATAGGTGAAGGATAGGTCCTAATCCCACCCGAGGATGCGTAGATGAGGTTGGCTTCCATGGTCCGCTCCTATCTAAGACAGAATTTTGGCAGCACCTCCCCGCTGTTCTCCTGATACACGTCCTGGCAGGGAGATTGTGTATCAGGAGAACAACGAGGAGGTGGTGTCGAAACTCTGTCTCGGACTAGAGCGGGCCACGGAAACCAACCCATCTACGCATCCACGGGCTGTCCAAAAAACGTGGACAATCCGAAACAGGTACGGAATTTGGTATGCAAAGATCTGCATACCAACGACCGTATCTCTTTCGGACGGGAGACGCCTAACTGGGGTTACACGAGATACAAGTATGGAAGATGGGTTATACCTAGGGTGTCGGTGAGGTCAGGCTAGTGGGGCGGTGGTGAGTCGCTGCAGTGGCGAGGCGACGCGGTGCAGGCAGAACCGCAACGCCGACGAAGACGATCGGGGTCGCCGAGTGCCTCCCAACGGTCCTCGTCCTGCAAAGAAAAGGTAAATGGTTAGACTCCATTAAAAATTTCGGCAGCACCTCCCCTGCACGGAGAGGTTTCCAAAACCTGCAGAAAACATTGGCACGAAGGCCAACAACCACATGTATACCAAACATAGGCACGAAGGCCATCAACCACATACATACAACAATAACTACTACTAACACTAAAACTATGAACAACAACTACAACTACTACTGTCACTACGACTTACTAACTAATACTAACACTACTAATTAACTACTACTACTAACACTACTTCTTACTAACTAATACTAACATTAGGGCATACCTTGCCAGCGAGAATGCGAAGACCGAGGGCCGGCGACGACAACGGGGACGACCGCTACGACGTGAGGGTCGACGAACCGAGGCGGCACCTTTCTTCTCCTCTCTTCTCCTCTTCTCCTCTTCTCCCCTTCTCCTTCTCTCCTCCCTTCTCTTTCTTCTTCTTCCTCCTCCCCTTCTTCTCCTTCCTCCTTTCCTTCCTCCTCTTCCTCCTACCTCCTCCTCCTTCCTACTGCAGGCGCACGGGCGCGCGGGCCGGGGAGCCGGCGGGGCGGGCGCGCGGGGAGCCGGCGGCTGCGGCGCGGCGGCTCCGGCGGCGGCGACGCAGCGGCGGGGGGCCGGTCGTAAACAACAATCATCCCTAAAATTGTCATTTCTACGAACGGTTGACGTTACCAACCACCTCTGACAAAGCACATTTCTATGGTTGATTGGAAACACCATCCATCTCTCGAAATCAACTTCTAATTAAAGATGGTCCGTATATGGAACCATTTACAGATGTGGGCTTGTGAGCCGACAGTTGCTAAAAAGATGGTCTCTATGAAAATACGTTGCAACGACTTCATTGCAGATTTTGAGACTGATTAGATGAAAAATCTAGCTTCAATTTAAGATCGAGATAGAGATAGATATAGACAAAGAGAAGAGATATAGATATATAAAGAGATAATGATAAAGGTAGATATAGTGATAGTGAAAGAATATATATATATATATACACACACGCGCGCACGTTATTCTACACTGAACAAAATTCAGAGTAGTCGCGTTTTAGTAATTTTTCAGTATTTCCGTGGTCTTGCGTGTAGTACTAACGGATACTGAACGTGATTCAGTAATACTTAGGCCCCGTTTAGTTCCGAAATTTTTTGGTTTTTGGCTACTGTAGCACTTTCGTTTTTATTTGGCAAAAATTGTCCAATTATGGACTATTTAGGCTTAAAAGATTCGTCTCACGATTTCTCGGCTAACCGTGTAATTAGTTTTTTTTTTCGTCTACATTTAGTACTCCATACATATACCGCAAGATTCGATGTGACGGGTACTGCGTAAAATTTTTTGGTTTTTGGATGGAACTAAACGGGGCCTTAGTATTTTTTCTGCTCGGTTTTGACTTGTGGTGTAGAATATTATTCTATACCTACTGAACCACGTTCAGTATCAGATCACAAAATACTGAACGATACTGAAACACAGCTACTGAACGATACTAATTAAGTTCTGTTCAGTATAGCCATCGTGGTTGGGGCACCATCCGGGTGGTGCGAGAGCTGTCGTGGATGGAGCGCTCCTCGCCGAGCGCATGAGGGCGGGGGCCGCCATCACCAGTTGGTGACTCGCGCCGCGCCGGTGGCGAAGAGCCGGAGACCCACGCCCCCACGCGCCGCGCTGGTGGTGGAGGAGACCCACGCCGCCACGGTGACGCCGCCTCCAGGAGGTCGGAAGGGACGCCGCCGCCGGTGCTTGGATTGGAGAGGACTCGACGCTGCCGCCACCGGTGGTTGGATTGGAGAGGCCTTGACGCTGCCGCCACCGGGAGGATGCACTGGGAGGAGCCGCCGTGCGGTGTACTCTTGCGGGGCGATTTTTGTCGTGACTGCCCTCCGGAAGGAAGTGACGTGATTAGCGGGATCGGAGATGCGGCCCAGTTTAATCCGTTGATTTACGAGCCAAGGCAAGCAACGGCTGGAGGATTGTGCTTTTCTGGGTAATTTGGGGGGTGTGGCTCAATTTGTATGGAGCACGCTACATTAATTATGAGTCGAGCCAGCAGGGGGAATCGATCAATGCATGCATGCACCAGTCCAAAGGGGACCACAAAGCGCGTCAACTGCGGTGGATGAATGGACGGGCATGGTTCGCTGGTGGCTCGGACTCGGGAGTTTTGGTGTAGCTTGCTACAGGGTATTAATTCTATATATATTAGAAATATCCAAATGAAATGGATGGTAATAAACAGCCTATATATGCATGGTAGCTACCCTCGTGGACCACAAACACCAAAAATAGAAAAGGACCCGTTTAACAACGCTGACATACGAACTCTTGCTCTCTTCATATGCAAGTGGTCCATTAGCATGCACGAGAATGCCAAACCAGCCACAACCTTAGGGCATGTTCAACCCATAGACGGGGTCTGTCTCTAAGTGTCTCGAATCTATCATACAGACAGGTATAAAGACAGGTCATATAACCCATAGATGATGATCCGTCTCTAAGCTGTTTAATACATTTTTTATACCATCGGTGGTGAAGGCGCTCCGAGTCGACGGCTCTTGTACAACGCGAGCCGAAGTCGTCTGTAAACGTTGGAGCACGAGCCCGCGTCGTCCTTTCATGAAGCAACGAGGCTGCTGTCTCTAAGCTTTGGCAGAGGGCTCTGTGAAAAAAAAACCAACATACAGACGGGGTGAAAGGACCCATTGTACGTGCCCTTACTAACCCTGCATGCATTCTGTCATTCTCCGGATAGCCCTGTTCGTTTGGGCTTGTTTAGCCCATAAGCTATGACTGAAAGTACTGTTGACTGATTTGGTGTGAGAGAAAAATACTATTCGTTGGCTAAAAAAGTACGGCTTATAAGCTAAACAAGCCCAAGCGAACATATCAATCAGAAAGTTCAGATTCTGATTTGTATTTTTGCATATAATTGAACTTTGTTGTATAAAGAGGGAGATTAATGCCATGGCCCATGTAGACCAGGCTGCATGCGTTTTTAGTGCGATACGCACAGGCATTAGCACCACCGCCACCACTAGCAGCACGGACGGTCGGTGACTTGTCTCACGTAGAAGTGTAGCGCCCGTGAATGAGCAGGCCCCATGGCCTCGCCGCCTATCAGACCTGAATCAGAACCATGCAACCCATGGAGTGGACCCTTACTGCAGTGTACACAGGCATGCACTATACGGAAAGCGCCATACCAATAATAGAGACGAGACAAAATATGCACCGTACATACTCCATTCCGTCTAAAAAATGCAATTCTCACTTGTATAAACAAGAGGCAAAAAATAATGAATATTTTCATGAGTCAACTTAGAATAAATTTAATAATCTAAGTAAACAAGTTATTATTAGCATATTATAAAACATGAGTTTTAATTCCAAATGATTTATTTCGGATATCCATCCAATGGATATCCACGGGTGGAAAACCAAACCGAAACCGAACCCGATATGTTTTGGGGCCCCGAACTCGAAAACTATGGTTGAGAAATCATCCCCTAACCCGAACCCGCGAGACCCGAAAACCATGGCAGACCGCCGCTTACTGACGACTTTGGATCGCAGGCTTTAGCATGCATGTGCATATATGAAGTAATGCAACACTAGTGCATACTAGGTTAACAAGGAAAATTGCCCTTGACAACCATGGAAAGATTAGGATAAGATTCTATATACTTTAATATAAAATATGCACTGTAACTTGAGTTAAAAAATTGGACATGTAGGGTTCATATGTTATTATTTTTTTCTTCAAATAAACATAGTCCTGTGAGATCTTTCTTGTAGATAAAGGTACAAGAAAAATTATGGTGAAAAAAATTATTTTTGAACTCCGTGCATAAGAAAGGACACGTCTCATGTCCACCTATCCAAAGAGCACCAGTATCCCCATCAAAAAAAAAAAGAGCACCAGTAGTGGTCCCCATATACGTAGTTAAGGGGCGTATTTAGGGGCAGTCCTTGTTGTTTAAACACTACAACCATATCTCATAAAAATAATATTTCATTAAAACATAGTCAAATGGGATCTTGTTCTATAAACTTAATTGCAAGGAATATTATAGTGTAAATAGATCATAAAAATGATGCGCTGTCTAGGAGCTATGGCCATTCAAAGTTTCGTAATCCGAAAATGTGGAGAGTTACAGTAGCTAACCTGTAACTGGATGCTCCACCCGTGGCTGTTCAAAAAGGTCCATGCACCTCCTTTTATGTGGACGCAAAAAATCGATTGCGGCCTGGTGTCAGTGGGAGGGCATCGGCTGGGTGGGTCTGCGCGGCGTCCAGACCCACCCAACCGAGGCACGGTCAGATCATTCACAGTCCGATATGAGTGATAGGTTTGGAGCCCTGATGCTTATGTTGTTCCTCTTTGTATTCATTGCCCAATGTAAGTGTCTCATCGTCATCTAGGCCTGGTGCCATTTCATTGTTTTACAGATGTCATATACGTTAATCTTAATATTGTTAATTCGATCAATGCTAAAATAGCCTCTAGTTAATTCTCAAGAGACATGATAGGAAAAACATAAACCCTTTAAATTCTTTGAATAATCATAAACATTATGGCTTTTAATTTGGTAGAGACTCATCATCAACGCCAACAATAGTCATTAGATCTATTTAAAAAAAATTGTAATCACAACGAATGATCGCCCATCCGCGAACCGAGCCCTCTCAGTTGGTTAGGTTTCTTGTGATGGAACCTACCCACCCAGATTCACATTTTCCTAAATTTATTCTAGAATTTAACGGTGTTGTGCTTTTAGTGGTAGGTGACGTTCCCGTCGATAGTAAAGCGCCTATGGTGACTTTGTCAATCTCAAAATGTGTGATGAGTGTGCATGCGTGTTGAGCGTCTATGTCTGTACCTGCGTAATTCAAAAAAAAAAAGAATGACCGCCCATGCATTCAAGGACTGCATGATCTGTGCAATCATCAAGGCCATTTATGGTGGTTTTAAAACTGTCGTTACTAATCCAAATAATGCAGTGCATGTGGATGGATAATAATATCTTTACTTGTTTTTGTTTCGACATTTGGTATGTCACTTTCATGGGATCCTCGAAGATGATGCCTATTTTTTTTTGGTTTTACGGATGTCATGTACGAAAATACTAATATTATTAATTTGATGCCTCTAAAAGAGCTTCTAGATTAATTCTCATGAGACATGATAGAAAAAAAGATAAATCCTTTAAATTCTCTGAATCAGAAACATGATGCTTTTAATTGGTGACAGTAATCATCGTTGTCAACGATAGTCATGAGATCTACTTTGTTTTCTAAATATCACTTATATCTATCATTATGAAAGTATACATAAATTAACCCCCAAATTTGCATATATATCTCAATATAAAGTAGCCCACTAATTAGCATATAAATTAACAACCTCTTTTATATAAGATAACTAAAATAACTCCTGAATTTGAGTCTAAAAAATTGCCCACCTATATCATTATTAAAAATAATCAAAACATAACATTTTAATTTCCGTTGAGATTTCCCATGTCTACAAGGAATAGAGTTCCTTTTACACAACCACAAAAAAAAAAAATTGGGCTTCCTCACCCTTTGGTAATAATTATTGTTCATTATAAATCTTAATGACCATCAATCACCTTCCAAACAGCACTAGCTTATTGCACAAATTGATTGTTCTCTTATCATTTTCGACAGCTATTCTTTCTTCTCATCTTCCTTGTGATCTCTTCATCACCCTCGGTCCTACCACATCCTACATTATGTTTTAGATCACATAATATCATTTCTACCGACCTCATATGCTCTGTGCTCAAGGCCTTTAATTGAATAAAGTCATGTGGTTTGACACTCACCATTGTTATCTCATCCTTCATTGACCCAGGCATTCCACGCTAGTAATGGCGGTGACACCCCATCAACTAGGTATAACCCCTCAAATTTAATTTCATCGATGAAATCTTCAATTTCACAACCCTAGTAGTCAGTCTCAAAAACTTCATTCCGCTTTGAATCCTCATGTAGATGAAACGAAACTTTCCTAGTGTACCCGTTGCAACACTTCCAAACAAATGAAACTCAATTATTTATGGAAGTCATAGCTGGTTCTAAAATTTTCCATCATGATGATGCACACCCCCCTTTTTGCTTGTTCTCTTTCACATCTCCTTTCTTACTAGATTGCTTTCTTGGAGAATCACCACAGAAAAGAATCAAAAATATTTGCTACTCTCGAAGCATCAACAAGTTCCATAACAATAAGAATTGTTAGAGCCATAAATGCATCTCAGATCCCCCTGGCAAGAATTCAAGCATGCAACAAGTCTCAAAACATTGTTTAAGATAGTAAAAAAAAATCTTGCTTTGGCCTTCCCATCTTGTATTAGGTTTGTCCAACACTATCTAGTAGTAGCAACCACTCAAAGCCTTGTTTGGATGTAGTCGGATTTGCATCAATCCACATCTGTTGGGGTGGATTGGAGTAGAATTTAAACTAAATTTCACCCCCAACACATGTGGATCGAGGTGAATCGGATAACATCCAAACAATGCCTAAATCAAACAAAATAACCTAGAATACCTTACACTCATCCGAATACTAGCTGCAACGTGCCCTGCATTTGAGCTAATGTACCTGAGCTGCACGGATTGTAAGATATAATCTCGGCAGGTGGAGACTAGAGGTTACTTTTGTACCAACTCATATGCTTTGTATAAAAACCAGGTTTTACGTTTGTCTAACAAAAAAGAGAGGGGTCCTGCAGTTTCAGACAGCTGCGGTTGTATCTGGCCGCCGCCGCCGCCAGGGTGTGAATGCATATATACGGCCACTAGAAGAGATGATGTCCTGTATCTGAAACGCATGTGAATTCCGTTTTCCAGCAGGCAACTAATATGACCATGTCATGCTGTTACGTACGTCTCTCTTGTAAAGTGAGAATCCACCACCTCGTGTCTCTTGTTTCCTAGGCTATGCATATATCTAGTGTTTTTTCACCAACGGGGGCCGAAACAAGCATGACGAAACAGGGCTGGGATATGGAACTCCAGAACACTGTCGATTAAGAATAATTCTTTGTCGTTCTATATTCAGTTATGTGTCAAGAATTTCAAATGAGTCCACCTAGCCATGCATGTGTGTATGGTACAGCACCAGTTCATCTGCAGGCTGTTTAAACTCGCAAGGTTTCAAATTAACTTTGTGGGAAACAAAATTAGTTTGATTTGAGAAGTGAGGAAACACATAAATTCAGTTGTATGCACGGCCCCATATTATTATTTGGAGCACTGCAAGAACTTCAACATATTGATGATGAGATGAATTGCATCTGTGTTGCAGTTTTCAACAATGGAGGAAACCAGTCGCTCAGAGACTTGTTGCACGATCACGACCATGACAGCACATTATTGGACAAGGCATGACTCTGGACCCTACACGGCTACACCTCTGGCGTTCTTTGGTTGGCTTTGGCTGTCAAGAATTTCAGACAAAGGCCACACCTGGCTACTTTGTACATATGCACAGGTCATGCAAACGGTCGATGGACAAGAGATAAATGGTTTAGCTCACCACAGGATACGGCGGATAGCTCTAGTTTTCTTTTGGAAGAGGGGAAAACATATTGTGAATCCCTGTTTTTTCCAGTTTTTTTTCTAAAATAAAAACCGTGTGCAGAAAATTTGATTGAAGACATATTGCTATAGCATCAACAGGTGGTGTCTTGGCTAAGTTCTGGTTGCATTCCGCTCCTTCCACAGCTTCCACAACATCCAGGCGGTGAGAGCATGAAGCCTGGTCGCAAAACTCCCACCAATGAGCAACCTCGAGCGCAACCACCAGTCCAGCAGCTCGTCATAGTGAACTGGTGCTAGGGCACATAGCGATCTCTTCCTTGTGGAACCACAAAGCTGTCTCACTCCTCGCACACACCTTGATTACTAGGCGAATTTAGTCCACGATCTCCAACAGACCATATAACTTTGTTCATCAATATAATTCCTACATGAACATCCTTATAGAACAGATCCACTACATGCAATTGCAAAAAATGGGGCTAAATCTGCATCAACGGCGGAAAAACATGCAAGCCTGGTACGAGTTCCCTAAGGTTGACCCCAATATCTTAACCCTACAAATGGAAGCCTATTATTTAGACACTCCTATAGAAGACTATATTAGATCAGAAACGTAGGATCTATACATGCTACGGTTCCATATCTCCTCCTAAGTGCATCCAGAATAGATATATATACACAACAGTCAATGTAGGCAACGATGTTAGCATGCATATAGAATGAAATGCATGGGGTGCCGTGCTATTTCCATTTGCAGCAAGCACGGCTAACGTGAGCCTGTCATCTTGTTACCATCACATCACTTTCATAGGGTCTACGTGGATTCTCTGGTCTTAAGTTTAGTTGGCTAAAGTTGAAGACTAAACCTGCTTTAGGAGAAATTTTACAATGGTTGAAAAAAATATGGATCATCCATCGAGTGAAATCGAACGGTGTAAAAATAGAAGGTATCAAAGTGAAAGTACTTACAAGTAACAATAAAATAGAGAAAGTTCTAAAATAGGTGGGACGACCAGTACCAAAATTGGTGGGACCAAATTCCAATTTTTATTTGTTAATTAAATTTGGCAAAGGGTAAAATAGTGATTGATTGCCCGTGTTTGCAACGCTTCTTGTTAACTTCTGTTTTTTTCCCTCAAAAAAAACTTCTATTTTTTTTTCCTTTGAACCAGAACCTAGCCTGAACGCGCAGCTGATAGTGAGCTTCCCCCGAAAGCACTTTTCATCCGTTGCGGAAAATGTGAAAAGCTCAGAAGCCATGGCACCCCAGCTTCTCTACCTTTTCTCTCTCACTCGCAACACCTTCCTCCTTCTGCACCAGCATCGCTCTCCTCCCAGCTCGACTCCCTCTGGCCTCTGCATCCGCCTCTTTGCAACGCAGCTCCGCATCGGCCTCCTCATAGTGCCGCCGCGCCACATCCACCTCCTTGTGACGTGCTCACGGAGACTGCTTGCCCTCGTCGAGGTCATGGTCGACGCCACCACAGTTCGGGAGAAGGCACGCCACGCAGGGCACGCACCTTCGAGCAAGGTTTTTTTTATCGGCCGAAATTCACGGAAATTTTCAAAATTTCCTTTCTATCCACAGGGTCCGATAAAATTTGACATCGGCCAAATTTTTCCCTTCTTTCCTGCTTCCACACAGACAACCCAAATTCAGTCGTGTAACAATCCCACACTATAATGTTTTATTCTTGTTTTTATCTGTGAACAAGTGATGTTTAATAGCTTAGGAATAGTTTCAAGTCAAATTCTACGGAATTTTTTCAAAACAATTTAAATTTTTTTTGAATTTGGTCCGATATTTCCGATATATCTTGCTTATCCTATTTTTCCATGACCTCCGATAATTTTTTATTTCCGATAATGAAAACCTTGCCTTCGAGCTGCCGGCAGCACAGCTCCTTCGCTGGCCCTTGGCCATGCAGCTCCTCAGCAAGCTTGTGTGGGTTTGATCAGCTACGGACTCGATTTGCCTAGCTAGGTGCTCAATTTGGTTTTCTGGATGGTTGATTTGGGCAGCGGCAAGCTCTATCCTGTGGTCAACGTCGAGCTCCAGAGCTTGCTTTTGGTTGGCTGAAGTGTGATAGAGGCAATGTCGAGCACCTAGCACCCAGCAAGCCAACGACAAAAGCGGAAGCTCAGGGTGGCCTGCTCGCCGCCACTGTCGCTGCAGCTGCGATAACGAGTAGCTGAACGACAGCGCTACCATACAGTTACCAATATGCCCTCGAGAATGAAATTCAAGCTTTATAAATAATCTTTCTCAATTAAATGCCCAATAAATAGAAAAAAAATGAAAGTACTTGGAAGTACCATGGTACTTTTCCAACCATTGTAAAATAGATCACTTTGGCTCATTTGTGTGGTCTAAAGTTTTTTTAAATTTTTTTTGGCTAAACAGCACTTTAGAAATCACGTTTGGAGTCTTTAATAAGAGCTAAAGTGATCTGAAGTTTAGTGGCTAAACTTTGGACCACGGGATCCAACAAGGACTTAAAAATTTGCTTGATGCATTTTATTGCTGTGCTATCCAGTTGCTAATATGGAAAGACAGTCACCATGCAAATGTTTTCATGATCACAGCAACTGAAGAGGATAGGAAAAAAAGATACGATACATTGGTATCAACTTTTGTTTTCTATTTTCCCTAATTAATTTTTCACTTTTCTTCTCCTGATGAAGCAAGAATGGCCCCCCCCAAATCATCATTTAGAGCTCTGCAAGAATCTCAGTATATTGATCATTGATGACTTCGCTTATGCCGCTGTTTTTCACCAACGAGGGAAACCATAAACAGAGACTTACACATCCACGGCCATGACAGCACAGCACATTGGACAGGACAGTCTGAAGTCTAAGGGTAAGGCTAGCATCTGGATGTCCGGCCCTAGGCCTACGTCCTGACGCAGCTCCCGTGCCCAGTGCTCGCACCGCATCACACGCCCCGTCCCGTTCCCATCCAGGGCAAGCGTCTGGAACCGCGCCCATCCCGCACCCGTACGGCGGAACCACGCTCGGCGCCCATCTTGTGCCCGCACAGCGGAACCATGGACAGCGCCCATCCCGCCCCCGCATGGCGGAACCGTGATCCCGCACCCACCTACATCGCCTGCGGATGTGCGCTGCGGATACGTCTGCCAGCCTCAGGCACCCGCACATGAACCACGGCGGCGCCTCAGCAGCAGCAGTAGGCGGACGACAGCCTGCAACACCCGATTTACTTTTAAAACATTCAAATGAAACATTTGTAATATAAGTTTGGAATAGATGAAACACTAGAAACATGTGTGTAGCCATTACAACATGTGCAACACCAAGATCTACTTTTGAAACATTGAGAAGAAACATTTGCAACATACGTCTAAAACACTTTAAACAAGGGCTTGCAAGTTGCAACATGCGTATTTTGTCATTGCAACATATGCAACATCCGATATCTAATTTTACAACATCCAAATGAAACACTTGAAACAAAAGTCTGAATTGCCTGAAACACAGTTTTTGCCCGCGTGGCGACGGCCTACCTGTGTGAGAACTACGGTACAGACGGTGACCTCCTCCTGATTGCGCCGGGTGATGGTGGCGCGATGCACGCCATGGCCATGACGGGCGAGGTGGATGAGGGCGTGGCGGGGGTTGACACCCCGTGTGGCGTGATATGGGCGCAACACGGGATGGGGTGCGGCAGGGGATGACCGCGGCGGGCAAGGCGAAATGGGGCGACGGTGCGTCGCGGCCGTGGCAGGCGGAATGGGGCGACGGTGCGTCGCGGCCGCTACGAGCGGATGGCGCTGTGGAAGCAGCCACTGCGGGCAGGTGGTGCGGTGAAAGTGGCCGTGATGGTCAGGAATGGGGAAGTGTTCTAGACGATGCGCAGACAGATGAGTTGGGGAGCAGAATCGGTTGTAGAGGCCATAGGCTCGTTGATGTTGGACACGGCTGGACGGACGCCCTCGTAGGAGCATTAGCGGGACTCTAAATCTCTGGTGCTTTGGCTGCCAATAGTTTAAGACAAACCCACCTGGCCACTTACACAGACGGACGCATGGGAGAAGAGTGGGACATATTGCGGGACGTATTGCATATGTTGCAATGGCAATATATGCATGTTGTAAGCCTATATTTCAATTGTTTCATGTGTTTCAGACATTTGTTTTGAATGTTCATCTGGATATTTCAAAATTTAACTGGTGTCGAACATGTTGCAATGGCTATACACGCATATTTCAAACACATGTTTTAAGTTTTTCATCTGTCTTCAGATGTATGTTGCATATGTTTCATCTGAATGTTTCAAAAATAGATTCGGAGATGCACGGTGCCGGTGGTTGGCAGAGAGTGACCTACCGCTGGGCTTCGGCTCCTACCTCATGCCTTCTTCACGTGGCGTGCCTCGTCCTCTCCTCTCCCTCCCCTCTCTTCCCTTCCCTCCATCTTGCCGTGGTAGTTCGAGCTTGACCTAAGCAAGATGGGCGCGGGGGAGGCAGTTGTGTGCATCTGGCGCAAGCGAGGAACTCCTTCATGATCTCATATCAATCATTATGGTGTGCGCCAGCGGCAATGCTGATATACAACTGCTTGTTTCAATATAATGTTATCCAACGTCAATGCTGATTCCAACGTTAGCCAATGATGGGACTTTTGAAACCATTGGTGTTTTACCATTTGGTGGTAGTGACCGGACAAGATGACATGGTAATGTCTTCCTAGTATGGCTATAGTCATTGATTGTCGAAAACTGCACACATCTGAACAACAAATGCAGGAAAACAAGTTGGCATGTGCCTAGTAACATCTACTGAATTCCAAAAATATGACCTAGAACATTTTTTTTTGAACTTTGTTAGGCATAACACATATTTTATCATAAACCCGTAACACTGCCCAACAGAAGGTAAACAGAGATATTGAAAACCTGATAGCACATAGTTACCAGAAGGGATGAACTCACATCACTGGAGAAACTAAATCGTTTGCCATTGCAGCACTCCCATTAGCAAAGGCGTGTGAAGCCCTAACCGCTGACCATTCCATGCCTAAAGCAATCGTTTCAATATGAATGAAATAGATCTTATGCTAATGACGCTAAACTCTAACTAGGCCCTAACTTCTGACCATTCATTTCTAGTGACACTTCACTTTTTTAATGGTACTTATGCCCTACACGATGTGTTTATAGGGGAACACGCACTTCTACAAAAATGATTTGTGGCAACGCCTCCCTTTCTTTGTAGGGGCGGCTCTATATTGAGTCGCCCCTGCAAATGGTTGCCAAATGAGCCGCCCTTACAAATAGATTTGTAGGGGTGGCCAGTGTTATCAGCCGCCCCTACAAATGACCCAATTTGTAGGGGCGGCTCTATATCCAGCCGCCCCTACAAATCTGATTTGTAGGGGCGACTCAATATTGAACAGCCCTTACAAATAGACATCGAGTATTAAAAATTGAGCACTAAAATTCAAATTTTGTAAACGACCTCGGATGGAGAAACAACCAAAATGAAAGTTGTAGATCTCGAAAAGTTATGAAACTTTGTAGTTGACAACTTTTTGATTTGAAATCATCTTGTCAAGAAAAACTACGTTTGAATTTCTAAAAATTTGAAATTTTAATTTTTTAAATAACCTCGGATGGACAAACAGTAAAAATGAAAGTTGTAGATCTTGAAAAGTTATGAAACTTTATAGTTGATAACTTTCTCATTTGAAATCATCTTATCATGGAAAACTGCGTTCGAATTTCTCAAATTTGAAATTCAAATTTATAAGTGACCTCGGATGGAGAAACTACCAAAATGAAAGTTGTAGATCACGAAAAGTTATAGAACTTTGTAGTTGACAACTTTTTCATTTGAATTAGTTTAGGGCCTCAAACAATCAATTTAAGCTTGGTTTTGTATAATATGTGGGGAACCAAAATGGATCGTAGACACAAGTGATCGTGAGATGCAGTGGTAGAGGAGTTTGCGCACGAGCGAGAGATTGCGGGTTCGAATCCTGGCCGACGCAAAGTGTGTAAAAATCATGAAAAAATGCTGCAACCATAGAGTGGGTGTGTGGCTGCCAGTGGGGACCTCCTCGGATTAAAAAAATTGCTATTTGTTTGCCTTTTTTCGTGATTTCTAGAAATTGATTTATAGGGACGACTCCAGTGGAGACCTCCTCGGATTAAAAAAATTGCTATTTGTTTGCCTTTTTTCGTGATTTCTGGAAATTGAGTTGTAGGAACGGCTCAATATACAGCTGTCCCTACAAATCGATTTGTAGGGACGGCTGATAACACCAGCCGACTCTACAAATCGATTTATAGGGACGGTTTGGGAACCGCCCCTACGAATGCATGATTTGCAGAGGCGCTTGGGTAGGGACGGCTGGGCAAACCGCCCCTACAAATACTATATGACGTAGTGGCGTATACGGACTCGTCACACTGTGCATCTCGTTGGACAAGACAATGGACATCGAGTGGGTGTGTGGCTGCCAGTGAGGACCTCATCGGATTAAAAAAATTGCTATTTGTTTGCCTTTTTTCGTGATTTCTGGAAATTGATTTATAGGGACGGCTCCAGTGGGGACCTCCTCGGATTAAAAAAATTGTTATTTGTTTGTCTTTTTTCGTGATTTCTGAAAATTGATTTGTAGGGACGGTTCAATATACAACTGTCCCTACAAATCGATTTGTAGGGACGGCTGATAACACCAGCCGACTCTACAAATCGATTTATAGGGACGGTTTAGGAACCGCTCCTATGAATACATGATTTATAGAGGCGCTTGGGTAGAGACGGCTGGGCAAACCGCCCCTACAAATACTATATGACGTAGTGACGTATACGGACTCGTCAACTGTGCATCTCGTTGGACAAGACAATGGACATCGAGGCACCGACACTGCTATTCACCGACGCCAGCGTGCCACGGACGCTCACGATGAATCTCAATTTCTTCGTGTCCGCGCTAAACGCCAGCTCATCTGGAACGGGCGTCCCGATGATGTGTCGACGCCGGGCACCGAGGTTACCAACATCTATAACGGTAGAGAGGACGACCAAAGTAGGTTAGCTTTGGCTCCATTGTCATTGTTTGACCCGAATATCTCAACACTAAAAATTGAAAAATGTTCGATTTGATTTGATATAGTTGCTTTCAGTACTCTGCCTGTCATGACCACCTATCTGCGGTGTGTATATATAGAGAGACCCACTGCAAACAATGATGTTTCCATGTGTCTGAAACAAAATGCATGGGGCTTTCATGTGAATTTCACTTCCAACAGTTGGCTAGTGTGAGCCTGTACTGTCATCTTGTTTTTCAAAACTGAAGCAAGCTTTATTAAAAAAAAGTTCTAGCTACCCAGTGAAATCGATTCCTAAATTAAAGTAAGATACGAATCCACCACATCATTTGCGTATGGACGGCATGCATACGATGTTTTCTAGTACCTGCAGAGGAAATGACACGAGCATGACAAAACAACATGGTTTTATGGGACGAGAGAAGACTATCAGAGAGACACTAGACTTTTCCATTCATTTGGGCTTTGGAAGACATCCATCGTTCAGCTGTTCTCTCGGCGCCGCTTCTCCCTGGCATCTCCTGTGTGTGAGATCCGCCAGGAGGAGGCCGCTGAGTGCTTGCGTTCTGGTACGCGCTGGCCGAAGGCGAGTGAGTCGTCGAGTGGGACACGCAGCGGACGGCGTACTACGTGGCCGATGACCTGATCAAGGGACGGCTTCTTCCCAGACTCTCAAGTACTAGATAGCAAGTAGCAACAAGCACAACATGAAGGATTCAGATAAGAGTAAACACATGAGTTTGTCTCTAAATTTGTCATGAGGTAGTATCTAGGTTCCCAGACTCTCAAGTGGGTAACTAAGGTAGCGTTTGGTTGGAAGACATGGTGGGACGGGATGAACCCAACCCAGTTTCTAGGGGCGGGACGATTCTAGCTTATGTGTTTGGTTGAGGGGATGAAATAATTCTTGTTTTCTATTTGGTAGGAGGGACAAATGGAGATGAGATGGATAGAGTTTTAACACCGAGTCCGTAGGCCCCACATGTCAGCAAGGGCCCCACTCGTCCAACCTTATCTTCTTTCCGGCCCTAGGTCCGCACGCACACCAGACACCACGCCCTGACGCCCACACAGAAACCTTGCAGCCCGGAGCCACAAGCTCGCCGGCCGCCCTGCTCCACGTGGAGCTCGCCGGGCCGAGCCGCATCACAGAATTTTCTACTTCTCCTAGTGAGGTGGGATTCTTCTAGTGTTTTAATATTCAAAATTTAGTATAAACTTTTCCAACCAAATGCCTCCTAGTGAGGATTCTCATGTGCTATGACTAGTGGTAATGTTTTACTACTACTTAGAAACACTAGGTGAATTCCACCATTTTTGTAGGGCATGGACCTCATCGGCGTCCGCCCGACACTCAGAGCTCGCCAGCCGGCCCTACACCGCCCGGTGCCCGGAGCTGCGAGCTCGATGGCAGTGTCTTGCTAAGTTCTGGAAAACCCTTGCATTCCGCTCCTTCCACAGCGTCCAGGCGATGAGCAGTGTGACCATGAAGCCCGGTCGCAAGACTCCCACCAATCAGCAACCTCGAGCGCAACCACCAGTCCAGCAGCTCGTCATCGTGAACTGGTGCTAGGGCACACAGCGATCTCTTTCTTGTGGAACCACAGCGATCTCTTTCATGTGGAACCACAAAGCTGTCTCACTCCTCACACACACACATTGATTACTAGTCGAATTTATTCCACGATCTCCAACAGACCATATAACTTTGTTCAACCATATAATTCCTATATGCTCATCCTTATAGAGCAGATCCACTATATGCAATTGCAAAAAAAGTGCCAAAATCTGCATCATCAACAGCAAAAAAAAAAAAACAGGCAAGCCTAGTACGAGTTGCCTTTGGTTGACCTTAGACACTACAAATAAAAGACTATATATTATATTATATCAGAAACGTAGGATTTATACATGCTACGGTTTCATCCCTCCTCCTGAGTGCATCCAGAATAGATATATATATATATATATATATATATATATATATATATATATATATATATATATATATATATATATATATATACACACACACACTATACAGTCAATGTAGGCACGATGTTAGCATGCATATAGAATGAATACATGGGGTGCCGTGCTATTTCCATTTGCAGAAAGCACAGCAAACATGAGCCTGTCATCTTGTTACCATCACATCACTATTCATAGGGTCTGCATGGATTTTATGGTCTTATTTAAGTAGCTAAAGTTGAGGACTAAAACTTTAGACCACTTTAACTCAATTGTGTGGTCTAAAGTTCTTTTTTTGAAATTGGCTAAACAGCACTTTAGAACTCACGTTTGGAGTCTTAAGAGCTAAAGTGATCTAAAAAGTTTAGTGGCTTAACTTTAAACCACGGGATCAACAAGGACTTAAAAATTTGTGTTGTAACACGGTCTCCGAGAGTGGCGGAGACCTACGCGGCCAGCAGTTCGCAGAGACGTCTCCGACCAACTACCTAAGCAAAGGCCCAGCTACCGCGCCTCCAGACCCAGAAAGATGACGGTTTCTCAGACTGCTTGCAGGACACTGCCGGTGACCCTGGCGCAGCCTCCGCCCGGTTAGCTCGTAGGCGTCTCCGGGCGGAGGGGGCGGAGGCCGCCCCGCTGCATGGCTAATCAAGTGCCAACATTACCTACGTGTGTGTGTAGGTGACCAGAGGAAGGCGCTCGTGGACGGCGCGGGTGCGCCGGTTCGGCCTTCCCTCGTAGGGGCAGAGACCCAAGCAGGAGGACGGCAATACTGGGCGTCGAGGGTCTGCGGCCCCGGCGTCCCAGGGGCGGAGACCGACGGTGGAGGCCCAAAGGCCCATCGCCAAATCCTGAGGCCTGATGGGCCGGCTGATCGCGCAGGCCCAGTACCTGAGGGCGGCATGACAAGATTACCCCCGAGAGGAAAGGTGAGTAGTGGAATATTCCGAGAATGTACTGTAGCAGTTGAAGGGTACTATTGTAAACTCTGTAAAAGTGGTAGTTGAGCCCTATAAATAGGGAACACTTGTAACAGTATGAGAGGGGGTGATTGAATTAATAGAACCCAGTTTATACGTATCATCCCACTACTCTCCCACCTGTCGTGCCTATCTCCTGAGCCTCCGCCCAGGAGCAGCGCCTTGCGGGCGGAGGCCCCTACCTCCACTTCACTGTCTAAGACCGCAAGTCTCAACATTGGCGCCCACCGTGGTTTGGCCAAGGCAAACCAACGATGGCAGGGAAAAGAAAAAACACCACCAGAGCAGCAACGACCATGGGTCAGAGAGGAAGGCCTAGGCGCACCACTCGTAGCACCTACGCAACCTCGCCAGCGGAGGATGACACCAGAGCAGATGCTCAGGGTCAACCACCGGAACCCCAAGATTCATAGATTCAAGATCCGGAGGCCCAACCAAATTCAGGCACAACACTCGAGCAAGAACTGCAACAGCTGCAAGCACAGTTGCAAAGAGCGCAACAAGAGAGGGACAGAATGGCAGCAGCATTCGCAGCTAATCAGCAAGCTACTAAAGCGTCAGCACAAGCAGCAAAAATAAGGCAGCAGTTGGCAGTCCTACATGCTGAGATGCTAAGTATGCAGCATGCAGTACCAGCGTCAACCTCCGCAATCCCAGCCTCCGCAGCAACACCAACTGCAACCAGACAACAAGGGCCTCCGCCAGTGATCAACCCGGCCATGATGCCATCTCAGGTGATGCGGAGGCCTATCGATCCCAAGTCCCCACTCTCTGAAGGCATACAACAGTCGCCATGGCCAACGGCGTACAAGCCAATCACACTACCAAAGTTCAACGAAAAGACAGACCCCCATCAGTTTATTATGAGTTACGAGGCAGCAGTAGCCTCCGTCGGCGGAGACGACGCCGTCTTGGCAAAGTCATTTGTCAGTGCAACCGAAGGCGACGCGTTGGCTTGGTATTCTATGCTCAAACCAAGCACAGTCTACTCTTGGGAAAACCTCTGGGACAAGATATTGGCAAATTTCAAGGGGCTAACAGCACAATCGCTGACTTCCACAGATCTGTTCCAGTGCAAGCAAATGCAGGGAGAGACACTACACGACTACTTTCGGAAATTCATGCAACTAAAGGCGAAGGCACCAGACGTCCCAGATGAGATCGCCATCAAAGTAGCGATCAAAGGCCTCCGAATCGGGACATTCACAGCACACCTAGCAAGAAAGAAACCAACTTCCATACAGCAGTTGTATGACGAGTTCGAGAAATACTACAGATCAGACAATGACCTCTGGAAAAGGCTGGAGGAGCAGGGTCAAAACAGACAGCAAAACAGCAGCAAAAACTCCTATAAAAGCTATACGAACCAGAATGCATCAAATCAGAAACTAGGACAGGGGCAAGTGCTCAGTATCGAGGGTCAACCTTACCCCGAACAAGGGCAACTGCCAGCGCCATCAGGGCCGGAGACTCAGACCAGGAACCAAGGTCGGCAAGGTTACCAAGGCAAAAACTGGAACAAAAACCACAAGCAGAAACAACGTAGGCCATATTGCGTTTTTCACGGAGAAAGCGCCGGGCACAGCACCAAAGATTGTCCAAAGACAAAAGAGACACAGGAAAGGATGAAGAACAAACAGACTGCACAATCTCCGACACAGCAGAGCGCAAGAGAGGTCAGCACCACCTACACAACTGGCCACCAGCAGTACTGCCCAATGTACCCAGCGCTAAACGCAACCCAAATACATCCCTCCACACTGGCCTCTGCCTATTACCCAAACTTCCTACCAGCATGGCAGTCAGCGCCTTCGCAGCAGCCTCCGGCGGGTAACTACAGGTCGGAGGCAAGCCTGACCTACACAAACCCAAAACCTCCCCACATAACCTACCTCGAAACAAACCCACCGCCACAAAACCAAATCAGGTTCGAGCCTCCGTCGCAACAGCACCACATGCAGCAACTGCCTCCACCGCCACCTCACAACCAACCACCAGCACCAAAAAATGAGCCAAACCCAGAAAACCAAGTCAACCCCCATGGACCGCTACCAACAATAGGCATGATACTACCAATCGCCGGAGGATCATCAATGGAGTTTCAAACGAAAAAGCAGAAAAAGGATCACCTCTGCCTGGTAAACAACGTAGCAGTCCAAGGCCCAGCAAAATACACAGATTGGTCCAGAGTCCCAATCACCTTCACAGAAGATCTCCAGCTAGAAAGCTACCCTCACACAGACGCAATGGTAATCAAGACCAACATAGCAGCATGGGAAATAAGCAGAGTACTGATTGACACTAGCAGTTCAGCAGATATCATCTTCGCAAATACCTTTGACCAAATGAAGCTCAGCAGAAATCAACTACAGCCCTCCGAATCTCCTTTGATAGGATCCGGAGGCAAGCAGATACAAGCATTAGGAAAAATCTCACTCCCAGTGTCGTTTGGAACCCAAGCAAATGCTAGAACCGAGTACATAACCTTCGACGTCGTCGATCTGTATTACCCATACAATGCCATCTTGGGCAGAGGATTCACGACTAAATTCAACGTAGCCCTGCATATGGCCTACCTGTGCATGAAAATACCAGCACTCCATGGTATTATCACAGTCTGAGGCAGCTAGAAAGAAGCAAGAAACATAGAAAAAGCAATCTACAGAGCTCAAAGAAACATCAATGCAGTCGAGTCGGTAGACAAAGAACTAGAGCCTCCGGATATGCCCAGAGGAAAAACAGATATGGCAGGTCAAGAAGAGACAAAGGTGACCCTCTAGAAAAGGAGTTACCAGACAGAAAAGTAACAATCAGCTCAGAGTTGAGCAAAGCAGAGGAGGAAGAGCTCATGGAAACTCTAGTAAAAAACAAAGACATCTTCGCCTGGTCAGCCTCCGACCTATAGGGAGTCAGCAGGGACATCATATAGCACGAACTGGATATCAATGAAAACATGAGGCCAAGAAAGCAGAAATAGAGAAAAATGTCGGAGGACAGAATCCTGTCAGCAAAGGCAGAGGTGCAAAGGTTGCTAGATGCAAAAGTCATCAGGGAAGTCAAGTATTCAGAATGGCTTGCAAACGTAGTACTGGTACCAAAGAAGAATGGCAAAATGAAAATGTGCATAGATTTCACAGATCTGAATAAAGCTTGCAAAAAAGACCCTTTCCCATTGCCAAGAATAGATACCTCCGTCGACAAGGCAGCCAGATGCCAGAGGTTTTCTCTCCTCGACTGTTTCTCTGAGTATCACCAAATCTGGATGAAAAAAGAAGACGAAGACAAGACAAGTTTCACCACTCTATTCGGGACATATTGCTACACCAGAATGCCGGAGGGCCTAAAAAATGCTGGAGCAACCTTTGCTAGAATGACAAAGGGAGTTTTGGGCTCACAACTAGATAGAAACATCATAGCCTACGTCGACGACATAGTGGTCATGAGCAAGAACAAGGATGATCATGTCTCCGACTTACAAGAGACCTTCGCCAACCTCAGGACAGCTGGCCTTCACCTCAACCCAGAAAAATGTATATTTGGAGTTACAAAAGGGAAGATGCTCGGATACATCATAAGCAGCGAAGGCATCAAAGCGAACCCAGACAAAACCAGAGCAATAATGACAATGGCAGAACCCAAAAACAAGAAAGAAGTGCAAAAGCTGATGGGAAGAATAGCAGCACTCAATAGATTCATCTCAAAATCAGCAGAACGCAGCCTCCCCTTCTTCTAAGCCCTGAGGGGCGGAGACAACTTTGAGTGGGGGTCCAAGCAGTCGGAGGCATTTCATAACTTGGAAGAGTATCTGGCAAACTCACTGGTGGTCTCCGTCCCAGAATTAGACAGCCACCTATTGCTATATGTGGCGGCCTCCGACCATGCAGTCAGCGCAGTCTTAGTTCACGAGCTGGAAAAAGAATCAGGCAAAACTCAAAATCCAGTTTATTTTATCTCAGAAGCACTATCCGGAGCCAAGCTAATCTACACTAAGGTAGAAAAAGTTGCCTATGCAGTGCTGATGGCATCAAGAAAACTAAAGCATTATTTCCAAGCCCACGAAATCTCAGTTCCAACATCGCTGCCACTGCAAGACTTGCTCAGAAACAAAGAAGCCTCCGGCAGAATAGGCAAATGGGCTACAGAGCTATCACAGTTTGGTATCTCATATGTCCCCAGAACAGCAATCAAATCACAAGCACTAGCCAATTTTTTAGCAGATTAAACACCTCCGACAGAGCCCAAGGTACAACCAACCACTCAAGGCTGGATAGCATTCACGGATGGAGCCTGGGGCCAAGCCGGAGCAGGAGCCTCCGTCGTCCTAACGGCACCCTCCGGCGTCAGACTGAAATATGCAGCAAGGCTAGAGTTCAAATCAACAAACAACATAGCAGAATATGAAGGCCTGATCCTAGCACTCAGTAAAGCAAAGGCCCTAGGGGCAAAAACATTGATAGTCAAAATAGATTCTCAAGTGGTTACTGGCCAAGTAGAAAAAGAATACACAGCAAGAGAGCCAGAACTCATCAAATACCTATCCATTGTTAGAAATTTGGAGCGGAGATTTGAGGGCTTCACCCTGAAGCACATCCCAAGATCAGAAAATGCAGAGGCAGATGAACTAGCAAAAGCTACGGCAAACAACCTGTCACTGCCACCAAACACTTTTTACCAGATCTTGAAGTCTCCAGTAACTGCGAAGACATCTAAGGCACCTAAGCCCATACTACACCTGCAAAATGAAGATTGGAGAAAGGCGATAACAGAATTCTTAGAAGGCAAAACCACCGAAGAAGATGAAGCAAAAGCAGCAAGAATACAGGCCTGGGCAAGAAATGCATATCCTCATAGATGGTGTACTGTACAAGAAAGGAGTAGTCCAGCCTCTCCTCAAATGCATATCGCAGAGCGAAGGCATAGAGTTGCTTCAAGAAATACACTCAGGAATTTGCGGATCGCACATTGGCTTTAGAGCATTATCAGCAAAGGCAATAAGGCAAGGCTTTTATTGGCCAACACACATACAAGATGCAGAGCAGACAGTCAAAACATGCAAAGCATGCCAAACATTCTCTCCCGGGCAGTCAAAACCATCGTCGAAGACCCAGCTTATACCTCCGACATGGCCGCTACAAAGATGGGGTATGGACCTGGTCGGCCCATTACCACCATCCCAAGGAGGAAATAGATTCACAGTAGTGGCAGTAGAATATTTTACAAGATGGATAGAAGCAAAGCCGCTGGCGAAGATAACCTCAGAAACTGTCAGAAAATTCTTCTGGCAAAACATCATTTGCAGATTCGGTGTACCGAGGATTCTGACAGTAGATAATGAAAAACAATTTGATTCAGAGAACTTTAAAGAAGTCTACAAAAAGCATTTGGACAAAACTAGCCTTCACCTCAGTATACCACCCAGAGTCCAATGGTGCTGTGGAAAGAGCAAACAGAATAATGTTTTCAACAATATCAAAAACATTGCTGGGCCTACGCAAAGGAAAATGGGTAGATGAATTACCCAGAGTGATTTGGTCACACAATACATCTATCTCAAGAACAACAGGATTCACACCATTCAAACTGCTTTATGGAGAAGAGGCCATGATGCCAGAAGAAATCAAGCACGAAAGCCTCCGCACAACGAGACAGCTAATGTTGCAAGATGAAGAATATGCAAAAGAAACAATAGAAGCAGTAAGACTGGAGGCAGTCGAAAACATTGCAAAATATCAGTCCCAAACTAAGAAGTAGAGAGACTCTCAGGTGGTAAGGAAAGACATAAAACATGGAGACCTCGTACTCAGAAGAAAACCCAACGCACAACTTGCTGGCAAACTACAGCCGAAATGGGAAGGCCCATACACAGCAACGGCAGCAGGCCGCCCAGGCTCTTTCTAGTTGACCGACAGCGAAGGTGTCACGACAACCCACACCTAGAATATTGACAGCCTCCGCAGATACTACATCTAGGCAATGTACCAAAGGGCAACCTCCGCAAATAATAAGCGGAGGCCCCTCCGTTCATTTACCTTTCAGCTCTTTTTTCTTCAACCCAAAAAATGTAAAAGAGCCTGTACTCTTTTCCTCACAGGGGAACTCCAAGCGGAGGTGAGGTTTTTAACGAGGCAGGCTCAATGTAAAAATCCTCTAGAAGTATAAAGAGGTAATTCCCCAAAAGAACGCTTGATAAGTTCAAAACCGAAAGCGGCCACTTCTGGCGCCGCAATATTCGATGAACAAAAATAAGCACAGGTCCTTTCAAAGCACCGGCCACAGGCATTGGCAATTTGAAACGACCTCTATGGCCAAACATGCCTTCGACCTTGACAAAGACCTGTCCAGAGTCAGGCATCAAGGCAGAAACCACCTTGGCCAAACTGGCCTTCGACCTTGACAAAGTCTTGTCCAAATTCAGGCATCAAGGCAGAAACTACCTAGGCCAAATATGTCTCCAACCTTGACGAAGACCTGAACAAATTCAGGCATCAAGGCAAAAACAACCTTGGCCAAACAGGCCTCCGACCTTGACGAGGACCTAAACAAATTTAGGCATCAAGGCAAAAACAACCTTGGCCAAATAGGCCTACGACCTTGACGAAGACCTAAACAAGTTCAGGCATCAAGGCAAAACCAACCTCGACCAAACAGGCCTCCAACCTTAACAAAAAAACCACCCCAAGCATCAGGGGCAACACCATTATGGCGCTAGAACCAGGAAGAAGGTCTCCACCATCGAAAACAGCAAAACGAGGAAAAGGTCTGACAAAACCCTGTCACTTAGGCACTAGGCCTATTTACTTCAAAAAATCTCAAAAGGCAAGAATAATTCAAGCAAGATATAGGCCATTAAAGCCAAGATACGTTCCAACAAACAATGTACCAAAAATTTAACAACCAAAAGCCACCCACCCCGCTATAAAACAGGTTCCCCCCACGCCCTTAAAACCTCAGTCAGCAGAAGGCGCAAGGGGGGAAGAAGGCAGAGCACAAGCACAAGCCACATCAATGGCCATGGAGGCAGGGGTCTCCTTAGATATCTAAGTCGGCCGTAGATATTGTACGAAAACTCATAAAATCGGAGGCACCAGTAGACGGTCGTAGGCAGTGGGAAAAGAGACAGGAACTACGGCACGGTGATGAACAGCGCAGGCCTACGGAAGAAGGGGGATATCGCACAAAATCTCGTAACATCCCCCTGACGCCGGAGACCTAACCTGCCATCTCCACAAATGAAACATGTCCCACGGGTGTGCAGCGTCGGAGGCCCATACCACCAGACAGCTAAAACACCCAGCTAAAAAAATACCAAAAGTCTCCGCCGTCTGCACAAGCTGCGCCAAACCTCCTATCGGATCACACACCGATTCAGCAAGCCTCGCCAGGCGGACTTCAAGTACGCCTCCGCCAGCCAAAAAACTGCCAACACTTCTACCCCCGCCAACAAGCAAGCACAGAGAAGGAGAGAACATGGGGTGGAGGTCCTGGCCACCACCTCTGTATCGCGCACGTTCGCCCAAGCAAAGGCCCACAGTGTGCAAGCTCGGGACTAGATGAGATATGTAAACAAGCACAACAGACATAAGCCCCCACACAAACAATCAAGAAAGTGAACCTGTTCTATATTCCATAAAACGTCAAGTAGCATTCTTACAGGACACAAACTTGCAATAAAATCCAAACTATTGTGGCGGAGGTCCGCGCCAAGCAAGCGCGCGAGTAAACCCATCGCGCTCGTCATCTATGTCAAACTTAACTGACTCAAACACGTCGCGCGCAACACTGCGGGGAAAGGCTGAACGCCAATACTCCCAAAGCTCTCTGCTCACATAAATACCGTCGTTGTAGAGAGTCAAAGGCGCAACATCTTGCGCAGGCTCCCGATTCGGAACCTGCGCAAGGTTAAAATTTTCCACAAAATCATTCAGAACAAAAGAAACTTTATTTACAAGAGTCCAACTAGACTAGAATATACAAGTCAAAACAACTAAGTCCTACAAAGAGCCTAGACCTCCAGCGCATCAACCGCAGCAGAAGTCCCTGGAACAGAGCCCGCATCAACTGTGGGCGGGGACGGCGCCTGCGGCCTCCGACCATCACCGCCGCCGATCATAGCGCCCACCAGAGCGCCAGCGGTGGTGGAGGCGTCGCCTGCGGTCACCGAACGTGGAACTGGCGGAGGCCTGCCCGCAAGACTCTTCTGCGCATCCTGTAGCACAGGTTAAAATATCAGTGGCACAGGCAATGAAAGCCTTCGCAGCTTCACAAAAAGCAAGGAGAGAAAAATAGCGGCTACAAAGACTAGAAATACCTTCGCCCTCTTTTCCTCTGCCAGTTTTCGGGCAGCAGGTCTCCCAAACGGAGCCCAAAAGTACCCAATGAAATTTCTCAAGGTTTTTCGCAAACCAAGAGAAGTCTCACCAATCTCCTCCGGACCCGGCAGCGCTCCCTCCGAAATACTTTCGATATGCGTGCACCCGCCGTGCACCAAAAGCTTGGTGTAATTCGCTACTCCCGCCAGCGCCCCGTAGTCCATGCAGCCATTGATCAGACCGGGGAGCTTCACAAGGTGACGCTTTAGCCAGGAGGCGAGGGCGTAGATGCTGTCTTCCTCCGGAGGAGCGGAGGTTTCACCTCCGAACTCGGCGATGATGGCCCGATAATGGCCAACGGTTGCAGCAAGGACCCCCTTGACCGAGTCCAAATGCCTTGTCGTCAAAGACAGCTGCTCCCCCACCGCAGTCGTGGATTCCTTCTCAGAGGCCAGCTCTCGCCGAAGACCCTCAGCCAACTCGTTCACCCTACGGGCCTGCTCGGCGGACAAAACTTCTGCATCCTGGGCCTTGGCGTGATTGGCCCTCAAAGCATCCTTTTCTTGTTCCTTCTCCACCAGAGAAAGGCGGAGGGCTGCAAGGGAGTTGGACAAACCCCCTTTTTCACCTTCCAGGCGCTCGTTCTCCGCCTTGAGCGCTTCAATCGCAGTATCTCGATCGGAGACCTCGCGAGTGCAGCGCTCTTCCATAACAACGGCCGTGTGATACCCCTGCGATCAGAAAGAAGAAGACCAAGGCGATCAGCAATAGAAACAAAAACAAGTCTAAAGGCGAACATACACCAAAAAAGGCAAACCGTCGAAGACGCACCAAGCTCTGGTGTTCTAGATGAACACGGAGAAGTTGGAAGAAACCCATGTCCCTCAGACGCTGTTTGAAGCGATCTGTTCAAAGAAGAACAAACAAACACAAAACAATAAGGTGAGAAAAGCAAATCTCACAATAAATACACCAACTGCCAGAGACCACCTCCGACGTCTCCAAGAACCCCAAGATAGCACTCTTCCCAACCTGAGATAGAAGTGTCGGAGGAGCCTGCGTAGCAAAAAAAAAACACAACAACAACAACAACTCAGGTCAGAGGGCCGATCAGAAATAGGAAATAACAATAGGCCAAAAGACGAGTAAGATAAAAACACTCTATACTCACTCGGACCCAGCGCCATCAGCCCCGGTTGCCCTGAACCAAACCTGACGCTGGCAGCGGCCGCTCGCTCCTCCAGGGTGCGGAGTCCAGCCATGACATCACCTACAAAACAACAAGTACATGGTATTAGCACTTGGTACAATACATAAACAAATAAACCGGGAAATGACAGTAAACACAAAAATATGCGCCAAACAAACTTATAAAAAGCCTAGGCTGGGCCGCCTGCCGTGCCCCCTGGGCAGATGTCTCCACCATATCATGCGGCAAAGACCCAAAGGGCCGGCTCTCCTCAGCCAGCGGCCTGGCGGGCAGAGGGCTCGAAGAAGACTGAGCCGCCGGGGCCTGCTCAGCAAGCACGGCCTCCGGCTGTCCGATGTCGGCCGCTGGTGCGGGCGAGGGTGCAACAACGGCGGGATATGAAGGAGCGTGCTGCAAGACGGCCTCCGCGCCCTCTTCAGAACTTGAATACAGCCCGCCAAAAATGTCGGGCATAGGATCGGCGGCGCTAGCCTCCGGCTGTTCGACGACACTCGCAGCACCGTGCAAGGCGCTCGCTAGAGCAGCGCTGGCCTTCGGATGCCCAGCACTGCTCACAGCGCCGCTCACAGGGCACACCGGAGCTCCAGGAGAGCCGCGATCGTCTCCGCTCTTGACCCGCACGTCCACTGACGGGACGGAGGAGCTCTGAACGTCTTCACTGCCGGCGGAGGCAACGCCCGCACTACCGGCCGAAGACGCGGCCGGCGCGATCACCAGAGCACCGCTCTTCTTCTTTTTCGTAGGCGCCCGAGCAACGGATGCGCCCTTCCTCTTCTTGGACTCGGCCTTCGCCGTAACATTCTTCGTGAAGGCCTTCTTCTTCTTCTTGTTAATCGAAGCCAGGACCTCGGTGGGAACCTCGCGCTCCCGGTAGGCAATCCCGAGCTCCTCAAAAACTCGATTGAGCCGCGGCATGGTGCCTGCCACGGCTCTCCGAGACGTGTACTCACGCTCGGAAATTTTGCCAACCATCCCGACGGTGGCCTCCTCGACGTCGGCAACAAAGTTGTCCTCCATCACCCCCTCCCCTAAAGACTGGCCAAAGCGAGGGAAAGGAATCCCGCCCTCCGGCCCAAAAATGGGAACCTTCACCTTTTCTAGCTGAAAGGTTGGGTTGTCTTTGCCCAGGGGCCAGTAGTTGGAGGCCATAATCTCCTCCACCAGGTCGCGGCCCCCGGAGTAGCGGCACGCAGCCACAAAAGCCCGGTCGCAAGCCTTCCTCGCCGGAGACATCTCCTCCGGCGGATCCACGCGCGTATGCGGCGCCATCTCTTCCATTCTTGAAGTCAATGGATACTCCGCGACCTTCGCACCATCCTCGATAGAGCCGCGGACCCCGTAGGTCTTCACATAGAACCACTGCTCAAGCCAGCCGCGGTCCCACTTGCCCTTCTAGCAAAAAGAAATCTCCAGGCAGTCTACGCCTTGGTTCCTCTTCGACATAAAGGTGCAACTACCATACTGGTAGGTCACCTCCACCTCCTTGCCCTCCCGCATCTCCTTCTTCTTTTTCGGCTGCTTCTGCAGCTCATAGTAAGCGCAGAAGGTGTCCACATCTGGCTCGGTGCCATAAGAAACACACGCCTAGCAGAATTTGTTGAGCATGAGGAAGGCAGTAGGAGTCAGATGATGGAGCTGGACATTGAAGGTCTCCAACACCCGGCGGAGGAAGGGGATGTAAGGAAGGCAGAGGCCGCAGGTGAAGAAGTCCCGAAACACCACCGCATATCCCTCCTCCGGTTCCGGAACAGTCTGGCCAGGCGGAGGGATTTTTACCCTCGAAGAAGGAAAATACGATTCCTTCAACATCTCCGCGACCGCCTCTTCAGTAATGGAGGAGGGGCCGAAATCCCATGACTTTACCGCCATGTCTCTAGAATCCGCAGCGACCAGGTCTCCGACGGACGCGGAGACACTCCCCAAATCCTCCCCCACTAGCTTTTCAAATTGCAACGCGGAGGCGGAGGCAAGCATGCACTCCTCAAAGCGCGCACCCCAGCCGGCGGCCCTAACGCCGAGAAGGTGGCGATAGGGTCCGAAGAAGGCGGGCCGACGAGTATGGGCGGAGGCAAAAAAGAAAGCCACCGCGGTGGCAACCTAGGCGGAAGACGCAGGTGGAAAGACGGAACACGCGAAGGCAGCTCAGGCGAAAGCGAAGAGAGCAGAGATCGATTTCTCAGAGGCAAGGAAAGCGAATGAGCAGTGCGGAGGGGGACCCCGCCACCAACCCCGCCCTTATATAGGCCGCGGGCGGGCGGTTCGGCTACCACCGTACAACAGTCATCTCCGGAGAATTCGCCGGCCGCCCAACGGTCAACTCCGAAAAAGTCGCAAGGTATACAACGGAAAGCAATACGGCATAAACGGCCACAGCGTAGGACAACGGCTAGTTTTGCAGCCTAACGGCTACTATGACAAGACCAGCGGCCACGCCAGAGAGGGCCAAGGGGGAACCTGCGGGGATCGGTCGGAGATGTGACTACGCGCATTCTCCGCCCCCGCGGACGTCCTTGCTTAGGGCGTTTTGAGCTCACGATACGCTTGGGCGGACCGTGGTCTCAAAAGGGGGGAACTGTTGTAACACGGCCTCTGAGAGTGGCGGAGACCTATGCGGCCAGCAGTTCGCAGAGACGTCTCCGACCAACTACCTAAGCAAAGGCCCAGCTACCGCGCCTCCAGACCCAGAAAGATGACGGTTTCTCAGACTGCTTGCAGGACGCTGCTGGTGACCCTGGCGCAACCTCCGCCCGGTTAGCTCGTAGGCGTCTCCGGGTGGAGGGGGCGGAGGCCGCCCCGCTGCAAGGCTAATCAAGTGCCAATGTTACCTACGTGTGTGTGTAGGTGACCAGAGGAAGGCGCTCGTGGACGGCGCGGGCGCGCCGGTTCGGCCTCCGCTCGTAGGGGCAGAGACCCAAGCAGGAGGACGGCAATACTGGGCGTCGGGGGTCTGCGGCCCCGGCGTCCCAGGGGCGGAGACCGACGGCGGAGGCCCAAAGGCCCTTCGCCGAATCCTGAGGCCTGATGGGGTGGAGACCGACGGCGGAGGCCCAAAGGCCCATCGCCGAATCCTGAGGCCTGATGGGCCGGCTGATCGCGCAGGCCCAGTACCTGAGGGCGGCATGACAAGATTACCCCCGAGAGGAAAGACGAGTAGTGGAATATTCCGAGAATTTACTATAGCAGTTGAAGGGTACTATTGTAAACTCTGTAAAAGTGGTAGTTGAGTCCTATAAATAGGGAACACTTGTAACAGTACGAGAGGGGGGTGACTGAATTAATAGAACCCAGTTTATATGTATCATCCCACTACTCTCCCACCTGTCGTGCCTATCTCCTGAGCCTCCGCCCAGGAGCAGCGCCTTGCGGGCGGAGGCCCCTACCTCCACTTCACTGTCTGAGACCGCAAGTCTCAACAATTTGCTTCATGCATTCTATTGCTGTGCTATCTAGTTGCTAATATAAAAAGACAGTCACCATGCCAATGTTTCCATGATCACAGCAACTGAAGAGGATACGTAAAAAAGATACGATACATTGGCATCAACTTTTATTTTTTATTTTCCCTATAATTAACTTTTCTTCCCCCTGACGAAGCAAGAATGGGCACCCACATCATCGTTTAGAGCCCTGCAAGAATCTCATTATATTGATCATTGATGACTTCGCTTATGCTGCTGTATTTCACCGAGGGAAACCACACACAGAGACTTGCACATCCACGGCCATGACAGCACAGCACATTGGACAGGACACGAGTCTGGACTCTAACGTTAAGGCTAGCTCCCGCACGTCTGGCTTCAGGCCCATGTCCTGATGCAGCTCCGGCGCCTAGTGCCCACATCGCATTTCACGCGCCCCGTTCCGTTCCCATCCATCTCAAGCGTCCGGAACCACGCCCCACGCCCATCCCGCGCCTGCACGGTGGAACCACGCCCCATGCCCAACCCGTGCCCGCCATTGCAACATGTGCAACACCAAAATCTATTTTTGAAATATACATGTGCAACATTTACGACATACGTCTAAAAGACTTACACTCTTGCAATATGCGTATTTTGTCATTACAACATATGCAACAACCGACATCTACTTTTGCAACATCCAGATGAAACACTTGAAACAAATGTCTGAAACACCTGAAAGACAGCGTTCGCCCGCACGGCCACGGCCTACCTACATGGGAACTGCGGTACCAGCGGCGACCTCCTCCTGGTGGCGTCGGGGTACATGGTGGTGGCGCGGTGCAAGCCATGGCCGCGATGGGCGAGGTGGATGGCGGCGCGGCACAGGCGCGACGCAGGATGGGGTGCGGCAGGGGATGGCCACGGCGGGCGAGGCAAAATGGGCGAGTAGAAATCGTGTTGCGGCCGTGGCAGGCGAATCGCATAGTGATGCGGCCGCTACGGGCGGATGGCGTGGTGGATGTGGCCGCTGCGAGCGGACGGCGTGGTGAAAGCTGCCACGATGGTGGGGAGTGGACAAATGTTCTACTTGATGCACAGACAGATGAGTTGGGGAGCGAAATCGGTTGGAGTGGCCACATGCCCGTTGATGTTGGGCCTGATCGCTGCGTAAGCCCAGAACGGTCCGGACACCGTCACAAGAGCATTAGCGGGGCTCTAAATGTCTGGTGCTTTGGCTGCTACATAGACGGACGGATGGGAGAAGAAGAGTGGGACGTACAGGGGGACGACAGACTGATGATGGGCCCTGGGCTGGGACTTAGAGCGATGGACGACAATGGACAGATGGACCGAGAAACAGAGAGAAAAAATTATTATTTTATTTTAAAAGTATAGATATATATTAGTTGACTAAGATCCGGAGTCTCAAAATACATAACAGGCTTACTGAGTAAAATAGATGGTGTTTATATATCTCAGAATTATAAGATGGCCACTCACTCGTCAGCCTAGCTTGTCATTTTTCCAATATGAAAACATGCATCTCATTATGGTGGAGCGATATTGCTGACCTAAAGAGCAGTAGAATTTACTACTTTTTTACTGAAAAAACATAATATAATAACATAATTTATGAATTGACTACAAAGCTGTCTTGTTTCGGACTCAGATTACTATTTGTTTCGGACTCTGATTACTGTCAATATTGTCTGCGGTATTATTGAAAAAGAGTATAGATGACTGAGTTGATCATAGTCGCCGCTGAAAAGTAAGATTCGCTTTGGTTGACCCCAATATCTCAAAACCACAAATGACACCCTGATTTCTAATCAAATGGATTTCCAAATGAACAAACATGTCCGTGAGTTACAACTGAATTTATGTCTTGCGTCATCTATTCCAATATATTTGGGAGTCATACTCTCCATACCATGCATGGGACATGTTTTATTCTAACTCATATGAACATCAACGTGAGTTCAGTCACAGAAGAGTGTCAATAAACCAAATAGGACACTAATCTTTACTTCATCACATATTACTATTCTTAGAAAAACCGAGTGGAGGAATAAACGGATAGGAAGAAAGTGCGATGGGCTAAAATTTAGGGGGGGGGGGGGGGGGGGGGATCGTTCTTTAATATTAGGAAGCTCTATTTTAAATAATTAAAGTTCTCTGCCTATCAATCAAATCCATTCCCAAATTCAAGTAATTAAGATACGGATCCATCAACCACCACTTCTCTTGCATTGGACGCCACGAGCTTGACGAAGCAGGGTCTTATCTTATATATGCATGGGATGAGAATGAGAGAGATACAGACTTCGAATTTCGAATGATACTCTTTGGCTGTACCCGAGTGAAGGTAAAATCATGAAAACAAAGCAGCGCCATGCATGGGTGGATACGCCAGTGACCCCATATGCACATGTCTGCACGTCCACCGACGTCCACGCCCGCGCCATTCCCCACGGCGGCGAGCTTTTTGTTTCTTCCATTGGTAAAATGTGTGCATGCGAGCAGAGGCCAAATATATATAACGTTTTTTTAGTCGAATGTTTACCACTCGGTCTGTCAATGATTAGGCATGAGCACCAAAACGATCTGCTGATTAATCCCTAGAGAAATCGTCATTAGGCCAGAAACAATTAGCAACGTACGGGCGATCGATCTTCTGATTAAATATATAAAGATTCACTTACCTGATTTACCAACCTTTAAATTGTGACGTCAAAATGTCAAACCATGCATGCATTTCTCACGCGTTTGCGTGTTTGAACTGCATATGCATTGTCCCGTTTCTTTTTGTCAACTGTGTATAATTGTGAATGATATAGTGTAAAGCATTCACTACGTACTACAAAAAGGGTTATTGGAGGCGATCTAAATCTATATTCAAAGAAGAGCGGCGCGTCGGCTTCTGACAAATGGTCAATTTTAATCAGCAAGATAGTAACCCATAACATATCTGTGTTCCGTGTACAATATATTGTACCATAGGAGCTTCCCCTTTTATAGCTTGAATGACCAGTGGAGACTTGTTTGGGACGTTAATATCATTTTGAGACCCGGCCGTACCAGAGAAAGCATGACATACACGAAGATCATGCGATGCCACTCGTTCAAGTATCATTGTAGGAACACCCTAGTCACCACAAGTGATCGAACATGCCTGCCCAACCTTTCCGGCAATTCTTCCATGCCCAGTGCATTCAGATAACACATTTAACTGAAGCTCTTTCAGGTAAATAACTTGAAAACATAGAAGCATTCCGGTAGACAACAATGAATGACAGCAGATAGCTCATTAGGCAGTCAAACTAATTCACATAGGACCAACCTTGTACAGGTCCTAAACGCGGCATGCTAGATGAAGCAAAGATAATCCTTCAACATAAATACATAATCGTCCAATAATCCATCTATATGAGCACTTATGTTCATGTAACTTGCAGACAGGAACTGTTGGGGGAGCCCATACGGAGTATGGGCCAACTCCCCCTCGAAGAGGCCTGATGAAGGAATAATGGCGGAGGCTGTCCCTAAAACGGCGGAGGCTCTATCCAAAACGGCGGAGGCTCTCCCCAAGACGGCGGAGGCCTAGCGCAAGGATAATGGCGGAGGTTCTCCCTGAGATGGCAGAGGCTCTCCCCAAGATGGCGGAGGACTAGTACAAGGATGACGATGAGTTTCTCCCTGGGACGGCGGAGGCTCTTTCCCGGGACAGCGGATGCCTAGTGCAGTGATCATGGCGAAGGTGTTCCCCGAGGCGTCGGAGGCCCACCAAGGTGCGGGACGATCAAGTCAGCAAGGCATACATGAGGACAGTTGATGGGCCTCCAGTGGGCGTCGGCTTAGGCCCAAGGTGAAGACATCGCGAGACGGTGTGATGAGAACACCCCTGAGGTTAGATACTAGGGCTGGAATATTCCTGGAATGTACCGTAGCAGTTGAGGGGCACTGTTGTAAACTCTGTAAAGTGGTAGTTGAGCCCTATAAATAGGGAACACTTGTAACTATACAGGGGGGCTGGTGAATGAATGAATGAAACCCTAAGCCTTGTGAGTCTGTATTTGATCCTCATTCTCTCTTTTAGGCAGTGCCTCGGCCGAAGCTAGAGTCCGGAGCCTCGGCCAAAGTCGAAGGCCTCTGCCCCTTTTTTACTCCCACTTTGCCAAAGCCTACCGAATCCCTCGTTTAGCGACCTTCTACCCGGAGCCTCTGACGGATGATCTTGTCCGACAGGAGTGCGCCGCGTTCAGGGACCTCCGTCCGTCCTAGGCGGAGGCCGGCCTCCGCCCATCTTAGGCGGAGACTGTAACAGAACCGCCCAATTTATACAAGATCAAGTACGGCTGTCCCCGCTAACACGTTGACACACACATACTTTCACTCATATAAACCCGGTAGTCCGCCGAGTGTCCCGAAAGACCTCGGTAAATCAACATCACAACCAAGATTGCGTGATTAAGCAAATACACATCACATACACAGGGTTGCAGCGGAAATAATATTACAAATGGGTTCACAATTAAAAGTACAAGTTTGGGTTTCAAAATCAATTAGTGAAAACAACATAGCTTTCAAAAGATTACATTAATATATGTTCCAAATACATTGCTAGCATAAGTGACATAATCCGACAAAAGCATATAGATGAGAAGTAACTATAGAATCATCGAGCCCACCGGCGGTTAGCCACCATCATCAACAGGTCGAGAACTCCACCTGCAACATGGTGGGATAAACCCTGAGTACGAGAATGTACTCAGCTAGACTTACCCGTCAAAACCAGAAATAAAGGACACCAAGGGTCATGCAAGGCTTATGAGGTGGGCTAGCTTGACACAGTTGCATAAAAGAGCTTATGAATATAGTGACCAATATAAACTTAGCATCAAGTTTATCATCATTTACCTGTCCACTAGATTAGCACCTGTACTAGAGCACTCACTTACTAGGAGCAATCAATATTAACCATAGCAGGTATAATAACGCTGTCATCATCATATCATCATTTCTGAACCATTATGTTATTTAGTGTATCTACTTTGGAGATAAGCCCGTCAAGTTCTCACTAACCGGGAGAGACGGCGACTCGAATCGAATTACAACTCAGCTGAGGGGGTATTCCTAACTCTCACCCTGGCATACTTTGCAAGGGTAGCCGTGGGTCACCTTTGGGACAACTCAGGAACCAAATTCGCGGGTTCGATCAGCGCCAGCACTCTCAGGGATTACCCTTCTGCCAGGACGATCAGGACTTTTAAATCACCTGCCCTTGGACTCACGCCTACGGCTCCCTTCCGAGGCGCACTTTATACTTATCGACTCCCGGCCTGAGGTGAGCTACTCGGCTTCGTGGTCGGTCTTCGGACACGGCCAACTAAGAGAGAGGCATGCGTTCAACATGAACAGGAAAGGCTCCAAGATTCAGTCCTTATGCGACACAAACGGAGTCACTACAAACCGGCAAGCCTCCGCCCGGTCTTCACTTCAAATTAAGACAGGTTCTTTTCCACGATAGCAAATATAGCCAACCATGCCATATGTATATTCCTATATCTCGCAGGTGACAGGAAATCACCTGACTTCTACCGCGTTTAAGCAGGGCTAAGCACTACACGAGCCTGAGCTACATAGGATTCAGGGTATCAATATCTGGACAAGGATTGGATAACCAATGCAGCAAGTGTTTGCATCCAACACCTAAACTTAATGCAACAATATATATATATATATATATATATATATATATATATATATATATATATATATATATATATATGTATATATGTATATGTAACAATAATACTTTAACTGCATTTCGGAAATTAGGAGGCTTAATATGGTCCGGGGCTTGCCTGGGATCCGACACAAGTTAGTTCAGTTAGCTTGCACCGTCATGGTGACATCTTCGGTCCTAGCACTTGCTTAGTCCTTCCATCTTCGGGATATATCCACCAAACCAAATCTTCGGGTTTGGCTCCAACATCGCATCCTTCACGTGGTGCATCTAGCGTACCTAGATGAGATGCAATATACAAGTGCATAAATATGAAGAATAGTACCATGAGACGCATCACAAAATAGCAAGCAAGACAAGCATAGTTTACACTAACACACTTAAGTACTTTGCGATGCTTAACTTAAACATCACACAATCTATCATGCTAAGATGGCAAAGAAGATGACAACACCAAGCATGACACAAGTTTCTCAAGATCTCAGGTGCTCTAACTCAGTCCTCATTCAAGGCATAAGTCACACTTAACAATATACAGGCAAACACTATAATTGGAATCTGTCAATTTCTGGACATGCAAACAGCAGCTACAAGATTTAACTATAACTGGAGTTACACAAATCCAAATGACTTACAAGAAGATATTTTGGAAATCTTATGAAATTATCTACAACTTTGTTATTATCACCAAAAGCTCATTCAAATCCTAACTAGATCAAATACTAGCATCTTTCAGATCTGCTCAGAATACCATCAAAACCTGACAGGAGACTTAAAAGTCATGTAACTCATACACTATCAGGCCTATGGCCTTACAATTTGAACACAAGCAAGACCATGGAATTTGCCACAACTTTTGTATTCACTACAACCATAGCAAACATCATTTACACCACGAAAATAATTGCACAATCAAAACTGTAAATGAAATCCAACAGCAGTGGTACAGAAAACTGATAGGAACTTCAGAGAAGCATAACTGGAGTTCTAGACCTCCAACAAACATGAACCATAACTTTTTGAAAAGCTTAGGAAGTTACCTACAACTTTCTTATTCTCATATTAAGATGATTCTACAGTTAGAAGGGTCAATTAATCCAATAATTGCATCTCTGTCCAAAACATAGATAGAAACTGACATGCCACTTTAAACAGCTATAAATGGAGTTATACATGTCCAATAAATGTGTTTCTAGACTTTTTAGAAATATTATCAAATTGTAAACAACTTTGTTGTAAACACCTAAAGCTAATTCTACTATTAAGAAGTCCCCACAATACCAACAAGGTAACCCTGTCAGAGTTTGGGCAGAAACAGCCACTGATATTTAAGCAAGTATAACTTAAGATCTACTTAACCAAAAATCATGATATTTAGCTTTTTGAAAATCTTAATAAAAGTACTACAACTCATGTATTATCATCAAGTCATGATTCATAACCTAACTAAGCCAATTAATTTAATCTTGCAGACCTATTCAGAATAAGGGTAAGGCAATACAGGTAATTTGTTATTTTCATAGATCTTAAACTATCAAGCCTAAAATACTAAATTTTTTACCAGACATCACTAATCACATCAGTAACACTCCATAAAAATTTCACATTTATTGGAGTAAAATAGCTGCAGTTATAAAAAGACAAGACGTGACTAGCATTAAGAACCTAACTGCCTAAATCTATTTTTACAGCTAAACCTTTAAATGAAACATGTAATATTATAGATCTAGTGCACAGAGAATTTCACAAGGATTCCAAAAAGTCCTCATTTACTATTTTACAATTTTTCTACAAATTACTACGAATTTTCAAAGTGGAGCATTCAAATCTGTAAAAACCAGAGAAAAAGGAAATTGAAATCTTGCATCGGGGTCCTTGTGAAAACATAAATTAAACGTCAGCGAATCGACCCTTCTTGGCACTATTCACTAGAGTCACTAGTTCTTCACAAAACCCCCTGTCTTTTCCCATATTGCAGCGCGAGGTCCATCGTCTTCCTCACCCGGCCGGAACAGAGCAGCACGCCGGCGCTCGCTCTTCCGGCCACCGTGGTGCTCACCGGCGGCGAAGGAGGGGTGGAGGAGCACCAAGGGAGCATAGAGGACCCATAGGACTATCTTGCTCGGCCTGAGATGAGCCCGAACGGCCTGGCCACGCGTGTGCACGGACCATCCACCGCGGCCGTGCGGCCGACGGTGCTCCGGCGGGTTGCGCAGCTGGGGAGGGGCGCAGAAAGGGGCGGCGGAAGGAGGAGAAGGTGATGCCGAGCTTGGTTCGGACGGAGGAGGGACGGAGTGGAGGCAGTAGCAGCGGTGAGGAGCTCCGCTCGGCTTGTCCATGGCGGACGCGCTCTGGCGCGCGCATGCGGCACAGAGGCGAGGGAGGAGGAGAGCAGGGCGAGCAGAGAGGCGAGTGAGGAGGCGAGGGCCGCTCGGCTTTCACTCCAGAAGGGCACCGGGGATGCGACAGGGCAGCCATGCGGCAAGCGGCGCGCGGCAATGGCGGGTGCGCTCTGTGCATGGCGGCCACGCCCTGGACACGCGCCGCCCACTGGGGCATTTTACCGAGCACGTGGCGGGCAGCAGTGTAGGCAAGGTGGGGAGCCGATTTGGGCCGTTTGCAGGCCAAATTTGGACATGGGCCCAAAACGAAGTTTGGTCTACACCTGATGCTCTCCAACTTTGCTTAAGGGTTCAGGGTCATTAGGGTTATGGTTAAGAAGATAACGTGCTCCAAACTTTGGTTTGTCAGCGTGACGATGGTGATTAGGAAAAACTCAGAATTAACCATCAACACGAAGCCAAACGGGTTCCAACTTTTTGCATGCTCTTCGCCATAATATAACCTTCAACTTTTATTTTCGGACCAACTCAAGTTGCTTAACGAATTTCGGAGAACGCGGAATGTCAACGTCGTTGCTTAGCGAAACTGACTTAGAATAATTCTAAGTGTTGAAAACCACAGCAAATTCGATCTTGTGACCTCGATTTGACTTACTTCCAAGCTGATCTAGCTCTTAGTCCAAAAACCAAGTTTGTTCTACATGATATGGACTACAACTTTCATTTAAGGTCCAACCTCAAAACTGGTATAGAACCTACTGTTCTACTTTGACCAAAGTAGGATCACGATGAAGCTTAATTTATCCTTTTTGATCCATTGGAGCATTTTCTGGCCACCTGCTCAACATGAACCCTTCATAACTTTTGTTCATGAGTGCAAGTAGAGTTGTTTGAGCAAGGTACCAAGGTTTGGTTGACTTCATAGGTTTCCATCCACTTGATAAAGCAATTCATGCAACGATATGACTTATCATTTCATGTGACTTTTTGATTCCAAACTTCATGAAACTTTTCCACGGGTCTAGATGGATGCATGTGGATGTAATGTACATGGAATAAGCATGTTTAACATTACTCTTGCATAATCTTAACAAGGGTCCATATGTAAGCAAATGTGCGTGGCCCAAGTTTAAGTTGGAGCGCCATCATGTAGATTTGATCTTGACACCTACATTACCACTCGACATGTCATGTTTGAGTTCAAACCCATTGTTGAACTGGTGACAAACACCTAGGGTGTTACAGAGACCCCAACCTAAGACGAAGGCCTCCGCCCACTTCTCACTCTTGTTAGAAACCGAGGTTTCAACAGTGGCGCCCACCGTGCTCGGCACGAAATATTTCAAGAGTTACAAGTTGGAACCATCGAAAACTTTTCTCTGAGTTGAGAGTTGGAACTTTGTTCGGTCGCCAACTTAAAAAATCCCCGAAAGACCTCCGGATGTCGAGCCTTCGCACCAAGCCTTCGGCCTCCATCTGATAGCCTTCGACAGCCTCGTGGTGTACAGCTCTCGCACAAAGGCTTCAGCCTCCTGCAGTTCAGATAAGTCACGAATATGAGTTTTCTTTGCTGTTAAATTTTAGAGAGAATTCCTTATTTGACACTGAAGAAATGACCCGTTCCTTTCTTGGCCCTCGAAAAATTTTCGTTCCCTATTTGACACTGAGTTCAACTTTTGTTCCTTCCGTGACACTCCGTCGCGTTTTCCATCCGGCCACCGTTAACTGCGCTGTGAAAAGACAATTTTGCCCCTGTGGGCCCCACCACCCTTCTCCCTCCTCTCCTCCAGGCCGCCGTGTCCTCCCCCAGTCCGCGGCCGCGCCACCTGAGAAGGCCACCGGCCGTCCCCGCCACCCATGGGCCCACCGAGCCCATCCACGGGCAACCGTCGACGCTCGCTGGATCCGCCGCCGGGGTGCATCCTCCACCGTCGAGCCGAATCCGGCTTCCCCACCAACAGATCCAGCCGCTGCCGCGCCCGTGCCCGCCCTCGATTTGCCGCCGGCGAGCTCGCCAGATCCGTGGGTGGATCCGCGCGCCCCGAGGCCGGATCCACGCGCCCCGAGGTCAGATCCGCGAGCCCCGAGGCCAGATCTCGCCGGACTCCACCGTCGTCGTCGCGGCCGCCTGCTCCACCGCGCCACCGTCGTCGCCGCTTCTAGTCCACCGCCGGTCGCCCGAGGCCGGATCCGCGCGCCCCGAGGCCGGATCCGTGAGCCCCGAGGCTGGATCCGCGCGCCCCGAGGCCGGATCCGCGCGCCCCGAGGCCGGATCTCGCCAGACTCCACCGCCGTCGTCGCGGCCGCCTGCTCCACCACGCCACCGTCGTCGCTGCTTCTAGTCTACCGCCGGTCGCCATCGAGGAGAGGGAGGAGCGCGGAAGGGAGGGGCGCCACCGCGCCTAGAGAAGGGAGGGGCGCCGCCGCGCCTAGGGAAGGGAAGGGCGCCGCCGCGCCTAGGGAAGGGAGGAGCGCGGAAGGGAGGGGCGCCGCCGCGCCATGGGAAGGGAGGACCACCGCCGTGCTCGGGAGGGAGAGGGGCTCGGAATGGAGAGCTGGAGGGAGGGAGGGAGAGAGAGTGGAGAGAGGGAGAGAGTGGAGGGCGCCATCGGGAGGGACGGGCGTGTCTGCGCGACTGCGGGGAGACGGAGGGAGCGAGGCGACTGCCTGGAGGAGAGGAGAAGGGTGGTGGGGCCCACAGGGGCAAAATCGCCTTTTCACAGCGCAGTTAACGGTGGCCGGATGGAAAACGCGACGGAGTGTCACGGAAGGAACGAAAGTTGAACTCGGTGTCAAATAGGGAACGAAAATTTTTTGAGGGCCAAGAAAGGAACGGGTCATTTCTTCAGTGTCAAATAAGGAATTCTCTCTAAATTTTAAGCCTTCGACGGTTTTCTTAACAAACATGTACTAGTCTCGACCTCCGCATGAGAGATTACTTCTCTGTGCTAAACTAACCAGCAGGAACGCAAGTTTTTTTTTTTTGGATTGAGCAAATGCAGGAATCATCTGTGTTCTCTCTCCCGTCCCGGAGCAACGCCAAGGAAGGGCCTTGGACACGCCGAGCCGCCCTGCAGCAACACCACACGACCGTTGTCCTCGGCGAGGCCTCCGGCTAGAACGCAAGCACATATATAGAGGCTAGCGCCGCGTCATCTAATGTCAAAGTCGTCTGCACAACAAAATAGCACCGCACTACGGACACCGCTTCAGGACTGTCATCCACAACACCTCCGGCCCAACGTGCAGGCAACGCAGGGACCAGTGTACGAAGGCCTGGCACCACTGTGTAGCTGCTAGCCGTCCAAGGGTCCAGCTCATGCATGGAGCGGGCAAGCTGCAAGGTGCCAAAGCCTGCAACAATCTCTGTACCAGCAATCTTCACCAACCCAAAGGCCCAGCACTATCCTTCAGCCTAGCGCCGACCGTGCCCGTGCCCATGCGGAGGCTGCATCCTTCATGGCGACTACGATCCAGCCACGACCCGCCGCTCACTCCACCCGCACCGGCTGATGCTGGGATGGTGGCGGTCATCCTTCGGCGCGGCCCTACGTCCTTCGCCGCGACCCCCGGACAACTCCGGCCCTGATCTGTCGCTCACTTCATCGGCCGCCGGGGTGGTATACCCACATGCTAACAAGAACCTTGCGAGATTTTTTTTATCTATGTGTGCGCAGGTACCGTGATCTTTCGAAAAATATGCGGAGGCCAGGTCCGTGACACTACATTGGTCGAAGGCTGGACAAACGCAGAAAGGAAAGCCTCCGCCACGAACCTCTGCTCCTAGACTCCACACAAACCGTGCACGCGCGGATAGTTCATCCTTCGCCGCGACTTGTGAACAAGAGATGGCGGCCGTCCTCCGGCCTAGCGCTCACCGTGCCAGTGCGGAGGCTGCATCCTTTGCTGCAATTCCAGAGCAAGTCAACTCCAGCCATGCTCACTCCACCGGCATCGACTGCCGACGGTCCTCGCGATCGTCCTGCCGCCCGCGCTGAGGCTGCGCCCTCCGCCGCGACTCCGGAACAACTCCGGCCACGATCTGATCCTCGCTCCGCCGGCACCAGCTGCCAGGAGCCACCAAGCAGCGAAGGCTAAGACGCACGACCTGCACTCCCTGCAAGCAAGCCATGGAAGAACGTCTTCGACTCATCGCGTCTAGAGCTCCAGCGATGGTCAGCCGAAGGCCCAACGCGCAGAGCTCCGCCGGCCTCATACACGTGAAGGCCGCACTACATAAAAGCGCAGGCTGCCAGCGACCGCAACGACCAGGCACAAGTGTGAAAGTCCACTCGAAACGAAGGGAAAAGCCTCCGCCCATGAAGCCACTCTGCACCTAGACCACCCAGGCTGCGGAGGCCTACACAACAACAAAAAAAGAAGGCCCAAGATAAGTAATCCATATAGCATCATGTTATTTTTTTTAGCAAAGCTTTTATCTGCTCAGATTCAAAAAATCATTTAGCTTCATTTCTTTTGTGTGGCATGTTAATTAGTTGAGAAAGCTAAAGCCACTAAATCTGACTCACAGAATTCTACAAGTTAAATAATTTCACACTTGAGCCTAGAACCTCCGCTGAGAGCACCTTCTTTACACACTGCATGCTAACCAAGAAGACCATGTAGTTTCTTGTACGTAATGTGTGCAGGTCATAAATTAATCCTAGAAAAGGCACTATCATATTTTTAGTTTCTCACATCTTCCGAAGGCTAGAGCTTCGGACTTGGATATTTGGATTCAATTTGGGTTTTAGGATTTCTGAACCTTAGGCAGCAGTGAAATGTCTATCTTCGCAAGCAAAGCTATGCAGCTAACTTATTCTCCTACTGCTCCCTCCGGTGTTTTGCCCAGGCGAAGGCTATAACCACGTGTTATTAACAAACGCACTAAGAAGCCCAGGTAACAAAGCTTTCTGTAGCTCCTACAACGGAAGTACATATATACAACTATAATCCAGCATGCATGCAAATTTAAATTAAATGATCATTCCATTTTTTATATTTGTTATAACCTCGTGGCGAAGGCCACAGAGTTTTTCAAATGCTCCACCTTCGTCCAAAGTGAATATTTCATCTATTTATAAGCTAACCTCCGACCATGGTTTAGGTTGCTTGACCTTTTGCAGTTTTCAATTCTTGATCTACCACACCAAAGGTATCAAACTAGCATAAGAGAATACTTTTCATCAGCTCATAATCCTAACAAAATTCGCCCTTGACATTTATTTTTACACATTCTTGGTCTAACCTTTGCCTCTCGGCAAATTTCGTAAACCAACCTTCATGTACAACTTGTCACCAATGTGACCAAAAAACTTGTTGTGGCCTTCGCCGCATCGAAAGCATGGCCTGAGTGGCTATACATGCTTGGCCCCGACCCGGCTAACTTAAAACAATTTTCAACTGTTGTCGAATTTCTTTTTCAATAACATGCAGGTCACCAGCGCTGTAAGTATCTCTTATCCTCCCAAGCTAACCCCCTTAGAATATATTTCATTTGTTATATGCACGTTTGCACCTCCTCAAGACAAATCAGTCAGTACTCCTCATCAGGCAATTCTTCTCGTTAAGTGATCAGCCTTCGTCACATATTTGTCCAACAACTCTTTGAATCAGTCAGTCAGTGGTTCTCATGGAATATTCAACACTTATCAGAAAACTCAGTGATCCTCTATGAGTCAGTGAATATTCATCTACAAATGGCCTTCTCCACCTTCGACACGTATTGGCCTTCACCAGTCAATAACCTTCGTCAGCCTTTGGCCTTCGTCAGTTTGAGCCTCCGTCAGTCATGGTCTTCGTTCATCAATCAGTGGACTTCACATATTATCGGTTTTAGGCAGCCTACATCAGTCATAGGCCTTCGACAGTGAGCAAACTCTATCAGTCAGTGGCCTTCGTCAGTTAGTTGGTTTCCATCACCATTACACCTTCGGCAGTGACTAAACCTTTGAGCCCTCTAACGCTAACACTTTCCCTCATTTTTGCAGGTGGCGTTGTTCAATTTCTTCCTTAAAGTATTTATAATATATTAATATGCACCAACCCAATGTTATTTTGTCTAACCTTCGTAGGGAACTGATTACTTATATATTCAATACTAGTTACATCCATACCCGTGCAGGTCCTCAAATGGCAGCCTTCGCAAGCTATCTGAACTATGATCCTCTCATATAATGCAGAGCTTATCTTTTATTCAAACTTTACCATCATTTTTGCAGGATGCATAATAACTTTACACCTTTTAAATATTTTTGCGCAAATGCTATCATTCTCATCATCGCATACATATATTGCGTAAGTACATTGCAATGCATGGGCCGGGTCAACCAGAAGAAGTCCCGAGAATACACATGCGCCATGACTCTATGCATCAAAATCCTAGAAGAAGTCCGGAAACAACATGGGCACCAGGTCACGAAGCTAAGGCTGTCGTGCCGAGAATACACGGGCGCCATGACTCTATGCATCAAAATCCTAGAAGAAGTCCCGAAACAACACGGGCACCAGGTCACGAAGCTAAGGCTGTCGTGCCGAGAATACACGGGCGCCATGACTCTATGCATCAAAATCCTAGAAGAAGTCCCGAAACAACACGGGCACCAGGTCACGAAGCTAAGGCTGTCGTGCCGAGAATGCACGGGTGCCGTGACTCTATGCATCAAATCCTGGAAGAAGTCCTGAGCCAACACGGGCACCAGGTCACGAAGCTAAGGCTCTCGTGCTACCTTCACGTATCATATAAATGACTAACCATCTTTTGCAGCTAGTGGGAAAGCCAGTGCCTTTCCGGGTGTCGAAAGAATTGCAAAGCAAGCCGATATTCGACGAAGCTATAATGCCCAACCTAAGTCCCTAAAAATGCAGGAGATCAACTCAGTTGCATTTTTACGACTTCTCCGGCCTTCGACACGCGGCGTCGGCGTCTATGTCGGCAGCGCCTTCGCCAAGCTCTTCGGCATGAGGGGCTCCGCTACCATCTTCGGTAACTTCACCAACATCGCCTCCGCCAAAACACCTTTTTCTTAGGAGGGCCTTCGCCAAGCAGCTTTGCAGGAGGACCTTCGGCAAAACCATGATAACTAGCCTCCGCCAACGCGACGGCATGAGGGGTTTCATCGACACCTTCATCGTGTACAACAACATCGCCTCTGTCAAACAACTTTTGCAATATGGCTCAAGAACCTCCGTCGACACCTTCGACACCAAGTTCTACAACACCTTCGTCGACGTCTACATCGGCAAACTTGCTTCTGAACACCTAATTCCACTACTACAATTGCGTTGCCTACACCAAGTGTCACTAAGGACCTGGTCACGAGCACTAGCCAAGAGGGGCTAGGGAAGCACGCGGAGGACCAGCTTCTCCGGGGCATCAAGTCTTTTTGCCTGGTGCTCGTGAGCAACGATTTGAAGGTCTCACAACAACCTTCTACCTCGACTACTATGACTACGTCGACTACACTAATCGTGGCTAAAAACTCGGCCACAAACGCCAGCCAAGAGGGGCTAGGGGAGTGCACCAGATGACCAACCACTCAGGAGCGTGAGGTCTTTTGTCTGGCGCTCGTGAGCGAAGATTTATTTGAAGACCTCCACCCAAAGAAGGATCGGAGATGAAGACCTCCGCCTGAAGAAAAGACGAAGACCTCCACCCAAAGAAGGATCGGAGATGAAGACCTCCGCCCGAAGAAAAGTCGAAGACCTCCGCCCAAAGAAGGATAGGAGATGAAGACCTCCGCCCGAAGAAAAGTCGAAGGCCTACGGAGGCCAGCACGCCAAGACGATACTAGACTCGGAGGTGAAGACCTCGGAGATGAACACCTGCGAAGGCCTTGGAAGCAAAGACCTGCGCATCATGAAGGCACTAGAGGCGAAGACCCTAGAGATGAAGACCTGGGAAGGCCTCGGAGGCGGAGACCCGCACGCCGAGGTGACACCAGAGGCGGAAGACCCAAAGGCGATTGAAGACCTCTGCACTGAGAAGACATGGAGACGAAGGCCCATACATCAGGCCTTGGAGACACACCTGCGTGCCAAAAAGACATCAGAAGCAAAGGCCTCAAGGATACAGACCTACGCATCGTGAAGGTCCCAGAAATGAAGACCAGAGCACTGAGTGAAACCGATGAACCATGCTATAGAAGCAGCAGAAGGAGCCGAAGGCCATAGATGAAGAAATCTGGAAGATAAAGGCACCCAGAGCTAAAAGCCTAAGGAATTAGTGCATGCATAGGTTAGAGTCATGCACGTGCTCTTTTCTCCATGCCCTTTTTTCCCACAGGGTTTTTGGGATGGAGTTTTTAGCGAGGCGTGCATGAACGGGTTGCGGAGGGCAATCCTCGCAACCAAGATCTTGGTTGTATAGTGCCTCTTCTTGTATGAACATCTACTAGGTCATGTAGTACCATCCATAACCTAGTAGCTGAGGGGCTACTGTTGGGGGAGCCCATACGGAGTATGGGCCAACTCCCCCTCGAAGAGGCCTGCTGAAGGAATAATGGCGGAGGCTATCCCTAAAACGGCGGAGGCTCTATCCAAAACGGCGGAGGCTCTCCCCAAGACGGCGGAGGCCTAGTGCAAGGATAATGGCGGAGGTTCTCCCTGAGATGGCAGAGGCTCTCCCCAAGATGGCGGAGGACTAGTACAAGGATGACGATGAGTTTCTCCCTGGGACGGTGGAGGCTCTCCCCGGGACAGCAGATGCCTAGTGCAGTGATCATGGCGAAGGTGTTCCCCGAGGCGTCGGAGGCCCACCAAGGTGCAGGACAATCAAGTCAGCAAGGCATATGTGAGGACAGTTGATGGGTCTCCAGTGGGCGTCGGCTTAGGCCCAAGGTGAAGACATCGCGAGACAGTGTGATGAGAACACCCCTGAGGTTAGATACTAGGGCTGGAATATTCCTGGAATGTACCGTAGCAGTTGAGGGGCACTGTTGTAAACTCTGTAAAGTGGTAGTTGAGCCCTATAAATAGGGAACACTTGTAACTGTACAGGGGGGCTGGTGAATGAATGAATGAAACCCTAAGCCTTGTGAGTCTGTATTTGATCCTCATTCTCTCTTTTAGGCAGTGCCTCTGCCGAAGCTAGAGTCCGGAGCCTCGGCCAAAGTCGAAGGCCTCCGCCCCTTTCTTACTCCCACTTTGCCAAAGCCTACCGAATCCCTCGTTTAGCGACCTTCTACCCGGAGCCTCTGACGGATGATCTTGTCCGACAGGAGTGCGCCACGTTCAGGGACCTCCACCCGTCCTAGGCGGAGGCCGGCCTCCGCCCATCTTAGGCGGAGACCCCAACCTAAGACGAAGGCCTCCGCCCACTTCTCACTCTTGTTAGAAACCGAGGTTTCAACAGGAACTAAATGAACGGCTGTTGCTGTCAGTTCGATGATGGCTGCTGCCCTTAGGACTCAGTGGAAGAAGCAATGACATGAGCCGGAGTGAGCAAAGGAGATGACACCAAAGGGGAATGATTTGGCATGAAATTTCACTCAATGCGCGCCAAAACTGGAACCCCCGCGCGCGCACCGGATCCGCACCCTTGAGCTGGAGACGTCGCTGACTCGTACAACACTGCTGGAGAAGGAGTCTCCATATCGTGCAATGGGACATCCCGTTGCCGCGTGAGACGATGCCAACCCCATCTCCTAGCATCGGTGGGGTGTTTTTTTGCGAAATTGACATCATAGAGACATGCTCAAGAGACGCGTTGTACCATGGACAGACCCACGGGGTAGGCCAGGTGGGCCACAACATACCCTGTGAGGCAGCCTTTGTACTTAACACTTTGCAGTTGTAGAAACCAATACACCAAGTTAGCCCAATGGTAAAGCCGCTTGCTTATCCAAGAGGTCGCTAGTTCAATTCTTTATGGCCCTTTTGTTTTGATTTTCCATTTTTATGTCATCTTGTTGTGCCCCATGAGACACGTCATGAAATGGAATGGCAAATAAAAGTAATATAACTTCGGCATCATTTCATTATCACTTATTAGTAGCTATGTACATTGCCGTTTTAAACTTTCAGTTTTCTTTTGTCCCCTTTAAAATTAACTATAGATAATATACTTCATCCATTAGTTTTTCTATTTTTTTACTATTGTGTCTCATGAGATCTCTGTGTGTTTATTTTTACTCTTTCAATTTTTTATCCCCTGTAGATATTATAACTATAAATAATATATTTCATCCTTTATTTTGCAATTTTTTTCATCCTATCTTGTTGTGTCATTTAAGATACGCCATGAAATGGAATGGAAATTGGTAGCTATGTATAATGTCGTGTCCGCTTTACAAGTCTGCACTCCAACATCAGCTTTGTATTAGGAAGATTAGCAAGATCAATGGTGGGGCCCATGTGGTTTTACCAAATTAAAATGTGGTTTTATCGAATTGGAATATAGTTTTACCGAATTTTTTTTTGGTGTGGCATATCCTGTCCTAAAATCCTAAGTCCGCCACTGCGTTGTATTTGCCCTAAAAGTTGGTTAAGTTTTACTTCGCTGACATTGGTTGACCCCAATATCTCAAACATACGGCATGAATATTTTTCTTTCTTGAGGCATTGCAGTTTCAGACAACTGCTTTCAATCCAGGCTGTCCCAATAGACACGACCGGCCTGTATATATACAGCCACGGCAAGCGATGATGTTTCTATGGGTCTGGAACGAAATGCATGGGGCTCATACGAATTTCACTTCTAACATCATTTTATTGCGTGTGAGCCTTTCATCTTGTTTTTTTTAATGAAGGATACTTTATTTAAAAAAATAAAGTTATGGCTATCCAATCAAATCAATTCCCAAACTAAAGTAAGATAGGGATCCACCATCACGTCTGTTGCATTTGGAGACTATGCATATGATGCTTTCCACCTAAGACCTCGATCGGATCTCTGGGAACGATTCCCAGTTGGAATAATATTGATTCCTAAAAATGGTTCACAAAGCTGTATAACTTTGATCAAGCTGGAACGGTTCTAGGTGCATTCTGAGCCTATTACTTGATAAAACGCAGCCTAATGAGGAAATGACTCGAGCATGATGAAGCGGGGAATGTATGCGTGGGATATATATGAGAGAGAGAAACACAGATTTTGAATGACATTCTTGGGCTGTACCTATAGGTATGAAGCTGACATCTACAGCTCAACACCGTTCGCGCCACGCAACGACTTACTAACGGCCGCTACTTAATTAAGCCCCTCGTAGCTTAGCGACACGGTGACATGCACCTGCCTTTCTAACATAGATCAATAAGTGGGAGCTGGGACCTTGTCCCTATAAAGATCAAAGCCACAAACAATCTTAGTTGTCTCATAACTAAGATGTAAGTTACCAGCGACGACAATCTCTGTATATGGAAAGAGTCTTGCTTTTCTAATTATGATGTTTGGATATTTTTATGGCAAGCGATATCGTCGGCAGATACAAAAGTCTACCTAGCTTTTTATGGAATACTTTTAAATTTACATACAATTTAAAACTTAATTTTGAGCACGTGCTTTGTTAAGAAACTTCATATTTCACCTAAACACTACTTATGTTGAGAAATTACATAAGAAAATCCTACTCTCCGAACCATGAATTTAGATAATTTAGGTCGCCAGCGCAAGGAGAACCGCCGGGCCCAAAAGCCCATACAGCCTCGCCTCCTGCTACGACTGTGGCACCCCAATGCAGACGGCGGAGGAGGCCGCACCGGGATATGATTCATGTTGCAGTTGTACATTTCAAATGTTTCATATGTTTTAGATGTATGTTTCAAGTGTTTCACACGGATGTTGTAAAAGTAGATTGTGATGTTGCATATGTTACAATAGTTGTACACCTATGTTGCAAGCGTTTGTCCCCAATGTTTCATCTGTGTTTTTCAGACGTATGTTGCAAGTGTGTTTATCTAGATATTGTATATGTTTCACACATATATTGCAAGTGTTTTATCTCATATGATGCATGCACCCTTCGCTTAATATATTTATTTAAGTTCAAATACAATAAAATATGCAGCGTGTTGCAGTAGATAAATACAGATCAAGGTGCTTGCTGTGCGGATTAAGTTCCTAACTTCCCACTACGCCAGATTTGCACATCACTGCCCACATCATCACTGCCGGATTTGTGAGAACCGGCAGTGATGTACCTTCACTGTCGGTTATGAGCTTGAAAATGAAAAAATGATTGGGGCTGGGTTAAAACCGGCAGTGAAGGACCACATCACTGTCGGTTTGTGGCTTGAACCGGCAGTGTTTTGGCGGGCACTCATCACTGCCGGTTTAAGACAAGAGCCGACAGTGATTGGGCTCTATCAATGTTGGTTCTAGCCAAGAACCGACGGTGATAAGCCTACAACACAAAAGGCTGCAACCGTCCTCTCCTTCCTCTCTTCCATCCCGAGAACAGAGGCGCACGTTTGGACCCTTCCCTCCATTGTTGCGGCTGCTCTTCACCATGAAGCTAGTGCTTGGATTTTGAAGAATGGCTTGATCTTTTTGCTTTAAGGTTAGTAACAAACATCCACTCCTTTGATTTTGTTGCTTAATTAGCTTTGTTTTGATGGCTACATTGCTTGATTCTCATTCTAGTTCTTTCTCCATTCTAGAGAGCACTTTTCCAATTGGACATTTGTGCAAGGCTCAAATTGTGGTGAATCCATTATCCAAAAGGTTGGTGTATATGAAAACATTTAAATTCCTAGCTAATTATTCCATGGTGGTCAAGATCATCATTGTTAGTATGTGATGCTATAATTAGTTCTTAGAAGTAGAGTAGAATAGTTGTTCTTCAATATTGTGCAATAATTGTTTTTTACTATGATTTTCAATTTACAGGGCCGGGGCTACCAATTTCAATTTTCCAATAATTAGTGTACAATAATGTTTTCCAAAAATGGTACTTTTGAGCTACAATTGTTGTTCATGAAGCTCGATTTCTTATTCATTCTTTGTAATTACTGTCTCAGTATTTTTTTGCGCAGAGATGGATCGAGAGTGGATGCATCTGTCCCGAATGGATAAGCGGTACATGCATGGCGTCAGCCAGTTTATCACCTATGCCAAAGCCCATGCTGGGAATGGGAACCCTGTCTTCTGCCCATGCAAAGATTGCAAGAATCATAGGAACTTTCATCAAATTGAGTCTATACGATCGCACTTGATTACCAGGGGGTTCATGCCAAACTATACGATATGGACTATGCATGGCGAGGTGGGTGTCAATGTTCTACAGGAAAACGATGATGATGTGAACATGCCTAACGTAGCCATCAACGATGCTGATGAGGAACCCGGTGTCAACACAGAACCTATGGCCACAGTTAATAATGTGTTTGGGAACACGCTAGCTGACGACACCGAGGATAACGATGACATTTCTCAGCTGCTACGTAATGTAGGGACCAGATATCTTAGTGAAAGACAGCTGAGAAAGCTAGAGAAAATGAGACAAGATGGCAAAACACCATTGTATAGGAATTGTCTAATGAGCAAATTGGAAGCCGACATCATGCTGTTAGAGTTCAAATCAACAAACGGATTGAGCGATAAAGGCTTCGATAAGTTGTTAGGTATAATAAGGAAAATGCTCCTAGAAAAAAATGAGTTGCCAGAAAAGACATACTTGGCCAAGCAAATGATCTGCCCTATCGGCCTCGAGGTTGAAAAAATCCACACATGTTCCAATGATTGCATATTGTACCGTGGAGAAAAATACAAAGACTTGGACAAGTGCCCCAAGTGTGAAGCTCCAAGGTACAAGGAAGGGCCGTCAGATGAGGGTACCAAGACCAGAGGAGGTCCCGTAAAGGTCGTTTGATATTTCCCTATAGCTCCCCGGGTGCATAGGCTGTTTGCATGTGCAAAGTTGGCTAAGTTGTTGCGCTGGCATGGCGAAGGGCGTAAGAAAGATACAATGATGAGGCACCCCGTCGATGGGCATGACTGGAGGACCGTCAATACTATGTTCTATAAGGACATCGGTGGAGAGGTAAGGCACCTTTGGTTTGCTTTGAGCACAGATGGGATGAATCCTTTCGACCAGGTTAGAAGCAATCATAGCACCTGGCCAGTGACGCTCTGTATATACAACCTTCCACCTTGGGTCTGTATGAAGCGGTCGTACATCCAGATGCCACTACTGATCCAAGGGCCAAGACAATCTGGGAATGACATCGATGTATTTCTGGAACCAGTGATCGATGAACTAGTGGAGATGTTTGAAAAGGGTGTGCCGGATGTTTGGGACGAGTACAAAAAGGAACATGTCACAATCAAGGGAGTACTTATCGCTACAATCATGGACCTGCCAGGTCGAGGTTCATTGTCCGGAGAGAAGATAAAAGGCTATACTGGATGTGTCGAGTGCTTAGACGACACCGATGCGGTAAATCTATCAAATAACTCAAAGATAGTTTATATGGGACACCGTAGGTTCCTACCTAAGGATCACCCTTACCGTAGGAACAGAAAAGATTTCAACGGTACTATTGAGAAACGCTTAGCTCCAAAATATCGAGACAGGCCTACGATACTTCGAGAACTCAACAAACTAGAGGTTGTCCTTGGGAAGGGGGACAATGTAGTAGCAGCGCCTGATGGGAGCGTTTGGAAGAAAAAAATTAGTTTTCTGGAAACTACCTTACTGGCCATTTTTGAGTGTACGCCACTGTCTTGATCCCATGCACATCACTAAAAACATGTGCGCTAACACTCTTAACACCTTGATGGACACCGGGGGGACATCGAAGGATTCACTAGCCACACGCCTGGACATGCAACACTTGGGAATCAGGAAGAAGTTGCATCCCGTGGAGCTATAGAATGGCCAGTTCGAACTTCCGGTTGTGTCATGGACATTGAAGAAGGAAGAAAAGCGTGCACTTATTTCTTTCTTCAATGAACTCAAAGTCCCAACGGGCTACTGTGCGAACCCAAAGAGGCTAGTGAACATGAGAGAACTCAAGTTTAATTATGGCCCTATGAAGGCCCATGACTGTCATGTCATTATGACTCAGCTGCTCCCTGTTGCCCTGTGTGGTATCCTCCCCCCAAAGGTCCATGCCCCAATTATAAAGCTTTGCTCGTTCTTCAACGCAATCTCAAAAAAGGTTATTGATGTGTCCACGCTAGAGCAGCTGCAGTGGGACATAGCCAAAACTCTCGTTAGGCTTGAGATGCATTTCTCGCCGACTTACTTTGATATCTCATTGCATCTGCTCATTCATCTTGTTGACCAAATTAGAGCCCTTGGCCCAATGTACCTGCATCAGATGTTCCCTTAAGAAAGATTGATGAAAGTTTTCAGGAGTTATGTTAGTAACAGATTCAGGCTAGAAGGGGGCATGGTTGAAGGATGGTCAACGGAGGAGGCCATTGAGTTCTGCACATATTATCTGGACATCAAAAGGGTCGGAGTTCCAGAATCTCGTCACGAGGGAAGACTATGTGGCAATGGAACGATCGGGGAGAAATCTGTTACAGTAGACGACCCTGTTTATTTTAGATAGGCACAGTTCGCTGTTCTCCAGCAAGCCAAGGGTGTGATGTCATACATTGACGAGCATAGGCAATCGCTGCAAACTTTGTATCCGAGCAGGTCACAGGCTTGCCTGGATAAAAAAACATAAGGAGGAATTTGTCAGCTGGTTGCGACGTCGCTTGCTTGGAATAAAGTTAGGTAATCAACTGGATGCCTTAGCCAAGGGACCTTCGAGTACATATCTTAAGTACGAAGGGTATGAGATCAATGGATTCACATTTTACACAAAAAAGTAAGATGGAAAGAGCACATACCAAAATTGTGGTGTTCGTTTTGATGCTCACGACAAAAACGGCAACGTACAAGCGACATACTATGGTTTCATAGAGGAGATATGGGAGCTAGCTTATGGTCCGTTGAAGGCGGCTCTTTTTTGCTGTCAGTGGGTCCGGCTCGAGGAAATCAACACTGGCAGCGAAGGGTTCACTACCATTGATCTCACTAAGACCGCATACAGAGACGACCCCTTCGTCCTTGCAAGAGATGTTATGCAAGTCTTCTATGCAAGGGACAACAAGACAAAAGGAAGGCTAAAAGTAGTCCTAGAAGGGAAAAGGAAGATTGTCGGTATCGATGGAGTGATGGACGAAGAAGACTACAGGGGCTATCAGGAAATGCCTCCATTCGAGGCGAATGTACCCCTACCTATCCTTCAAGAGGGTGACGAACCTGCTTACGTACAAATTGATCACAATGAGGCCCTCATTGTTGATGCACCTAAAGATAGTTAGATTATTGTTAACTATGTAATCATTATGCAGACGTTGTATCAGTAATTCACACTGAATATTTAATTTATATTTTGTGCGCATCTCTACAATTTAATTATTGACTATGTAATCAAATATTAAGATGATGTTCACAAACACTATTATTTGATAATCATAGACCATTAATTAATTATCATAGAATTAAATAATCAAGACACAAATTTTTGTGTTATTTTAGAATATAAACTAACTGTATTATTTCTATTAATAAATAAATAAAGAAAAGCAAACTAACCGAACTCCCTATCCTAGCTCAGCGGTTAAGGCCGCGCACTCTGTACTCTAAGACCCGCGCTCAAATCCCAGGCGGGCCAAACTTTTTTCATTTTGCATTTATTATTTAGTAGTGCATTACGATGGGATAAAAGAAAAAAATAAAACCATTCTAACCGAACTCCCTATCCTAACTCAGCGATTAAGGCCGTGCACTCTCGACCCCGCGACCCGCGCTCGAATCTTAGGCGGGCCAAACTTTTTTATATTTTTTACAAAAAGGCTGCGATGGCAGGCTCCAAACCGATAGTGTTTTGTTTTATATTTTTTTACTAAAAGATGGCAGCAGGGTCCTTCACTGCCAGTTTTGGTTTTAAAACGGGCAGTGATAGCTTCTATCACAGTCGGTTGCTCAAACCGACACAGAAGGCCCAATTCACTGTCGATTTTTAAACTAAAACCGACAGTGATGTGTAGATGCTCCTCACATGCCAACAGTGCTCCCATGACCATAATAGTTGGAACACTGCTCCCACCTACCCCGAGAACTTTAGTTCAGAAATAAAAATGTACCACGACTGCTAGCCCCTATAAAATGGCCCTCGGCCAAGAGCTAGCTTCTCCATGCATGTTGGTTTCAACCAGGCCTTATCAGCCATGATATAATGTTTTCCTCTCACAACAAACCACATATATCGTTATGCATCGTAGTCCACCAAAATGGTGCACACATGAGGTACTAGAAGAATGCTACTGAAGATAGAGCAACACCGAAGATTGGAGATGCCACGAGGTTCACAGAGCCATCCGCTGTAGTGCACTCTAGACTGTATGTCCAGAGAGACCTGGTGTGCTCTCGGCAATTTCCTATCCCGGAGCGGCATTGGTTCATCGGTTCGGTGCCGAGCTGAATCCGATGTGCTCTAGACTATATCGAGAAAAAGGCCATGTACAGCAGAGGCATGGATTCATCGATGCCATCTTATCATCTCCAACTGGTATAGCTCGTAGACCACCTCGGTGTTGTTGTTTGACCCTAGTTGGTGCTAGAAGAATACTACTGAGGTGGTTAAATTATAATGTGTTGATACACATTGATGGTAACATTGACCAGTACGCAAATAGGTCTTTGTTATCGTATATGGAATTTTAGTGTAAGGCCTTTGTTATCGTATATGTAACTTATTTCTATTTTTTTTGTAATTTTTTGATGTATTTCATTACTATCTAAATAAATATATCGTTGTTGTTAAAACTTTCCTACTGTAGTATCTAAATAAATATATCCTTTACATATATGCACCTTCACTGTCGGTTCTATTTAAAAACCGACAGTGATAGTCACCTTCACTGTCGGTTCTATTTAAAAACCGGCAGTGATAGTAACTTTCACTGTCGGTTCTATTTAAAAATCGGCAGTGATGTCCATGCCCCCCTATATAAAACAAACTGTCGGCCACATACATCTATCCCACCCACCCATGAACTCTCTCAGTCTCATTTCTCACGTTTCACTCTCACTTCTCAAGACATCCATTCTCTCTCTACGTGATTTGGTCACGGCTCCTGCATTTTTCAATGGTGTTGATATGTTGTCTTCTCCAATATTCTATCTATATTCATTTAATCTATATTTATATTCATGTTTCTTTGTATTCTACATTTATATATATTCTTATTCCTTGCATTCGATCTATATTTAATTATGTTGCCACATTTTACTTAGAAGAATTTTTGGTGCATATATTTTATGTTCATATTTTTTTTACATTTTATCGATTAGGTGGTATGAACAACGGACCTCCCCCACCACAAGAACCAGGTTTCCACCCTGGCGATGAGCCATTCGCTCCTAATGTGGTCATTCCACGGTTCCCTGTTCCAGCTATTGTATGAAATATTTTCCAACATCTTTTGTTTTTTTATGCTAACAAATAAGTGTAATTAGTTTAATATCATTGTTGCATGCATATATGTCGCAGACTATATCCCTAATAGATTGGCTGCGAACAGCACTTAGCTGGTTCTTTATCTCGGACATCGTCGAGAACACATCATATAATGCAAGTGGTCGGCTATGGGCATGCGAACTCAATTTTTCCATCCCTGTGAGGGGTTCAAATCATCGGAACCATATCCACGGGACAGGAATACAGTGCCCGGATGTGATAAGCGCCCAATTAAGTGCCGTGCGCATCTGTTTAGAGGCACTTCGACGTATTTGCTATGATGTGCCTGATTTCTCGCACTTCAAGGCACTTGCTTTGAATGCTGGTGATATCCCCGTCCCACAAGCAAGTGAATGGTTTGGGAGCTACAACCATGTGGATGTGGTAAAATGGTCACTTATACCTGAGTCATGGTTATTTGTTGTTTATTATTGTAATAACATTCTCTAATTTTTTTTCTTTTTCTCCGCATGCAGATTGCGCTCCATGACCTTACCTATGCTGCATGTGGCTTGTAGGCCGTTCTAGACGAAGCTACGGAGCAACTCGGGTACGATTGGGACTTCTGCAATAGAAACCTCAGCCAACTCACTATAGAAGGACGCCAGTACTGCATAAGGATTACTAATAGGGGTAATGGTCATTCAGTAGGTTACATCTATGGCCGACCATTCTTTCGGTATTATGAGGCATGAGAGAGTGCACTCATACGGGCATTGGACTTCATCGATACAAGCGGATACATAATCTGTGACATCAATTACCATATATGGCTATAGAGGCATGTTAGTGTGCGTGGCCCGATCGATCCCGGCAGTGATTCCGATAGTAATTAATGTTTATTTAGCTAGTTTTTCAAGGTCGTAGTTTAATTGGGTTCTAATTTTAATATGTATGGCTTTGTGTGTTTAATTATTGTCATGCGTGTAATTCGTGTAACATTTGTTGGACAACTAGAAATATACATTCCGGTGTTGTATTGGTCTCAAAATTATTCTCAGGCTTGCACGTGCCACGTGTGAAGGAAACACCAAGTTTGGGATTTTTCGGAGATGGGTTGCTACTTTCTGAGGTTTAATTGAATTTCTGCGCGACGACACCGTTTAATTATAGGTTGAACTGAGTCTATCCACGAAAAGATCCGGAATGGTGCCAAACTTTTACACAGGCTCTAATGTGCCCTTAGGGATAAGATTTTTGTGGAGGTGGATGAAAAAATCTATTGGGTCCAAGATGAAATTCACCCTCGTTTGTCTCATTCGGCACAGAGAAAAATATAATAAATAAAAAAAGATCAGAAAAACCTCAGATCCTGTGTGGGGTCTTAATTTGGGTGTACATGCTTGTCAAAAAAATTCAAGCCATTTCGACATAGGCGGAGTATACATGCTTCACAGAGGTACATGTGCCTTTTCATCGAACCCTGACTATACACATATGTTATCAAGGTTTCTGTGGTTCATAGGCATTCTAGTGTCGTATTCATCTCAACCTTTTTCTTAGGCTTGCACGTGCCACATGTGAAGGAAACACCAAGTTTGGGATTTTACGGAGATGGTTTGCTACTTTCTGAGGTTTAATTGAATTTCCGCGCGACGACACCGATTAATTATAGGTTAAACTGAGTCTACCAACGAAAAGATCTGGATTGGTGCCAAACTTTTACACAGTCTCTAATGTTCCTGGGGATAAGAATTTTGTGGAGGTGGATGAAAAAATCTATTGGGTCCAAGATAAAATTCACCCTCTTTTGTCTCATTCAGCACACAGAAAAATATAATAAATAAAAAACTAATCAGAAAAACCTAAGATCTTGTGTGGGGTCTTAATTTCGGTGTACATGCTTGCCAAAAAAATTTCAAGCCATTTCGACATAGACGGAGTATACATGCTTCACAGAGGTACATGTGCCCTTTCATCGAACCATGACTATACACATAGGTTATGAAGGTTTCTATGGTTCATACGCATTCCGGTGTTGTATTGGTCTCAAACTTTTTCTTAGGCTTGCACGTGCCACGTGTGAAGGAAACACCTAGTTTGGGATTTTCCGATGATGATTTGCTACTTTCTAAGGTTTAATTGAATTTCCGCGCGACGACACCGATTAATTATAGGTTGAACTGAGTCTACCCACGAAAAGATCTAGAATGGTGCCAAACTTTTACACAGGCTCTAATGTACCCTAGGGATAAGAATTTTGTGGAGGTGGATGAAAAAAATCTATTGGGTCCAGGATGAAATTCACCCTCTTTTGTCTTATTCATCACACAGAAAAATATAATAAATAAAAAAACTGATAAAAAAAAAACCTAAGATCCTGTGTGGGGTCTTAATTTGGGTGTACAAGCTTGCCAAAAAAATTTCAAGCCCTTTCGACATAAGAATACATATGCTTCTATTTATTCAGTATATAAAAGAAATTTTTTAATATATATAAACATCACTGTTGGTTTCAAAAAACCGACATTGATGAGAATAAACCGACAGTGGTACTGGTTATCACTGTTAGTTTATTTTGAAAACCGGCAGTGATATATAAAAAAATTTAAAAAAATTATGCCAGCCCTCGGGTTCGAGCGTGGGTCTCGAGCAACAGAGTTCAGAGACTTAACCGCTGCGCTAGTATAGGATGAGTGCCAAGGGTTATTTACTTTTTCCTTTTGACCTTTAGGCCACTTAACAAATTATCAAATAGAACAAAAAAATTTGGGCCGCCTGGGACTCGAACACGGGTCTCGGAGGCTAAGTTGAGGGGTCTTAACCGTTGCGCCAGTAGGAGTTCGAAAGAAAATGATAAGTTATCCTACTTAACACCTAAGTTAACACCTAACTACTACACAATGTCACTGCCAGTTTGGGGAATGACCTGGCAGTGATGTACCCCATCACTGTCGGTTTACAATCAGAACCGACAGTGATGAGCTACTGGTATAAAAGAGGCGCGGGTTGAAATTATCCAAATTTGTTTCAACCCCGCGCCAACCCCTCCCCCCGCGCCGCCGGAGCACCACCCCACGCCGGAACATCGCCCCACGCTGCCCACCGCCCTAAGCCGAAGCACCGCGCCGTCCGGGGCACCGCGCCGTCCGTCCCACCGCCGAGGCCTTCAGGAGCACGCGGACAGCTGCTTTCCCACCCCCACGGTGAGTGCGTGGCTCACTGCCCGCTACGTGTCTGATGAAATGTCCCATAGCTGCTTACTTGAATCAGTTTGATCATGCAGTGTGTGCTGTCATACAGTTTGATCATGCAGCTATGAATGCTAGAACCTAGGTTTGCCACACAGTGTGTGCTATCTATTTCTTTGTGTTTCTGGACGCATTGCTAGTAAGTAGTATATTATTACTTAGTAGCATGTTGCTCAGCTCTATTCATCAGTATACTGATAAGAACAAAAGCGTAATTTTATTTTTGGTTACCAGGATAAACATAGCAGGGACTCGTAATACTTGACAGAAATTGCTGTCTGAACGTTAATGGTAGTTTGTTTTCGGAGTACTTGCATTTTCTCTGTGAAACAAACTTACGTTTTCTCTATGAAACCATCTTGTGCATCATTGGAGCTTGGCCGGATACATATGTGAAACCAATGGCTGGCCTCACATCGTAGCTTGCAATTACAACTGCGCTCCCATCAGGCAGATACTCAATGTTTTTGTAACTGTGCCACCGATACTCAATGTTTTTGGATGTGAGGATGGAGTATATATATTTTAGACCTATAGAACTAATATATGTACATCTAGTTAAATAATATCTGCTATACTCTAGTTTTTAAAATGCAATAGGCCCCCACAACCATTTGAGTTGTTGCAAAAGCCAAGATAAAGAAAAGTTAATTGGACTGAGGCTAACTACAAGCAAACGAGGGTTGTTCGATCAGTATCAGGCAGGAAGAAACAATCATTATCAAAGAAGGTTGGAATTTGGAAAGGTGCTTACCTGCACTGATACTTGTGAAAGAACCTCGCGCCGATGGTTGGGGGATTTATAGTGAGACTGAAGATGAAGAGACGCAAAGCCGAGAAGATGAAGATACTTGTATGCATTGTAGAGGGTTCAATGCACTTAGACTAAGGTTATGATGACTTAATATATTAATTGGACTGAGGCTATGGTCATGTGCAATGATGATATAATCATAAGTTGTAGTAACTATTACTGAGGCACGTGAATAGTTGTTTTCCAAACACTCCTATCTATGCAATGGTTGTGTATTATTCATAAATATATTAAATTTTATAAGAATACATCATGTTTGAATGACAACCTAATTTACTTAAATGTATAGGCAACCATGGCATGGTATGTAGTGCATGTTGGTCACATGTCTGGGATTTATCGAACCTAGGAAGATTGCTATGCTCAAGTCAATCGCTACCCTGGTAATTTGCACAAGAAGTACAACACAAAAGCTGAAGCTTTGAGGGCCTACTATAGTCATCCAGCCTACTTTGCAAACCATGGGCAACCGGCCTACTATGGTCCAATGAATGCAAACCATGGCCATCCGCTGGCACTGGAGATTGAAGAGAAGCCTCCCGCCGAAGATGTGAAGATTAGGAGAATTTCTCCTTGGAAAGATGTCATGCTTTTATTTATGGCTATGGTCATTGCTTTTCTTATTTGGAAGTTGATGTAGGCTTAGTTTCGTAGAACAGTAGGTGGACTTTATTGTATGCTGTCAATCAAACAACGAATTTGTTCTAGGTGAACATATGCTATTATTTGACTTTGTTTTATGTGGACTTATTAGTAGACTTTGCATTAAACATATTATATATATATGAACATATGCTATTAGTAGTTGTTCGTAGCCAAAACTAACCACGATCATGTCATAGCCATGACTCATCGTCGCCTGTTACCCCGTCACCGAAGAATAGATAGGCAACAAGAAGCGGCTGATATCGCTGGGACGGGAGAGCCGCATGATCCGACAAACGGTGACGGTGTCAATCAGGACGGTGAGAACGAGCAGCCATGGACCCCGTCCGGCCTGCTCGATCTGGGTCAAAATGACCAAGATGGCCAGGTAACTTTGGTATCATGTGACTATGTAGCCACACACGCTAATCAATTGAGAGGGTCATAGCTTACTTGGTGTCTCTAGCAGGAGCCTTCGCCGGCCGAGGAGCCAGAGGGTTCGGGTAGCAGGAAGGCCAGATCCAAGCGAGGCATGTCAAAGATTCCTGTTGGTAGGAATGCACACTGGCACATTACTGAGTTCGATGAATTTGGGGATCCACTCTCACCGCCTATAGCTTTGACCAAACACAAGACTATCCTCGGGTAACTTGTTAGGGACTTCATCCCGATTAAGTACAGGAAGTGGATTGGGAAAGATGATGACCGGTGGAGGGTTCCCGAAAGCGAGAAGGATTACATATGGGATGTTAAGGTCCCAGAGTATTTCACTTTCCCAGCCGAGTATGATAGGGAGTTAGTCAAGAAAAAAGCAAATGAAATCATGGGGACATGCTTCAAGAATTTCAAGGGGACATTGTACAAGAATTTTGTCCTCCAAAATAAAGAGCCAGATTTCGATGGTGGACAGTTTAGCAAGCAGAAGGACTTCTGGCAGGATTTCAAGGAATACAGGTTATCCGAGGAGTACTTAGAACTGAGTAGGAAGAATAAGGAGAATTCCCAGAAAGCGATGAATCCTCATCATCTTGGCTCTCGTGGCTACGCCAAAAAGATGCCAAAATTTGAAGCAGAACTTCAAAAGATGGATTGTCTTGCAGAGGAAGGCGTTCAGGTTGAGACCGCCGATTGGGAGCCCAGATCGGTAATATACTGTATGGGGAGGAATGTACGGCATGCCGAGGACAGGAGCTTTAGCTCCTCAAATCAAGCCATGAGCGAACTCATCCAGAGGATCTCCTAGGTAACTAAGGAGGTGAGGCAAGGGACTCGCACTTCTAATAGGGAGAAAGACGTGCTCACCCAAGCACTCGGAACCAAGGAGCACCCTGGTCGCACTAGAGGAACCGGTGTTGTTCCTTGGAAACTAGCATTCCCCCAAGAATCTAACACTTACCAGAGTCGCTTGAGGGGTAGAGCGGAACAGGAGGCAGAGTATTTGAGGAGACTAAAAGAGATGGAAGATAGAATGGAAGCACGGATTGAGGTGACCGTTGAAGCACGAGTCGAGCAAATTTTGCTATCCAAGGGGTCAGTAGTACCACAAAACCCTACTCCTACTGCCTTTAGCCCACAGTTTAGGGGTCGCAGCAGCTGCGGATCGACCCCGCTCGATGAAGAAGAGGCGAATGTGCCTCATCCGGTGGACGACATCACTGAACCCATCAATGTCAAGTTGTACATCCATCAAGAATGGACAAAGGACAAGGTGGCGCTCGGCCAGGCCTGGCCTGTGGGAGACGGGACAATTAATGGCCACCCAATTCCACTGGGGTACGCTCGTGTCACCATTGATAGAATACTTGATAAGAAGTATAACAAGATACCCATTGAGTACCCTATAGCGGAAGACAGGCCAAAATTTGGTCATAACAAGGGCTCTCAAGTGGCCTGGCGCATGCGCTTCATTAAGCTTGACCACCAATTGTCCTCTGATGATGAGGACGACTGCGAGTCTTCGCCCACCCGCGATGATCACTCACCATCTCCCAACAGAGATCACTGCCCTCCTCATCCAGAGCCATCACCCCCGAGAAGACAAAGGTCTCCTTCTATTCCTCCTCGTCCGACTCCATCTTCATCAGCCCCAAGAAAAGAGACTCCTCCTCCATCTTCATCAGCGTCGGGAAAATAGAATTCTTATCGCCATCCTCCTCCTCCACCACCCCAGCCCAAAACAAGATCAAGTACATCCTCACAGTCGTCCTTGGATTCGGTCGCTAATGCTCCCAAAGTGGACCAACAAAAAGAAAAAGGCCGTTCAGTGGCAGCGTTACCACCTTGATGAAAGAAAAATTTACAGCACACATCTCGAAGGAAGATTGTGTTAGTTTCTTCAATCTTTCTGCCTCACTGTCTCTGTTTTTGTTGAAGTCCGAATTCAAAAGGCAAACATAGAATAAATACGCTACAACAAGAGACGAAGAAATACACAATAAAGATTTAAGGAACAAACAGAAGTTAGTCGAAGACAACCCTGATTTAACCATGGAAGAGGCCGCGAACATCTATTATGATGTACAAGGGATAGGAACACCGGCAATGAAGTATGAAAGGGGCAATCTTTTGGTTCCCGGTCATGAGTATAAAAATCTGACAACATATATGCGCCAGTTACATGAATATTATATGGCTCAAGCAACAGAGACGGATGACTTTGGTTTTGAGGTTATTATCCGTTCGCCACATGTTTTCCATTATCCTGAAGAAGAGAAGTTCGATGTCGAGTGGGAGTGCTTGTTCTAGCTATACCAGAAACGCTCTCTCGATGTTCAAATGTTGACGCCGTGGACTATGTAAGTACCCTACACGCACGATATTACAATTAACTACTCTCTCGAGACATAAATTGTTAACTTTTGAGCACTTCCCATGATTTTATGTAGGTGTACATCAAAATTTTGCATTGTAAAAAGCAAATGGGATTACATAGGCTTCTTGAACCCCTTGCGAGTCAATGAGAGGACATGTCTAGGCCTCTATGGATGTGACATGGAAGACCTAAAATAGAGATTGATTGTTGTTTTCGACGAATTCACGATGAAGAACAAAACCCACATACTTCTAGCCTACAACTGCGAGTATGTGTTCTCGGCTTTTAATTTTATGCTTCTTTTTTCGTTAAGATTATTCGATAATTAGGATTCTGTGATTGCAGCAACCATTTCTTCTTCATTTGTGTTAATCTTGCCAAAAATCTGATCGAGGTGTGGGACTCGAAGAAAAAACCATTTCATCATCTGGATGCATTGGTCGCAGTGCTGAATTAGTAAGCGATCCTAATAACATATTATTTTCTAATCACACATACTTCTTTCTAATGTTTCTCTTTTTAATGTTGCTCAGTGTCTGAAGAAGACATATCGGTGGGAAGCCGGTCCGATTCAAGGTTGTCGAAATGGAGGGGAAGTACCTATCACAGCCGGTGGGAAACAATGAATGCGGGTTTTATGTAATGTGGGCAATGCTTCGCTACATTGGTGGGAAATCGGAAGAAGGCGATAAGTTGGTGTGTATAATCCCCATTTCATTTATGTCTGTTAATAATTTAACAAAATGATTTACTGTTCCTCTTTGGATATCATCTTTTTTGAACGACAGCACAAGAAATATAACCACGAAAGGCTGTTAGACATGGAGATCGTCGCACTGCAATCGGAGCTGGCAAAATTCATCTTAGCCGAGGTATTGGAAAAAGATGGAGTATTTTCTATTGCACAATCCGTGAGGTACAAGGACCAGTATGGCCCAAAGCGACTCGCCAGATTATTGTAAGAAGTCCGAGAAGCATTGCACAATCTGTGAAGTCCGTGAACATTTCTTTTTTGTTTTGAGTTATCGAGATTTTGATAAGAACATTTGAACTATAACCGTAACATTTGTAATGTTTAATATTGATGGACCTGTCGTCTATGTAGCGTATATAAAGTGAAACCCAATTCCACGAAAAAATATAAATTAAAATAAATTATAAAACAATAAAATACGAACAGGCCATCACCGCCGGTTAGCAACAAACCGACAGTGTTGTCGTAACCATCACTGTCGGTTAGCAACTAACCGGCAGTGTTGTCGTAACCATCACTGCCGGTTAGAAACAAACCGACAGTGTTGGCTTGCTCAACACTACCGGCTTGAACCATGAACCGACACTGATGGTTACGACAACACTGCCGGTTTGATACATGAACCAACAGTGTAGGCTTGCTCAACACTGCTGGCTTGAGCCAAGAACCGACATTCTTGAAGCAACCGTCACTGTCGGTTGGGACTACAAACCGGCAGTGTTGTTCAACTGGACACTGCCGGGTGGAGCCAGGAACCAACACTGTTTTTGTAGATCAGTGTCGGTTTTTAAGGACCGGCAGTGATGTCAACCCCATCACTGCCGGTATGCCACTGTCGGTTCAAAATCCAGCAGTGAAGTGGGTCTTTGAACCGACAGTGATGTCCAGATCTGGGGTAGTGTCCCATTGATGAAATCGATCTCCTTTTTTTTGCTAGAAAGTGACCAGCGAAATAGACATCTACCCAGTGGTCATATCCGTGATTAGTAACATCGATTGAAATCAAACACATATAACCTACAACACCTTTTTTTAACTATAGACACAACACATGTTTTGCCATAAACCCATAACACACTAACCCCTCGCTGGAGAAACTTAAGCGCTCGCCATTGCAGCCAATCCTAGTCCCATAGCCATGTGGAGGTTAGAGAAAGTCATGTACATCCGATTGGCCGATTGGGAAATGATCAAATCGGACATGAGTTATTCCACTAATAACGCCTTATTAGATTCATCCAAATACAATAGAGTAATGGAAGTGGGTTAACTTTGACTCTGTTGGCATTGGTTTACACCAATATCTCAACATTAAGACATAAGAGAAGGGAGGCACGCACTGGTGTTTCAGATAACTGCTTTCACTTGTGGCTGTTCCAGTAGCTACCTCCTATGGGTGTGACATGTATACTATATATATACAACGCCACGACAAGCAATGATGTTCCTTTAGTAGAGGAAGCTTTATTTTGAAAAATAAAGTTCTCGCAACTGTCGACGAAATATGGTCGGCAGTCTACCTAGGGGTATGCCCAAGGTAGTAGATTGTCGGCAGACAGATGCGCAAGCCACAAACAAGATGGTGACGTAAGACAGACACGAGGTTTTATCCAGGTTCGGCCGCCGAGAAGGTGTAATACCTACGTCATGCGTCTAATTGTATTGCTATATGTCAATGAGAGATGTTTTTTAGAGGGGTCCCCTGCCCGCCTTATATAGTCCGGAGGGCAGGGTTACAGATCTAGAGACCAATCCTAGCCAATTACAATTGCCATAGGTGGCCGGATAAGGATTCCTATTCTAACCGACCAGGATCTTGCTTGACCTCCAAATCTGCCTTGACTCCTTGCGCGGGACTCCGAACAGGTTGGCCGGGCTGCGCGTCGTCTTCTAGTGGACCGGACCCCCTGATCTGGGCCGGCCCAAGCCTAGCCGTAATGGTATAGGGGTTAATACCCCCATAGCTAGTCCCCGAGCACCATGTATTATGCTGCGACACGGTGTTCGATCTCCTTTGACTAATGCGATCCGTCTTCATATCGTCTCCAACTGATTAAAACATTGACCAATCAAATGCGCCAGCATTCTGGTCAGAACAGAGAGCAGTAGACCACGATTATAGCCAAAGATTCTGGTTGTCCGAAAAATGCATGGTGCTCTTAAAGAAAAAAGAAAAAATTTCTTTCCTTATCAAGTGTGCCCACTTGTATTTCTGATAAGAAATGTAAGTGACCCTTGGACAGTAGTAATCCTGGTAATCAGTCAAAGCGTAGGTGTCGAAAAAATAAACACATTCACCGCAAGGTGAAGTGTGCCCACTTAGTCCCCAAGCCTGGTAGTAGGTGATGTAGGCACGTGGTGCCAGGGTCTAAGAAGAATTTCCACTGAAGTTAAGAATCCAATCGTCGTACAAACAATACGAAATGCACCGGCAGGTGCATCGTACCGATGTAGTCCCTGAGCTTGCTGGAAGGCGAAGTATAAGCCTTGTAGCAAGGTCCAAATAAATGCCTCTCGACTATATGTGAGTACACATCACATGTAGCCGAGGAGAGCAGTCGCCGAGCAGTGGTCGGAACAGTTCCTGAGCATGGTAGTGGTCGGTGCAGTCTCCGAGCACGGTAGTGATCTGGACAGTCCCCGAGCACGATAGTGGTCTAGACAGTCCCTGAGCATGGTAGTGGTCTGGGCAGTCCCCGAGCACGATAGTGGTCTAGGTCATCCCTGAGCATGAGACGTGCGGCAAAGAAACAAATGCCACTTGTACTATTATTTAGTGTATTTATTTATCTTCTTACTCTATCAAGTCCAATCTATCACGTCTGGTCAAAAAAGTAGATGAGTATAGCACGTCATACTGCCTTCTTGTCCTTTCAAGCAAATAGTCACTTGGCACCTGTATGGAGGTGTGTCAGTGTGGGCCCTCTCACACTGGCGACGAAGAGGCGCATACACTGATAACGAAGAGGCGCATATATTGGCATAGATCTCGAGGTTGTGAAAACAACCATCTGCGGCGCGTGCGCACGTCTCCCAAGAATCTTGGGCAGACGAAATGGCGGAACTCTTGGTTATTTATAATATAGAATTGGTAAGTTACTTTTTATCGAACCCCATTTCCATTCGCCGCCGTAGCCTTCTTCTTCCTCTTGCCAACCCTAATACCTCCGAAATCATCACCAATCACCCCTCCACCGTATCCACCTTCATCAGCCTAGGCGGATTCATGGCGAAGAGTGACGCCCAGAAGAAATCTGGAGTCATGGTGAAGGAGTGGTGGAAGTCAAGAAGCAATGAGCAGACCATCGAAGACCTCGTCATCATGGGAGTACTCCACAATAAGGAACTCGCAGGATGGCGCGCGCCGGAGGGCGAGGGGTACCCCAATCCACAACCAGGTGAGATTGTGGTTTTCGAAGATTTCTTAAAGCGGGGTTTTGGGGTTCCAGTGCACCCTTTCCTTCAGGGGCTCTGTCTGTATTACGAGATTGGGATTTGTAATCTGCATCCCAACTCGATTCTTCTTGTCTCCACCTTCATTCATCTTTGCGAAGCATATGGTGGCTTCCAGCCCCATTTCGACTTCTTTCACCATCTTTTTTGTTTGCGGAAGAAAGGAAGCGGTGGCTCGAAGATAGCCGGAGGTGTGTACCTCAATCTTCGTGACGGGATGAAGGCCCAGTACCTGCACTGCCCTTGGAACACGTCACTTGACGACTGGTACAAGAAGTGGTTCTACATCCACGAAGAGCCAAACACGATCACGCTGTGCGACGTGGGGTTCATTCCAGAGAAGAAGACCAGCTGGTTAGAGAAGCCCGAGCACCTGGAACAGATCCTAGAACTAGTTGGGATGATCCCATGGAGGAAGCTGGACGGTCTGAGCATGGTCGGGAACTTCATCAGCCGAAGGATCTAGCCCTGCCAGAGGAGGGTACATCCCGGCTACGAGTACCAAGGTAGCGCAGACCCAACGAGGACCAGGCAAGAGGCGTTTAACAAGATCGAAGTCAAAGCCAGAATTGGAGAGCTGTTTAACTTAGCTGATCCAAATTATGTCAAATTGAGTGACATCGAGCACGCTTTCAAGCTCGCCCGACCTCCCCCAAAGGTAAATAATTCTGCCTTGTACCCGTAGTTTTATGTTGTAACAGAAACTTACTGTGTTATCTCCTTTGTGTTTTCCAGATTAATGGTCGTGATAGAGCAACAATGTTCGTATCACCACCCCCTGGTGTAGATTGGTCGCAAGTTGGCGGCCCAACCGCCCAGACCAGCACCAGGACCGAAGACATCGACTGGGCGGTGCTCGGGGTTGGAGAGGAGGCAGCGGCCAAGGCTGCTGGTAAGCAGCCAGCGGCCAGCAAGCGTCGGCAGGCGATCTTCACTCTATCGAATGATGACACAGAGGAGGGAGAGAACGCAGACATCTTCCGACGCGTCCCTCGAAAGAGGAGGAGCCAACTGGAGTCGACTGAGCAAGGCGGCTCCTCCGTGCTGGTGGGACCCACATCGCCGACCACTGCGGTGCCAAGGACAAGCGGTGCAGGGGTCAAGCACCAAGCCCCAGCATCGATGCTGGATGTAGAGGGAGATCAGGTGTCACCCGCACAGCTCATGGAGCAAGCACGGCCGAAGAGACGTGCCTTTGCCACATCATTCCACGCTTCCAATATGTAAGTACTAGTAACTTTGATGTAAGCTTGCAATTGTCATTGATTATGGTTACCTTCTGAACCATATCTCGGATATACCAGGTCGGCGTCCACCAAAAATCTAGATCAACTAGCCAGGAGCGGCATGGCTTCATCGGCAATTGTAGAGAAGACTGCCCAGCGGCCGGCCATGGAGGAAAACATAGCAGAAGGTCCACCGGAGCGTCAAACCACAAGCGGTCAGACAACAGTCCCCGAGCAGGGGGTCGAGGGAAGAGCTGAGCCAAGCATAAATGCTCCGAGCACTAACCCTGCTCAGGGCGACACTTCAGCACCAAGGGTAACAGACCAGACCGAGGAGCAGCAGCCGGAGGTGATAGCACAGAGCACGTTTGCCGATGCTACGGCCCGTGGGAAGGCCATAGTGATCGCAGAAGCTACAAACTCTGGACCAGCACCGCTACCCAAAGAAGAGGCCAAAGAGGACAAAGTAGAGGAGTTCCTGGGCCATCCACAGGACAAATGACAACATGTATATATGTCGTGCTGGAGGAACGACCAATGGGTTGTTTATGAGAAAATCCCAGAGGTCGAAGAGACCATGAAAGTTGAACAAGCGGCGAAACGACTAGTGACAGAAGTCCAGGTATGCTTTGCCTGACCACCTGATCTTGCTATCTAGTCAAACTGTCTTACTTAGCTTTTCACATGTAGGACTTAATGAAGACCGCAAGGTACCGAAAGAAGTGCTTCGACCAGATTGAGGGGATCACAGCAAGCAATAAAGAATTGGTGGCCGAGGTGGAACGCTTGCGCCACCAACTTGAAGCCACCAACCATGAGAGGACGGAGCAAGAGGCGTAGAACCAGAACCTGGTCGTCCAGCTCAGTAACAAAAGAGCGGGAAAGAACAAGTAAGTTGTCACTTTATCACAACGAGTGCATGACACATGTTGTTGCATTGTAGGTAGTAACAACTGTAGTGCAGGCTTAGAAGCCGAAGTAGTCCATCTCCAAGAGGAGAATAGCTGGGTGGTCGTAGAGTGTGATCGTATGAAGGAGGACAACAAGAAATTGCGCACGACCAGTCGTAACTCCGGGACCACACAACCAAGATGAAGGAGGAACTGAAAAGTAAGTGTTCCAGACCACCTTGCTCACTTTTGTTGCCCGCCTTATCTTGTCATGGCATGACGTTTTAATGTCTTGTGCGATTTGCAGTTCTAAAAGTCAATGCCAAGAAGCATCTGGAAGCCGTGATAAAAGAACGTGACGGCTGAAAGGCGCAGTGCCAAGAGATCACCAAGGATCAGGACGTATGGAAGAAACGATGCCAGGAAGTGGCAACGGGCGTTTTGCCAGTCCTCAACCTTATCGATCCAGCGCTTACAGAGGACATGCTAGGGACACCACAGCTCGGACTGGTCGATAGATGCCGAAAGGCATGGGGATGGTTCCAAGAGTTCGTAAAGGAGGCGGGTGAGTACACAGGCGCACATGTACTAAGCATGGTGTGTGCTCACTACCCCTTGATCGATCTCAAACGCCTGGAGGCTGGATACCCGAAGGAGATAGATCCAGACAAGGCTGAGGAGCTTCGGATGACCCAGCTGGACTTGTCGGCAAAAATAATTGGCGACATTAACCTGTGTGGAGGCAGGACAGCACCTGTATAGGGTATGCCATCAACAAGTCAGCTAGAAGCGCCATCAGTTTTGAGCCAACCGGCGAAGCCTACGGTCTCGACCAGCCAGGTATCGGTGGGGCCATCTTCTTTAGCTCGACCAATACAAGAGTCTCCGAGACTCGAGCAGGATGTCAGGAGCAGCGAGCAACAGGTGCCACGTGCCCCGACCAGCCAATAGGATAGGCTATAGCTGTAGAAGAAGATGTAGTTGTGTTATTGTAAACTTGTACCTTTTCAGGCAAGCTTGTAATAACGTAACTGTATATCTTCATAAGCTTGTTTGTTTTGTATAAAATGCATTTAAGCTTGGAACTCATGTTGGTGTAACTAAGTGAGAACATGTTAGCGTTCTGTTTAGTTGTACCAGTTTAGTTGACACATCATCCTGAAAGGTTTGTACGGCCCTAGTTTGCCATGTGGTCGGAGGTGAGGTGCATGACCTGTGCAGACGTAGACGTGGACAAGTCAAACCAGAGGGGACCTGCCGATCACCCGTAGCGTAGAGAGCAGATCCCATGCACGCGTTGGGAGGAACCAGAGACAGGGCATGCTCCGAAAACCTGGGAAGGAATGGTGGTCGGTTTTGACTGGTTGAGTTAGAATAACCATAAACTTCAAAGTGACACATTAGAGTGGTCGGAGAAATCATAATAGCTTTATTGAATTAAATCAAAAGTACAAGAGGATTACATATCTTAGTAGTTAAGCATAGAAACGCCTAAGCTTGTCGATGTGCCATGAATTGGGTACGTCCGTACCGTCCAGGTGAGCTAACCTGTAAGACATTGGTCGTGTGACTTCCTTGATCATGAAGGGCCCTTCCCATGGAGTTGCGAGTTTGTGGACACCAGCCTGATTCGTCTTCCACTTTAGGACCAGGTCCCCAACCACGAAGAACTGCTCTTTAACGTTCTTGTTGTAGTACCTGCACAAAACAGCAAGGTATTTGGCTGTACATACGCAAGAATCGAGCCGCTTCTCTTCTGCACTATTCACTTCTAACTCCCGCACTTCATTGACCATGCCTTCATCGAAGTTCTCTACCCGTGCTGATCTGAAAGCTATATCTGCTGGGAGGACTGCCTCAGCACCGTAAACCATAAAGTATGGTGATACGCCGGTATTGCGACTGGGCTAGGTTCTGAGGCCCCAGACCATGGTTGGTAACTCTTTGAGCCATCTTCCAGGAGCTTTGTCATTTTCTCTGTACATCCTCTTCTTTAGTGCATCCAAGATCATACCGTTTGCTCGCTCGACCTGTCCATTAGCTCTAGGGTGCGCCATCGAGACGTATTTTACCACTACGCTCCTTTCATCGCAGAAGTCCCAAAAAGCGTTCCCGGTGAACTGAGTACCCAGATCAGTGATGATGCTGTTGGGTATGCCAAAGCGGTGGATGACCTTGTCGAGGAACGTGACAGCCTTTTCTGAGGATGCCTGTACCAGAGGCACGTATTCTATCCACTTAGAAAATTTGTCGATCAGCACAAAGACACATGTAAATTTCCCAGGAGCCGGTTTGAAGGGGCCCGATCATATCCAGTCCACAGCATGCGAAGGGCTAAGAGGCTGGTATTGTCTAGATCTCGTGTGCTCGTACGTGGATTCTCTTGGTGAAAAACTGACAACCCTCACAGTGGCGGACTAGCTTCTCTACATCAGCTACCGCTGACGGCCAATAGAACCCTGCTCGGAAAGCCTTGCCAACCAGCGTTCTCAAGGCTGCATGGTTGCCGTAGGAACCAGAGTGTATTTGGTCCAGGAGATGTTCACCATCCTCCTGGGTTTACACTTCATCAAGATTTCCTTCTTTGAGTTCTTGCGCCATAATTTGCCATCTGACGAGCAGATACTGCTTACTACGATGCATCATGTGCTCATTGTCTGTCTGATCAGTGTAACCACTGCCATCTGTCAGGTACTTGTGAAAGGTACTCTCCAGTCGGGGCTCATTAGTGGTTGGAGGTGGCTCGGTGGTGCTTGATGCCGGAACCGTAGCCACCAATAGCTGGTCTGGAGGGCTTGTCGACCGTGGGAATCTTCCCTCTTCGATGGAAGCATGAGCAGGTCTTGAACGAATACGCCATGTGGGACTTTGGGCTTGGGATGATCTAACTTTGACAACGCATCTGCTGCTTGGGTTTTTGTCCTCCGGACCACGTGTGTGTACTCGATGCCATAGAACTTGCCTTCCAGCTTTTTGAATCGATTTGCAGTATGCAATCCATCTTTTTGCTGGTTGTGTCCCAGTGCGATAAGTTGGTGTGTATAATCCCCATTTCATTTATGTCTGTTAATAATTTAACAAAATGATTTACTGTTCCTCTTTGGATATCATCTTTTTTGAACGACAGCACAAGAAATATAACCACGAAAGGCTGTTAGACATGGAGATCGTCGCACTGCAATCGGAGCTGGCAAAATTCATCTTAGCCGAGGTATTGGAAAAAGATGGAGTATTTTCTATTGCACAATCCGTGAGGTACAAGGACCAGTATGGCCCAAAGCGACTCGCCAGATTATTGTAAGAAGTCCGAGAAGCATTGCACAATCTGTGAAGTCCGTGAACATTTCTTTTTTGTTTTGAGTTATCGAGATTTTGATAAGAACATTTGAACTATAACCGTAACATTTGTAATGTTTAATATTGATGGACCTGTCGTCTATGTAGCGTATATAAAGTGAAACCCAATTCCACGAAAAAATATAAATTAAAATAAATTATAAAACAATAAAATACGAACAGGCCATCACCGCCGGTTAGCAACAAACCGACAGTGTTGTCGTAACCATCACTGTCGGTTAGCAACTAACCGGCAGTGTTGTCGTAACCATCACTGCCGGTTAGAAACAAACCGACAGTGTTGGCTTGCTCAACACTACCGGCTTGAACCATGAACCGACACTGATGGTTACGACAACACTGCCGGTTTGATACATGAACCAACAGTGTAGGCTTGCTCAACACTGCTGGCTTGAGCCAAGAACCGACATTCTTGAAGCAACCGTCACTGTCGGTTGGGACTACAAACCGGCAGTGTTGTTCAACTGGACACTGCCGGGTGGAGCCAGGAACCAACACTGTTTTTTGTAGATCAGTGTCGGTTTTTAAGGACCGGCAGTGATGTCAACCCCATCACTGCCGGTATGCCACTGTCGGTTCAAAATCCAGCAGTGAAGTGGGTCTTTGAACCGACAGTGATGTCCAGATCTGGGGTAGTGTCCCATTGATGAAATCGATCTCCTTTTTTTTGCTAGAAAGTGACCAGCGAAATAGACATCTACCCAGTGGTCATATCCGTGATTAGTAACATCGATTGAAATCAAACACATATAACCTACAACACCTTTTTTTTAACTATAGACACAACACATGTTTTGCCATAAACCCATAACACACTAACCCCTCGCTGGAGAAACTTAAGCGCTCGCCATTGCAGCCAATCCTAGTCCCATAGCCATGTGGAGGTTAGAGAAAGTCATGTACATCCGATTGGCCGATTGGGAAATGATCAAATCGGACATGAGTTATTCCACTAATAACGCCTTATTAGATTCATCCAAATACAATAGAGTAATGGAAGTGGGTTAACTTTGACTCTGTTGGCATTGGTTTACACCAATATCTCAACATTAAGACATAAGAGAAGGGAGGCACGCACTGGTGTTTCAGATAACTGCTTTCACTTGTGGCTGTTCCAGTAGCTACCTCCTATGGGTGTGACATGTATACTATATATATACAACGCCACGACAAGCAATGATGTTCCTTTAGTAGAGGAAGCTTTATTTGAAAAATAAAGTTCTCGCAACTGTCGACGAAATATGGTCGGCAGTCTACCTAGGGGTATGCCCAAGGTAGTAGATTGTCGGCAGACAGATGCGCAAGCCACAAACAAGATGGTGACGCAAGACAGACACGAGGTTTTATCCAGGTTCGGCCGCCGAGAAGGCGTAATACCTACGTCCTGCGTCTGATTGTATTGCTGTATGTCAATGAGAGATGTTTTTTAGAGGGGTCCCCTGCCCGCCTTATATAGTCCGGGGGCAGGGTTACAGATCTGGAAACTAATCCTAGCCAGTTACAATTGCCATAGGTGGCCGGATAAGGATTCCTATTCTAACCGACCAGGATCTTGCTTGATCTCCAAATCTGCCTTGACTCCTTGCGCGGGACTCCGAACAGGTTGGCCGGGCCGCGCGTCGTCTTCTAGTGGACCGGACCCCCTGATCCGGGCCGGCCCAAGCCTAGCCGTAAGGGTATAGGGGTTAATACCCCCACAGCTAGTCCCCGAGCACCATGTATTATGCTGCGACACGCCGTTCGATCTCCTTCGACTAATGCGATCCGTCTTCATGTCATCTCCAACTGATTGAAACATTGACCAATCAAATGCGCCAGCATTCTGATCAGAACAGAGAGCAGTAGACCACGATTATAGCCGAAGATTCTGGTTGTCCGAAGAATGCATGGTGCTCTTAAAGAAAAAAGAAAAAGATTTCTTTCCTTATCAAGTGTGCCCACTTGTATTTCTGATAAGAAATGTAAGTGACCCTTGGACAGTAGTAATCCTGGCAATCAGTCAAAGCGTAGGGGTCGATAAAATAAACACATTCACCGCAAGGTGAAGTGTGCCCACTTAGTCCCCGAGCCTGGTAGTAGGTGACGTAGGCACGTGGTGCCAGGGTCTAAAAGAATTTCCACTGAAGTTAAGAATCCAATCGTCGTACAATCAATACGAGATGCACCGGCAGGTGCATCGTACCGATGTAGTCCCCGAGCTTGCTGGAAGGCGAAGTATAAGCCTTGTAGCAAGGTCCAAATAAATGCCTCTCGACTGTATGTGAGTACACATCACATGTAGCCGAGGAGAGCAGTCGCCGAGCATTGTTCGGAACAGTCCCCGAGCATGGTAGTGGTCGGTGCAGCACGGCAGTGGTCTGGACAGTCCCCGAGCACGGTAGTGGTCTGGACAGTCCCCGAGCACGGTTAGTGGTCTGGGACAGTCCCCGAGCACGGTAGTGGTCTGGGCAGTCCCCGAGCACGATAGTGGTCTGGGACCATCCCTGAGCATGAGACGTGCGGCGAAGAAACAAATGCCACTTGTACTATTATTTAGTGTATTTATTTATCTTCTTACTCTGTCAAGTCCAATCTGTCACGTCTGGTCAAAAAAGTAGACGAGTATAGCACGTCATACTGCCTTCTTGTCCTTTCAAGCAAACAGTCACTTGGCCCCTGTATGGAGGTGCAGTCAGTGTGGGCCCTCTCACACTGGCGACGAAGAGGCGCATACACTGATAACGAAGAGGCGCATATATTGGCATAGATCTCGAGGTTGTGAAAACAACCATCTACGGCGCTGTGCGCACGTCTCCCAAGAATCTCGGGCAGACGAAACAGTGGAACTCTTGGTTATTTATAATATAGAATTGGTAAGTTACTTTTTACCGAATCCCCATTACCATTCGCCGCCGCAGCCTTCTTCTTCCTCTTGCCAACCCTAATACCTCCGAAATCATCACCAATCACCCCTCCACCGTATCCACCTTCATCAGCCAAGGCGGATTCATGGCGAAGAGTGACGCCCAGAAGAAAGCCGGAGTCATGGCGAAGGAGTGGTGGAAGTCAAGAAGCAACGAGCAGACCATCGAAGACCTCGTCATCATGGGAGTACTCCACAACAAGGAACTCGCAGGATGGCGCGCGCCGGAGGGCGAGGGGTACCCCGATCCACAACCAGGTGAGATTGTGGTTTTCGAAGATTTCTTCAAGCGGGGTTTTGGGGTTCCAGTGCACCCTTTCCTTCAGGGGCTCTGTCTGTATTACGAGATTGGGATTTGCAATCTGCATCCCAACTCGATTCTTCTTGTCTCCACCTTCATTCATCTTTGCGAAGCATATGGTGGCTTCCAGCCCCATTTCGACTTCTTTCGCCATCTTTTCTGTCTGCGGAAGAAAGGAAGCGGCTGGCTCGAAGATAGCCGGAGGTGTGTACCTCAATCTTCGTGACGGGATGAAGGCCCAGTACCTGCACTGCCCTTGGAACACGTCGCTTGACGACTGGTACAAGAAGTGGTTCTACATCCACGAAGAGCCGAACACGATCACGCTGTGCGACGTGGGGTTCATTCCAGAGAAGAAGACCAGCTGGTCGAGAAGCCCGAGCACCTGGAACAGATCCCTAGAACTACTTGGGATGATCCCATGGAGGAAGCTGGACGGTCCGAGCATGGTCGGGAACTTCATCAGCCGAAGGATCCTAGCCCTGCCAGAGGAGGGTACATCCCGGCTACGAGTACCAAGGTAGCGCAGACCCAACGAGGACCAGGCAAGAGGCGCTTGACAAGATCGAAGTCAAAGCCAGAATTGGAGAGCTATTTAACTTAGCTGATCCAAATTATGTCAGATTGAGCGACATCGAGCACGCTTTCAAGCTCGCCCGACCTCCCCCAAAGGTAAATAATTCTGCCTTGTACCCGTAGTTTTATGTTGTAACAGAAACTTACTGTGTTATCTCCTTTGTGTTTTCCAGATTAATGGTCGTGATAGAGCAACAAGTGTTCGTATCACCACCCCCTGGTGTAGATTGGTCGCAAGTTGGCGGCCCAACCGCCCAGACCAGCACCAGGACCGAAGACATCGACTGGGCGGTGCTCGGGAGTTGGAGAGGAGGCAGCGGCCAAGGCTGCTGGTAAGCAGGCCAGCGGCCAGCAAGCGTCGGCAGGCGATCTTCACTCTATCGGAATGATGACACAGAGGAGGGAGAGAACGCAGACATCTTCCGACTCGTCCCTCGAAAGAGGAGGAGGCAACTGGAGTCGACTGAGCAAGGCGGCTCCTCCGTGCTGGTGGGACCCACATCGCCGACCACTGCGGTGCCAAGGACAAGCGGTGGCAGGGGTCAAGCACCAAGCCCCAGCATCGAGTGCTGGATGTAGAGGGAGACTCAGGTGTCACCCGCACAGCTCAGTGGAGCAAGCACGGCCGAAGAGACGTGCCTTTGCCACATCATTCCACGCTTCCAATATGTAAGTATTAGTAACTTTGATGTAAGCTTGCAATTGTCATTGATTATGGTTACCTTCTGAACCATATCTCGGATATACCAGGTCGGCGTCCACCGAAAATCTAGATCAACTAGCCAGGAGCGGCATGGCTTCATCGGCAATTGTAGAGAAGACTGCCCAGCGGCCGGCCATGGAGGAAAACATAGCAGAAGGTCCACCGGAGCCTCAGACCACAAGCGGTCAGACAACAGTCCCCGAGCAGGGGGTCGAGGGAAGAGCTGAGCCAAGCATAAATGCTCCGAGCACTAACCCTGCTGAGGGCGACACTTCAGCACCAAGGGTAACAGACCAGACCGAGGAGCAGCAGCCGGAGGTGATAGCACAGAGCACGTTTGCCGATGCTACGGCCCGTGGGAAGGCCATAGTGATCGCAGAAGCTACAAACTCTGGACCAGCACCGCTACCCAAAGAAGAGGCCAAAGAGGACGAAGTAGAGGAGGTTCCTGGGCCATCCACAGGACAAACTGACAACATGTATATGTCGTCGCTGGCGGAACGACCAATGGGTTGTTCATGAGGAAATCCCAGAGGTCGAAGAGACCATGAAAGTTGAACGAGCGGCGAAACGACTGGTGACAGAAGTCCAGGTATGCTTTGCCTGACCACCTGATCTTGCTATCTAGTCAAACTGTCTTACTTAGCTTTTCACATGCAGGACTTAATGAAGACCGCAAGGTACCGAAAGAAGTGCTTCGACCAGATTGAGGGGATCACAGCAAGCAATAAAGAACTGGCTGGCCGAGGTGGAACGCTTGCGCCACCAACTTGAAGCCACCAACCATGAGAGGACGGAGCAAGAGGCGCTAGAACCAGAACCTGGTCGTCCAGCTCAGTAACAAAGAGCAGGAAAGAACAAGTAAGTTGTCACTTTATCACAACGAGTGCATGACACATGTTGTTGCATTGTTGGTAGTAACAGCTGTAGTGCAGGCTTAGAAGCCGAAGTAGTCCGTCTCCAAGAGGAGAATAGCCGTGTGGTCGTAGAGTGTGATCGCCTGAAGGAGGACAACAAGAAACTGGCGCACGACCAGTCGCAACTCCGGGACCACACAACCAAGATGAAGGAGGAACTGAAAAGTAAGTGTTCCAGACCACCTTGCTCACTTTTGTTGCCCGCCTTATCTTGTCGTGGCATGACGTTTTAATGTCTTGTGCGATTTGCAGTTTTAAAAGTCAATGCCAAGAAGCATCTGGAAGCCGTGATAAAAGAACGTGACGGCTGGAAGGCGCAGTGCCAAGAGATCACCAAGGATCGGGACGCATGGAAGAAACGGTGCCAGGAAGTGGCAACGGGCGTTTTGCCAGTCCTCAACCTTATCGATCCAGCGCTTACAGAGGACGTGCCAGGGACGCCACAGCTCGGACTGGTCGATAGATGCCGAAAGGCATGGGGATGGTTCCAAGAGTTCGTGAAGGAGGCGGGTGAGTACACAGGCGCACATGTACTAAGCATGGTGCGTGCTCACTACCCCTTGATCGATCTCAAACGCCTGGAGGCTGGATACCCGAAGGAGATAGATCCAGACAAGGCTGAGGAGCTTCGGATGACCCAGCTGGACTTGTCGGCAAAAATAATTGGCGACATTAACCTGTGTGGAGGCAGGACAGCACCTGTACAGGGTATGCCATCAACAAGTCAGCTAGGAAGCGCCATCAGTTTTGAGCCAACCGGCGAAGCCTGCGGTCTCGACCAGCCAGGCATCGGTGGGGCCATCTTCTTAGCTCGACCAGTACAAGAGTCTCCGAGACTCGAGCAGGATGTCAGGAGCAGCGAGCAGCAGGTGCCACGTGCCCCGACCAGCCAATAGGATAGGCTATAGCTGTAGAAGAAGATGTAGTTGTGTTATTGTAAACTTGTACCTTTTCAGGCAAGCTTGTAATAACGTAACTGTATATCATCATAAGCTTGTTTGTTTTGTATAAAATGCATTTAAGCTTGGAACTCATGTTGGTGTAACTAAGTGAGAACATGTTAGCGTTCTGTTTAGTTGTACCAGTTTAGTCGACACATCATCCTGAAAGGTTTGTACGGCCCTAGTTTGCCATGTGGTCGGAGTGTGAGGTGCAGTGACCTGTGCACACGTAGACGTGGACAAGTCAAACCAGAGGGGACCTGCCGATCACCCGTAGCGTAGAGAGCAGATCCCATGCACGCGTTGGGAGGAACCAGAGACAGGGCCTGCTCCGAAAACCCTGGGAAGGAATGGTGGTCGGTTTTGACTGGTTGAGTTAGAATAACCATAAACTTCGAAGTGACACATTAGAGTGGTCGGAGAAATCATAATAGCTTTATTGAATTAAATCAAAAGTACAAGAGGAGTACATATCTTAGTAGTTAAGCATAGAAACGCCTAAGCTTGTCGATGTGCCATGAATTGGGTACGTCCGTACCGTCCAGGTGAGCTAACCTGTAAGACATTGGTCGTGTGACTTCCTTGATCATGAAGGGCCCTTCCCATGGAGTTGCGAGTTTGTGGACACCAGCCTGATTCGTCTTCCACTTTAGGACCAGGTCCCCAACCACGAAGAACTGCTCTTTAACGTTCTTGTTGTAGTACCTGCACAAAACAGCAAGGTATTTGGCTGTACATACGCAAGAATCGAGCCGCTTCTCTTCTGCACTATTCACTTCTAGCTCCCGCACTTCATTGACCATTGCCTTCATCGAAGTTCTCTACCCGTGCTGATCTGAAAGCTATATCTGCTGGGAGGACTGCCTCAGCACCGTAAACCATAAAGTATGGTGATACGCCGGTATTGCGACTGGGCTAGGTTCTGAGGCCCCAGACCATGGCTTGGTAACTCTTTGAGCCATCTTCCAGGAGCTTTGTCATTTTCTCTGTACATCCTCTTCTTTAGTGCATCCAAGATCATACCGTTTGCTCGCTCGACCTGTCCATTAGCTCTAGGGTGCGCCATCCGAGACGTATTTTACCACTATGCTCCTTTCATCGCAGAAGTCCCAAAAAGCGTTCCCGGTGAACTGAGTACCCAGATCAGTGATGATGCTGTTGGGTATGCCAAAGCGGTGGATGACCTGGTCGAGGAACGTGACAGCCTTTTCTGAGGATGCCTGTACCAGAGGCATGTACTTCTATCCACTTAGAAAATTTGTCGATCAGCACAAAGACACATGTAAATTTCCCAGGAGCCGGTTTGAAGGGCCCGATCATATCCAGTCCCCAGCATGCGAAGGGCTAAGAGGCTGGTATTGTCTAGATCTCGTGTGCTGGTACGTGGATTCTCTTGGTGAAAGAACTGACAACCCTCACAGTGGCGGACTAGCTTCTCTACATCGGCTACCGCTGACGGCCAATAGAACCCTGCTCGGAAAGCCTTGCCAACCAGCGTTCTCAAGGCTGCATGGTTGCCGTAGGAAGCCAGAGTGGATTTGGTCCAGGAGATGTTCACCATCCTCCTGGGTTATACACTTCATCAAGATTTCCTCCTTTGCGTTCTTGCGCCATAATTTGCCATCGACGAGCAGATACTGCTTACTACGATGCATCAGGCGCTCATTTTCTGTCTGATCAGTGTAACCGCTGCCATCTGTCAGGTACTTGATGAAAGGTACTCTCCAGTCGGGCTCATTAGTGGTCGGAGGTGGCTCGGTGGTGCTTGATGCCGGAACCGTAGCCACCAATAGCTGGTCTGGAGGCTTGTCGACCGTGGGATCTTCCTCTTCGATGGAAGGCAGTGAGCAGGTCTTGAACGAATACGCCATGTGGGACTTTGGCTTGGGATGATCCTAACTTTGACAAGCGCATCTGCTGCTTGGTTTTTGTCCCGGACCACGTGTGTGTACTCGATGCCATAGAACTTGCCTTCCAGCTTTCTGATCGATTTGCAGTATGCATCCATCTTTTCGCTGGTCGTGTCCCAGTCCTTGTTGAGTTGGTTGATGACCAGAGCCGAGTCTCCATAGACATAGAGACGTTTAACACTGAGCTCGACCGCAATGCATAAACCATGTAGGCATGCTTCGTACTCGGCGGCGTTATTAGATGCTGGGAAATAAATCCTGAGGACGTACCGGAGCTGCTCCTTGGATGGTGACACGAAAAGAACTCCTGCTCCTGCACCGTCGATGTTGAGAGAGCCATCGAAGTACATCTTCCAATACTCATCGGGCCCCTGAGAGGCAGGCGTGCTTAAGTCTGTCCACTCGACGATGAAATCGACAAGTGCCTGAGACTTGATTGTAGTACGGCATTGCAAATTCCAAGGAGAAAGGGCATAGCTCCATTGCCCATTTGATGATGCGCCCTGTTTGCTGTCCTTGTTGTGAATGATGTCTCCCAGAGGGTACTCGGTCATGACCACCACACGATATCCGTCGAAGTAATGTTTCAACTTTTGGGATGTTATCAGTATGGCAGTAGATCAGTTTCTGAATCTGTGGGTACCTGGTCTTGGACTCATTGAGTACCTCACTGATGAAATAAATTGGTCGCTGTACCTTGTAGGCGTGGCCAGGCTCATCGCGCTCGACCACCATGGTAGTGGAGACCACCCGATTAGTTGCCGCAATGTAAAGTAGGAGAGTTTCATCTTCTCTGGGAGCAGTGAGGACCGGAGGTGATGTAAGGTATTGTTTCAGCTGTGTGAAGGCAGCGTCTGCTTCCTCCGACCACTCAAACTTCTCGGATGCTTTGAGCAGCTTGAAAAACTGGTAGTCCTTTTTCTCCTAATCTTGATATGAAACGACTGAGAGCAGCCATGCATCCGGTAAGCTTCTGGACATCCTTCACCTTTTTGGGCGGCTTCATGTCTAAGACAGCTTTGACTTTCTCTGGGTTAGGGCATATGCCGTCGTAACTGACAACGTTGCCAAGCAGTATACCAGAAGGAACACCAAAGATGCACTTCTTTGGGTTTAATTTCCATTGGAATGTATTAAGGGCTGCAAAGGTGCGTTCCAGGTTGTCAACAAGGGTATGTGCTTCCTTGGTTTTGACAACTACATCATCAACATAAGCCTCGATGAGGTCGTCTTTTATCTCGTCTTTGAGGCAGGCCTGTATGGCGCGTTAGTAGGTAGCCCCGGCGTTCTTGAGCCCGAACGACATGGTCATGTAGCAGTAGGCGCCGAAAGGCGTGATAAAAGATGTCTTGATCTGGTCATCCTTTTTAGAGCGATCTGGTGATAACCAGAGTAGCAATCGAGAAAGGAAAGCAGCTCGCAACCTGGTGGTTGAATCTACGACCTCGTCTATGCGAGGTAAGCCGAAGGGGTCCTTAGGGCAGTGTTTGTTGAGATCAGTGTAATCAACACACATTCTCCATTCATTATTCTTTTTACGTACAAGAACCGGGTTGGCTAACCACTCCGGATGATACACTTCTTTGATAAATCCGGCTGCCAAAAGCCATGTAACTTCTACCCTAATCGCCTCCTTCTTGTCGCGAGCGAAACCGTCGTAGCTTCTGCTTGATAGGTTTGGCCTTGCCGTTGACATTCAAGGAGTGCTCGATCAAGTTCGAGGTACACCGGGCATGTCAGCAGGTTTCCATGCGAACACATCCACAGTTGCTCCTCAAGAACCTGACGAGCGCGTCTTCCTATTTGGGATCCAGGTTGGCCCCGATAAGGGTCATTTTGCTGGGATCACCGTCGACCAGCTGGATCACCTTGTGCTCCTTGGACTTGATGTTCTTGCATGGAGCCTCGAGCTCTGGGATCTCCAGGTGGTCGGCTGAGGTCTTCTTGGCGTCGAGCATGGTCTCGGCCATGCGAATAGAGAGGTCATGAGCCTCTGCTATTTTGAAGCTGTCGTCCTCGCAGGTATAAGCTACGTATACGTTGCCCCTGAGGGTTAGAACTCCTTTCTCGGTAGGCATCTTGAGCACCAGATACCTATAATGAGGTATGGCCATGAACTTGGTGAGCGATGGTCGACCAAGGATAGCATGGTAGGTGCCGTCGAAGTCAGCGACCACGAAGTTGACGTAGTCGGTGTGGAAGTGGTCCGGGGTCCCAAATTGCACAGGTAGCGTGATCTGCTCGAGAGGTGTAGAGCTCTGTCCGGGGAGAACACCCCAGAACTGTGCCTCGTATGGCTTGAGATCCGCCTAGGTTATCTTTAGGGCCGGCAGACTATTCTTGAACAGTATATCGATGGAGCTGCCACCGTCGATCAGCACTCTGTCAAACTGAACATTGTTGATACAAGGATCGAGGACCAGGAGAAAATGTCCTGGCTTAGGTATTGCGGCCCATTGGTCCTTTCTGCTGAAGGAGATCTCACGGTGAGACCAAGGAGGGAGCCGTGGATCGCTGATGAAGTTGTCGGTGTTGGCCACGTTCAAGCAAGCACGGGCGAGCAGCTTGCGTTCTCGTTTGGTCTTGATGGACACTTTGCCTCCAATGATGGTGTGCACGCGATCGGTTGGCTTGACGTACTTGTGACGGGGATCTGCGTCTTCATCGTCGTTGTCCTCGTTGCGCTGTTCCCCTGCGTCGTTAGACTTGTCAGATGTATCTGGAGCCTGTTGACGCGTGTAGATAGACTTGAGAACGCGGCAATTCTCCATGGTATGGTTTGACTTGGGATGGAGCTGGCAGGGCCCCTTCAATGCTTTGGCATAGTCTTCTTCGTAGTTACGATGTCCGCCACCCTTTTTAATGGTGTTGACCTCGCCGTCATCTTCCCGAGCACGCTTGCCCCTGTAATCATCACGGCGGTTACGCCGCTGATTATGTTGGTCGCGGTGGTCGCGGGAGTCGTTGCGCTGGTTGCGGCGATCAAAATTGTTGTTTCGACCACGGTTGCCGTGGTAGTCGTCGCGGTGTGGGGGGTGGTCGGAGCGTGGAACCCTTGTTGCTTCTTCGATAATTATCTTTTTAGCGTCGTCGGCGTCCGCATATTTCTTAGCAGTGGCCAGGAGCGCTGTGACTGATTCAGGTCTCTTGCGTAGGAGCTTGTCCCTTAGGGCATCGTGGAAGCGAAGGCCAATGATGAAAGCCTCGATTGCCTCGTTGTCGGAGATTGACGGGACCTTGATGCGCATCTCCGAGAAACGCCGGACGTACTCGCGCAGTGGCTCATCTTTCCGATCTCGAATCCGTTGCAGATCATATTTGTTCCCCGGTTGCTCGCAAGTTGCAATGAAGTTGTCGATGAAAGCTTGCTTGAGCTCCTGCCAAGAATCGAAGTAGTTCGCTGGCAAGCTAACCAGCCATTGGTGGCCTGCATGGTCGACGGCGACTGGGAAGTAATTGGACATGACGTGCTCGTCAGCCATGGCTGATCTGCATGCGGTTTCATAGAGCATAACCCATAATTCGGGGTTCTCCTTGCCGTCGTACTTTTGAAGCTTCTCGAGCTTGAAGTTCTTGGGCCATATGACTTGGCGAAGGTGAGAAGTAAACTGCTTCAAACCCGAAGGGCTGTGGGTAGTATCGTATTCTATACGGTGATGACTTTTGTGGGATGCATGATTGTGGGCTCTCTGGTTGATGCGATCGCGCAGATCACGTTCTCCGAGGTAATGACGGAGATTGTTATTGCCATCACGGCGATCCCGGATGCCACCCTAGTTTGCCCTGCGACCACGGATATCACGGCGATTGTCACGGTTGTCTCGGCAGTTGTCGTCCTAGTAGTTGCGGCGGTTGTCGTCCCGACCACCATCATGGCCACCGTTTCCGCCTTGACGGTTGTCTGAGGGGTCATCGTTGAGCAGCCACGTTGGTTGAGTGGCTGTGAGCGACTTGAGTACTGGCGGCTGTGGCTTGACTCGACTGAGATGGATGGAGCCCGGGCTTGATTTACAATGTCTGCGGTCTGAGCCATAGCGGCCGTTAGATAAGCTTGTATATCATCGCGAACTGCCTGGGTTTCCGAGGTATTGGGTAGTCGTTGCATTGTCACCATAGCGACGGCTACATTGACGCTTGGAGTCCTGAAGACCTGTTTGTCCCCCACCCTGTCGAAGGCATTGTTGAGGTCACGTGGCTGGATCCTTATGCGTCGTGCCTCCTCTTCTGCTTCGGCTTTGATTTGTCGGCGATTAAACCGGTCGATATTGCGTGCTTCACGTGCGAGCCTTTCTTGTTCTGTTTCGCCAACTGCCGATGGTTCATCATTACTGATAACATTGATCAAGTCCCCTCGCCTTGGTGGGAAAGACGGGAAGTGTGGGAACTCCAGGGCGTGGTCTGGGATATCCAGATCGTATTCAACGCCTTCATCGTCATGATGCTGGAGCTCGGTGTGGACGGAGGCATTAGATGCGATGCCAGACGAGGAGCTGGAGCCACCCTCTTGGACTGTGTGGACGGATCCTTCTCGATAATCCTCAATCCGAACCATGTTGACGAAGTTGCGCAGGCCGTAGGGCTGGGCCTGGTAGTTCTCCGTCGAGGCTTCGTACTCGGAGAGCCGGAGACCCGTCGCGGAGGCTGGCCGGCGACGAGCGGAGCGCCCTTCAGGAGTAGATGTGACCACGAGATCCGTACCAAGTCGTGTAGGACGACTGGCCCGAGCTGGTCGGGTAGATCTGTTGTGGGTAGCGGTTACCTGCTCATTAGGTTGACTTTGAATTGAACTTACCAGAGCTAGGGTTTCAGCAAGTTTGGTGCCGACCCGATCGATGGAGTCGAGCAGGTTGGTGTTGTCGATCTGCTTCCCTTTGTAGCGAGGAAGCGGACGACGGGTTGTCGGCGTGGCTGAAGATGATGCGGGCGTGGTCGGAGCCAGATGTACCGTGGTCGAAGCCAGATCCACCGTGGCTGGAGCCGTACCCACCGTGGTCGGAGCCGTAGCCGATGCAGGTGAAGCAGTGGTCGACGCAGATTGAATCCGCGCCTCCTCCGTGGTCATGGCGATGAAGTCGTCGGAGCCGGTGGTCCAGGTGATCTGGCCGACGGTGAACGTGAGGCCGTTCGGCGTAGCCATGGAGCCGGAGATGATGACCATCTTGTTCGCTTGGAGAGCAGTACGCACACCCCCTACCTAGCGCGCCACTATCGACGAAATATGGTCGTCAGTCTACCTAGGGGTATGCCCAAGGTAGTAGATTATCGGCAGACAGATGCGCAAGCCACAAACAAGATGGTGACGCAAGACAGACACGAGGTTTTATCCAGGTTCGGCCGCCGAGAAGGCGTAATACCTACGTCCTATGTCTGATTGTATTGCTATATGTCAATGGGAGATGTTTTTGAGAGGGGTCCCCTGCCCGCCTTATATAGTCTGGGGGGCAGGGTTACAGATCTGGAGACTAATCCTAGCCAGTTATAATTGCCATAGGTGGCCGGATAAGGATTCCTATTCTAACCGACCAGGATCTTGCTTGACCTCCAAATCTGCCTTGACTCCTTGCGCGGGACTCCGAACAGATTGGCCGGGCCGCGCGTCGTCTTCTAGTGGACCGGACCCCCTGATCCGGGCCGGCCCAAGCCTAGCCGTAAGGGTATAGGGGTTAATACCCCCACAGCAACCCAAACAAATCAATTCTCAAAGCATTCGGACGCCATGCACATGCTATTTTTCACCTATGGAGGAAACCACATGAGCATGACAAAGTAGGGTTTTACCTTAAGTACTAGTGATTAGCGCTCGCCACTCCACTGGGCTAGCATATCAGTTAGGTTTTTTTTTTTGTAAAAGCACAACTAGTTATGAATAACGACATACTACGAACAAAAAGCACAGAGCAAAGCTGAGATTTAACGGTATTATATTGTTCTCAAGAATGTCACTTATTAAGCATACTGGAATATCGCTACACAAGCACAAACTGAGTTTGGTGGGCTAATAATAACATCAATCAAGTAGGATAAAAACCACAATCCAGGTTTCATCCGAAAGTTATGTGTCCAAGAAGCAAATAGCTTCAGGTAGGATAAAAGCCTTAATCTAGGAAGTAGTAGCGCTATAAAATGAGTTGTGGCCACGTGCTGTCGTGAACACCAGGAGCCACAACCCATGAGGTACCCTGGGATGTCGCCGATATGAGCGCGTTGCCGTTCGCATGAGCTTGGTGAGGGTGTTCGGTGCCGTGAGCCGGTGTTCGATGTCGTGAAGGTTTTTGATGATATGCTTCCAATGCAAGTGATATTCCTTCAATTTAATCCAAGCCCGATGGCGTGGCACCATGTTCGAAAAATAGTGAGCCGGTTTTAAAGAAACTGCCGTACAACTTTTCTATTTTGAAAGGGGTAAATTATTTTAGAGTCAATTTACATATCCAAATTTAGGCATGCTCTTAATTAGAGTTGCTCAGATGACCTATAGCGGCACTCAAACCAAAAATGGATCTCCAATATAGTACCTATATCCTCCAACAGAGTACATATGTGGAAGACCCATTTTGGGTGACAGGAAAGGTATGACCCAAATATGAGCATCATCTCTTCTGGGAACCCATTTTGCAGAAAGAGTTCTTTTTTGCGTCCTGTTCTTGGAGACGACAAAAACGAGGGTGTTGAACCCTTTGCCTGTAGCGCTACCCAAATATCGAATGGGTCTTGCATTTTGGATGTTGTTGTTGGAGATAGTCTAAGTCTGGTATAACCTTATCATCCTAGTTACCAAAGTGGAAGCTTCTTTTTCATGAAAACAGGACAGTTTTCCCCCTGCTGGCTTACCAAAGTGAAAGTGAAGGTATAATAATAAAAGCAACCAGCACCATGTGTGGGATGGACTGGATGCATCCATGCCGAAATGGCGATGCTTTTTTTTTGTGTTGTTTTATGTGCTAATAATAAAGGGCCTATTGGGCCAACTGTGTGCCTTGCCATGTCAATCCGATAAGCCCGATTGGTAAGGCATGATCTCTACTAACATTTCAAAGCCCAGATCGAGGTGCTTGCTGTCGAGGGTCTGCTCGCTTGAACTTATCAGCCGGCTTATCAGCTAGAATCTATAGTATTTTTCTCTCACAGCAAAACAACTTCAGTCGGCTTATCAGCCGGCTTTAATAGTAGCCGAAAAAGCCCATGTCCCTATGGATGAAATCAATTTTCTTTCACGCATCATGCTAGCAGCGATCACAAGACATGTTGTGTTGTTGTTGGGCTGGGTCAACAATAGGGTGCCTCATGCTGGCCTATTCAGCCCAGCCCATTTGCCATCTATCTCTCTAATCTGTAAAAATCATAGAGGTGGGGTTTGGGTTGTGTACGAGAGTGTTAGGGAGAGGTGAATATTTTTCCAGCTGTCCATGGCTGCATAGGAGGTCACATATTTTTCCAGCGTCCGTGAATCTTGCAACTCCCGTGACTCATCCAAATATTCGTGTATTTTTGTAACGATTTTTCTCTGCTGTATGTTACGATTTTTGTCGTGGCTATTTTTCACTTAGCTCCTAATACGTTCGGACGTTTTTCTTGTGACTTTTTTTTTTCACTTTGTCTCAGATATTTCTGACTTTATTTGTTTCTTTTACAGTTTTCTTCATCTGTTTTTTTTTCGTTCTAATAAATCTTTTTTTATTGTAAAAATATTTTTGGGAGGGTGATGCAGCCTAAATCGATTCGGTCCAAACCAACGCGGGCAGGCCGTGCGCGTCTGTCGACGTACTCCGTATGCGATTGTCTACCCTTGCTCTGGTTGGTGCAACGTGGCCTCTCATATGTCGTGCGTCAATTTTTTTGTGCACGGAGCATGCGAGCGAGCATGTGGGTGGCCTGACACACACTGGATAAGTTGCTGCATGCATAATCACTGGTTCGAAAAATTTCAGACCAACACGCTTTCTTTCCGAACCAACATGCTTTCATGCAGTGAGTTCGTGGTAGATGCTCAAGCTTCAAATCCTAATATCTAATTAACCATGCATCCGATTTGAAATTTATTTTCACCATAATATTTTTTGTTATTTTATCTACAAAATAAGATCCAACATGACCATATTTCCTTGAAAGAAAAATAATAACATATGAACTCTACATGTTATATTCTTACGAATATTGCTAAAATTTGGCCTCGCGCTATAGTCCAAACATTCTTGATGCTAAAATTCTAATGCCACTTACGTGAAAAAAAAAATTTAGTACCAGCTCATGAAACGTGAGTGCCAACATTTACACGATAGCAATTTTGAAAAAAGCCGACGCCCTTCTCCATGCAGCGGACCCCACCGCTCCATCCCCTGAACCTGCTTTACAGTAAAATTTGGAGACCACGGCGCACGCTTTATTTCATACGTATGTGTTTCCTTTGAGTCACTGACAGGCGGTCCCGGATGCTCACGTGGAGAGCCACACGGCGCACCGCTCCATCCCATTCACAAACTTCTACCAGGTACCAGCAGCATGTGGTCCATTATTAAAAAAAGGCCAAACACGTCTTAGCCCTATACTCTATTTGCCGCAAAAAGCACTTCCAATCCACCGTTCATCACGCCACTTGTCACCGATCCGAGGCATGGTTAGCAATCACCCCTACTGGGGCAGCTATCCCCCATTGTAGAAAGTCCACACTAATATATATATATACCTATATCTTTTGTAATCCCCACTAGAAGTTGTACCTCAACATATAAGCCATACACATCATCTCCCACTAACTATCTACATCATCTCTCATTAATAGCCATGTCTACTAACTTTCAACCTTTTTAATGCAAGCTATATACGTCATCTTCACTAAGCGCAATTACAATTTCAATACATAAGAAATACATAAGGCATCCATATATTACTATTTGTTTTATTTGGTATTCCATCGTCTTATAATTCGAACTAAGTCAGTTTTTATTGGATTACTTTCATTGCCTTGTCTGGTTTTCATAAGAATGGATGCAATGAAGGACATAGGTTTAACTCATACATGCAACTGTTTTATTTCTAAAAAATCCCGTAGCAACGTGGGGGGTATCCTTCTAGTTATGTACATGTTTTAATACCCATTTCAGTGACATGCATTTTCATATTTATTCACATCATATAAGCCACTTGGCGATTACCACCAAGCTATAATTGAGTATGCCTTGTTGTGTTTCTATGCTTGTTCGTATTTCATAAAGCACGACTTAAATGGGCTATTCGATCAAAAGATAATGAATCTAGACACGGACTTATAGAGTGATATAAGGAATAAGCCCATACAAAATGAAGCTTGTTACAATAGTGGCAGAGCCTGACTAAGTGTTGAGCAAGGGCGGGAATGTTTAATTGAGTATGGATTGGGTACGTGTTGACGCAAAGAATATTCGTGCAAATCTCTTTGAGAGGAGTACCAGAACAAAACTCTTCAAGCTAGCATATCCATTTTCTTCGCTTTTTGAAAAAGAATGAAACCAATTTTTGTGAACAGGATGGTATAACTAGTATGGAGTTCCACCCATTCTCACCTATAATGGCCGGCCGTCCAGGAACAGCTGCCACAGCGCCTCTCCAGTCTCCACGAAAGGCGCTGCCACGGCGGCCACGTGGGAGCCGGAGACGGACATGGACGGGAAGGAGATGTGGCGGAGGTCCACCTCGCCGAAGGAGAAGTATAGCAGTGCCATGCAGGTGGCCACGGCCTGTCCCACATCGACCGTTGTCGGGAACGCCGCTTGAAATGGATGAGGCCGAGGACGATGACGGCTGAATCTTGCACGCAATCGGCGCGTTGATTATTGACGCCGATGAAGCCGACGACTGAATCGGAGGCGTCGTCCCCGCCAGCTTCTCCTCCATCATCCGCATCAGTTGCTCCATTCTATGAGAAAAGGGCATCGACGCCCGCAGCCAGCGAATCGACGGTGACGGTGGCCGGTGTCGAAGGTGGTGAAGCCATAGTCCTCAGCAGTCGATCCCCACGATGCACGTGGATGAGCACAGGAAACGATTTGGGGAAAAAATTAGGGTGGATTTGTGGTTCTCGATATCAATTGTCACGATCCTAGATAGCTAGAGCGGAATTGAGATAGAAATCAGCAAGAAATGAGGAAGGAATCAGATTTCAGGAAGAACAGCAAGAAGAAGGTACAGACGAACAGACGAATTTCAGGAAGATCAGTTCATGTCCTTACACGGTTACAACTCTGGGTTATATTTCTCTACCCAGTTCAGCCAACGCTTGCCTCGCGACAAGCCCACTCGCACCAAAGCACCTACGCCTCAGCCCATGCACCACACGGCCCAGCAGTGTACATGACACTTAGGGAGAGTACGTACACGTATACTGACATTTGAAGCAACAGACACATGTGTGCTGGCCAGTAAATACCATGATGTCTATATACGGCCGCGTATTTTGTATACGTACATGTATACATAGGGCTAACGTTAGTATGCTGGCTGAGTAGTATATGCGGCAAGGGCAATCTTTGCCATCATGTGTATTCATCAGTCACATAATGCATTATGTCAAGTTATGCCCAAATATTTGGCCATTGTTGCATCCAATAACCTGCTGAACCAAGGAACAATTTCCCTTTGTTCTCACATACGTGCTCACAATAACTAGCTAGCAAAGGTAGCAAAATATGTATCATTTCTATGGAGCCCAAGGCTATGCTAATAATTTTGATTTCGGCCAGCTCATAATAAACACCTCTTCATTATTTAGTAATTAACACAACTGATTCATGAGGTAATCATTTTAACACTTGTATCCTTGCCGCACCTATGAATTTGCAATGATCGCCAAAGCACCTCAACCGTGAATAAATCCACCACTTAATATACAAGGATTAGTCATAATGCAAGGTTTATAAACGGGCATAAATATTACTGCCGCGCGTAAAATGTTACAAAATCTCGTATTACAACTTTCACAATAGGTATAGATATAGGATAGTTGACTAACATCTATAGAGTAAAAATACGTAGCAAGTTTACTAACAAAAATGAGAGTTATAAGATACGAACTCACTCGTGGGTGGGTAGCTTGTTGGGAGTGTGTATGTTTACCATCTGTGCGAGTGAGAAGGATGGGAGTGGGGAACTATGGATTGAAGGATGGGAGAAGAAGACCGTGAGTGTCGGATGATGCACTACTATAGAATTCATTATCACTACTATAGAATTCATTATCACCAACGGCATTTTCACCCCCGGTTTGCTCAAAACCATTGGTGTTGTTCAAATAGGGTAGAGATGACACCGTATTCATCCATACAATCATTGTGGTGAAAAGCTAAGTAAGCATGACTTTGGTTGACCCCCAATATCTCAACACAACAAATGAAAGCCCGATTTCTCAATGCACTATACATAAAAAACCATATTTCCTTTCGAAACTAGGGCATATTTGCTAGGATCTATGCTCCGGTTTCAGACCATATGCTTGCCGAACACCGGGGAAGCGAATGAGTATAAATATACAGTTATGCATTCGAAATGAAAAGCGTGGACCCGCATGCTATTTCCATTTGACACTTACAACTAGTGTGAGCCTGATTCCCAAATTGATGTACCATATATGTACCAATCCTGAACTCATCAGCTCATCTCCAACAGTACAGACTGAGCATGCATCATGCATTTCGAGTCATGCAAAAGCCTCAACATCTTTGATGTCATCCATATGGTGTTCTTCAGCCGTGGAGGAAAAGACACCACACATCCACGGCCGTGGCGAATCATGGCTGTGAGCCTGGGATATGCCAAGCCAAAGGGAACAGTTTCTTTGGATCTTTTGGGGGTTTTGGGTGTCAAGAATTTCAAACGATAATCCATCGGTCCAATGCTAGCATGCAGATCAATGCAAGCTCAGTATCACCAGGCTTCAAGCATACCCATTTTCTCTGCTTTTCGAAGAAGAATAAAACCAAATTTGTGAAGAGGATGGTATAACTAGTATATGGAGTATCGATCGACAAAGCTCATTACCATGGGCACAGAACCAGCAAGCAATCACGCTGACCTTCTCTACCTTGATCAGAGAGGGTCAGGTGTGTCCGCTTCCTCAAGTAAGCCAGTAAGTCAGGAACATAGTCGTAGTGGAGAACATGTTAGTGAGATCTGATGACTTTAGGTTATTGTTATCACTCAAGGCTAGGGGTGGACGTTAGCAGGTCTGACTAAAGAAGTTGTTGGTTTGGTCTTTCGGTCTTTTCAAGATTTCAATCCTCCATAGTGATTAGTGAATAACGAAATGCATTGCAAAATACTGAAGACCAAACCAATTAGTTATTGGTCATTTCTGTTCGGGTCATATTATGCATAGGAAGCACAAAGTTGATGGGGCAAATTAACTAAAGCGATAGACACATCTTGTTCCGGCGGCATGCATGTAGTAGTAATTTTCTAATCACTAATTAAGTGGAGGCAGGAGCCTCCCCATTAATTCTCAGGAGGTGTCTTAGGAAGAATAAATTCTAGATTTTTTTAAATAAAAATAAGAAAGATATGGCCTTTAATTGTTTGAATCGATTCTAATAATAATTGATAATAAGAACATCTACACACTACGGGAGACGCGCTCTTTGCCGAGTGCTCGGCGCTTTGCCGAGTGTCGAAACACGGACACTCAGCAAAGAGGCAGTTTGCCGAGTGCCGCACTCGGCAAAGCCGGCCCTCAGCAAAGGCCGTCTTTGCCGAGTGTCAAACACTCGGCAAATAGGGACACTCGGCAAACGTCCTATTTGCCGAGTGTCAGACACTCGGCAAAGAATAACCCTCGGCAAAATACCTCAGCCGACGCCGGTGGCCCCTCCGTCATCCTTTGCCGAGTGCTGGCCGTTAGCACTCGGCAAACGTGCTGTCTTTGCCGAGTGCTGCAAGCCTGGCACTCGGCAAAGAGGTTCCTTTGCCGAGTGCCAATTCCGACACTCGACAAAGTATTTTTATTTTTTATTTATTTTTGTTTTCAAATTTTTTCTGTGGCATTTATACAGTACCTTGAAGCACATGTTCCAATTTGGAACTTTTCTATGACTTTTTGGTATATTTTTTTAAATTTTTATGTTTACTTGAATTTTTCTTGAAAAAGTAAATTTGAACTGCAGGTGCATGAAATATTAGAATTTAGCGATTCAAAAAATGGTATTCATGTTTTTGAGTGTATTTTGAGGCCGTGTGCAGGGACATTAGTGAAATTTCGAACATCTGTTTCACGAAACATGACCATCAACTTGTTAAAAAAATGTTTTTTAATTATATAAAATGCAAACGAAGTCCGAAAATCACGAAACTTGTCGAGGTGTCGTGTCATCGCATGTAGAGGCTGTGGTAAAAAATTTAGAAGTTTCCGAGCAAGTTGTGACGTACGATGCCTAAAACCCAGACATCGTGGAGATGTAATGCACACTAAGAAGAATGTCGCCGAAGCACTTTGGGCAACACTCATGGACATTCCTGATAAGACAAAGGACAATCCTAAGGCCAGAGTGGACCTAGCAACGCTATGCGATAGACCAAAGCTAGAGATGCTGCCTCCAAGAGATGGCAAGCCATGGAAAAGGCCTAAGGCCGATTACGTCTTAGAAAAGAAGCACATGACGGAAGTGATACAATGGATGCAGACGTTAAAGTTCCTGGATGGGTATGCAGCGAATCTGAGGAGGGGAGCGAACCCAGAGACTAGCCGAGTCTTAGGGATGAAGAGTCATGACTACCACATATGGATTGAGCGGCTTCTTCCATCGATGGTTCGAGGCTACGTCCCTGAGAATGTCTGGAAGGTGCTGGCAGAGTTGAGCTTTTTCTTCCGCCAGCTTTGTGCCAAGGAGGTATCTGTGAAAGTGGTTGAAGAGTTGGAAAAAGCGAGACCTCTATTGCTCTGTAAGTTGAAGAAGATCTTTCCACCTGGCTTTTTCTTGTCGATGCAGCATTTGATTTTGCACCTCCCGTCCAAGGCACGAATGGGGGGGCCGTGCAGAACCGTTAGTGCTATCCAATCGAGAGATGTCTAAAGACTATTCGCAAGAAATGTGGAAACAAAGGCAGGATTGAGGCTTCCATTGCTGAGGCATTCATTCATGAGGAGGTGTCAAACTTCACAACAACATACTATAATGAGAACCTTCCTGGCGTGCATAATCCACCCGCTTGGTACAACGAGGACAAAAATGAATCGACTCTTAGCCTTTTCAAAGGGCCACGCGAGAGAGCAAGTGGAGCGACCACAAAGACCTTGAGCTATGAAGAGTGGTGCAAGATAATGCTCTACGTGTTGACCAACCTTGACGAAGTGGAAACGTATCTGGGGTAAGTTCTCAATGAACTTGTTACATACTCCATAACTTTTGTACATCCAACAACATTGTTCCTTATCGGTGCAGAGAATTTTTTGATGAATCCTGGCATCATTTAAGGCCACCTTCTGACCATGAACGAGAGACCCTTCTTCAACATGGTTCGCTTGATTTCATTACATGGTTCCAAAAAAAGGTACCGGCCAACTTAGCTCGTACTAAGTTTGACGTTCCAAGTTGCCTGATTTCATTTCTCTCCTGCTTGAACTTGTAGTGCCAAAGGGATGTGTCTATAAGTGCTGAATTACGATAGGTGGCCAATGGCTTTAACTATAAGGTCTTGTCATTTAATGCTTATGACGTGAATGGATATCGCTTCCACACAACAAGGTACGAGCAGAGTCGTCCCAATCCAAGGACCACGAATACCGGAGTATTTACGCTGGGCACTGATTAGGAGGAGTATTATGGGACTGTTGAAGAATTATACGACCTCGGCTACCATGGTTCCAAAGCACTTAATCCTGTCATATTCAAATGCCAGTGGTTTGATCCTGTAGTATCGAGAAAGTCCCATCAACTTGGGATAGTCAAAACTCGATAGGATTTCTTCTATCTAGGAGAAGATGTCTATATTGTGGCTCAACAAGCCACACAAGTTTATTATTGTCCATATACTTGCAAAACCGACCCACGTCTTCAGGGTTGGTATATTGTGCACAAGGTATCACCACACGGTAGATTACCTCGCCCAAACCCTGATGATTACAACTTGAACCCAAACACACATGACGGAGAGTTCTATCAGCAAGAAGAGGGGCTACCAGGGATGCTTGAGATAGACTTAACCGGAGAGATCGAAATGGAAGCAGATGAGGAATGGGTTGTTGACGAGGACATAGCAACTGAGGTGCATGATCTGAAGGACTTGGAAATGCTTGATGGACTACGACTAGGCAATGACAACGATGAGGATGAGGCTGTTGAGGATTTGGACAATCTTGATAGTGATGACGATACCTATCGTCCAGATAATCCCGATCATAAAGAATATTAGAAATACATGTAATACTATGTTATTTTGTAATTACATTTTCTTTATTTTGCATCTCTTACTAAGTACATCTCGTTTATCTGTACTTACTGGTTTACTCTTTTTAATTGCAGGTGATGGGGCCCACTAGGAGGAGCTGCCCCTCGGTTTATGCCAACCGGAGGGACATGGCGGTGGCTGAGGAGGCAGAGGCGTCAGAGAGGCCAAGGAGGCCGAGAGACAGGCCCAGGCGGGAGCCACTGACTGACCACGGGCACAGCTCCTCATGCGACCCTATGCACGACGACGACCTTCAACACACGGTGGACGGGGATGGGGTCCACGGACGGAGGACGAGGAGGCAGCGACGGTAGGGGGTTCCACTTCCTCTGGTACGTCGAAGCCCTACCAGCGAGGTCCCGCAAAGCTCCCGAAGTGACCGATACCTATTGAGAGGCGCCCATTGATTGCACCCGAGGGCGATAAGTAAGTAACTTCATATGTTCTTCATTTGATATGTTGAAAAATCATAATAACAAGTAATAACTATTGTGGACCACTTGTGCAGGAACTGGGTGCTTGTGGACCAGGCGGCCCCGGCACGCAATGTGAATGGCATCCTAGGACTTCTGTGCAAGGAACACTTCCCTGGCCTGGTTAGGAAAGGAGATCAGGATTGGGAGCCGGCCTGGACGTTCGACCACTATGCCCTCGTGCAGGATGCTCCAAATCATAATGGCATCCGCTGTAGAAACAAGGCAGATTGGGTGATTAGGGAGTTGTGGGTAAGTCTTTCTTGCACTACATTCCTCAATTCCTCGCATTCATTGGACATTCTTGAAATAAAATACTGGATACCTCGTGTCTTTATGCAGGACTTCTTTAGAATCCAGGAGGGACAGGAGGAAAGTGCGTATCAAGTGGCTTACACTTCCTATAAAAGGCGTGTCACGGACTTGCACTACGAGTCCCGCATCCAGGCCCACATAGACTACAATACCAAGTTCCTACTCAGGCATGTCAACAAAGAGGAGGCAAGACGGATGATGCTGACAAGGGAGCAGTACATACAGGTAAATACAAAACATGAATATTCATTTCTTTTGAGATTAAGTATGCCTAATTTGATCTTCTGATATGTCGTCTACTTGATGTCCTGTAGGCGATTCCAAGCTGGTGCGCCACCCACCCCGATTGCTGGGAATATATTGTGGACACCTGGTTGGACGGGGACTGGAAGAAGAAGCACGAGGAGGCCTGCGACAGGCGTTTGCAGATGCCAGGTGTACCTCACCATCAGGGCAGCCGTAGCCTCAGCAAATATGCAAAGGCATATGTAAGTCTCCGCCCTTGCTCTAATCTAGCCGCGCTCAATTCTGCATCATTTCTAACCACATGTTGTTGTCTTTCTCATAGTCGGATGCACACGGTGGCCAGCCAGTTGGTCAACTCAAGGCATATGCTCTGGCTCACATGGGCAAGGCGACGACCGACATCGAGTACGACCCAGATGCCCCGGTTGAGGCATACACCAACTCCAGCATCCACACCCACCTCTCTTCGTACATGGAGGCGGCAAGGTCAGTCCATGGGCCGGGCTACGATCCGAGAACCGAGGAGCGCCTTGATCCTCAGCTCGTGATGAGGGTGGGGTAAGACAAGAAGCATGGGCGGTTCTGGATTGGCGACGGCATCCTCGACACGGCCTCTACTCCTCTCCACCAGCTCCGAGCATCGAGCACGAGCTCAAGCGTGCCCATACGCCAACGGCCGACCGCGGTGTCGACACTCTAGGTAAGCATTCCTATTTCATTCGTCGTTCTTTGACTTTTACATACCTTACCTATGTATTATTGAAACATTGGGGTCAAGTGCTGCAGGCCTAGGTGCAGGAACTGCAGGCCGAGCGGGAGCTCGAACGGCAAAGGCTACAGGCTTTAGAGGCCTAGCGGGAGCAAGATCAGCGGCAGATGGCCGAGATGATCAAGTTCATGTAGCAAATTGGCCAGCAACAAGGTTCGGCGATCCCACAGACACTACTTGCTCCAGATCCACCTCCACAACGTCCTGATTCTACCCCGGTGAGTATAAGTACGAAGTTTTACTTTCTATGCTGAAACTTAGAGAAACCTAGTGAAACGTAGAGAAACCTAGTGGTGGTCGTGGTGGTGGTGTGGTGGTCATGGTGGTGGCGGTGGTGTGGTGTTGGTGGTGGTGGTCACGGTGGTGGTGGTGGTCATGATGGTGATGTGGTGGTGTGGTGGTGGTGGTGGTGAAGTGTTGGTGGTGAAGTGTTGGTGATGGCGGTGATGTGGTGGTGGTGGTGGTAGTGGCGGATATTTATCTCTTCTCTTATCGCTCACGTGCAATCTCTTCTATTTTGTGCAGTATCAATCGGGGACGGCGTCGAATCACCTCGGAGGGTCGCCGGGATCGCACTTTGGGCCATCCGAACCCGGACCATCGCCGTGAGCTTCAAATGGCAGCCGTTGTGATATAATACACTTGTGAACTTTGTGAACTATGCTTGTGTGTTTGGACTTTGGACTTGAGAGTCGAGATTGTGATACTTGTATACTATGTTTGTGTTTGTGGTGGATTGTGATATACATTTGTATTATATATATATTTGTGTGATATATAGTTGTGTTATATATATATATATATATATATATATATATATATATATATATATATATATATATATATATATATATATATATATATATATATATATATATATATATATGATGTATATCTTGTTTGCAACGATGGAAGACTAAAAAAACAAAAAAAAAATTTCATTTCTTTGCCGAGTGTCATGACCATGACACTCGGCAAAGCTGGGAATCTGGGACACTGAGCTTCCTAGCTTTGCCGAGTGCTATGGTCAAGGCACTCGGCAAAGAAAATTCAAAAAAAAAAATAAACTGCTTTGCCGAGTGCCTACCTACAGCACTCGGCAAAGAAAATCCAAAAAAAAAAGAAAACAAGCTTTGCCGAGTGTCAGATGCAGGCACTCGGCAAAGCATTTTTTAAAAAAAATAAAAAACATATTTCTTTGCCGAGTGCCGACGCGTGGCACTCGACAAAGGGGCCGTCACCGTGACCTGGCCATCACGGCGGCTTTTCTTTGCCGAGTGTCATCGTGACACTCGGTAAATCCTTTGCCAAGTGCCCGACATGCGACACTCGGCAAAGAAGCCTTTGCCGTGAGGGGATATGCCGACAGCTCTTTGCCGAGTGCAATTGCACTCGACAAAGCACGCGTCTCCCGTAGTGACAAGAAGTCCTAATAAACAGTAAAAATCGTTAATCGTTGAACTGTGAAAGTGATCGGAGATTGGAGAGATGAGGCACCGTCAAGGTGTCTTGTCGAGAACCATCAAAAGATGGCGTTCATGGAGAAATTATCCTCCAAGGAAGAAGATATGGTTCATTGAAGGAGATGCTGCGTCGGCACGTTGGCGTTTATCTCAAACAATTGATGCTATTGTCTCCAGACTCCAGGTCTGGAAAGCCAAAGGAGATTAGTCGTGACGAGTTGCAGTGTGATTTTGCCAAAGGAAAATTCTGGTGTGATTCGAATTCAGATTCAGATGTCAACGAAGACCTTGGTGATACAGAGGCAGCAATTCCACGATCTCATCCACAGGGGCTTTTGTTCTTTTCCAAGATCCTCTTTCACAGCCGATTCAAATTTCAAGCAACGAAGTTGTTGAACCATTAGATGGGGCTAGTGTCCAATGTGGGTCATAAATCAAGCTGGTCCATACGTAACCCTGGTTTAGAATTCCTGTGCCGGCGGATGGCTCCTCGTTCCTTTGCGAGTAGAGGTCGATCTTACGCACAAGCTGTCATGGCTGGAGGTTCGGTGACGACGACGGGAGGATGTGGTGTTGGTGGCGGAGATCGACGCAGAGGCAGGAATTATGGCGGCCAATTCCGTGCTCCCCGCGGCGGAGGACGACCACCTAGACCAATTCAAAATCTTTTCCTAAAAAATCTGACCAAGCTCCAAATGATGAAGCCTTAACTGCATATGAAGTGCAGCTAGCTGAAGGGGCAATTGACAAAGCCGTTCAGATTTTATTGGAGGACACCAGTGCTTCCGTAGTACTAGCTGAATTCGATAGAAGTTCAGAAGTATACAGTGCACTACTCATACAACTCGGTGGACCTGTTTCTGCAGAGAATTTGGTACAGGAAATTAGCAAGGTTGACACCTTTTCTGACAAAGACTTGGATACATTAACTTCAGTTGCAGGTGCACCTTCCTTTAGCAGGCTGCTGCTATTCTCACACATACAGACGCCCAGATTGATTCGTCCGAGCATCTGAATATTACTGTGCTTTTAACTTATTCATGGAAACCTGGAGAGGATGCAAATGGCTGCAATGCTCAATGCTGATGACATGCTGTGTAAGGGTCCTCCTAGGAGAGGGGGCGGCGGCTAGGGTTTGGGCGGCATGAGGAAGAGGGCGGCACAGGAAGAGGGGCGGCAGAGAGGGAGAGAGGAGATGTAGTGAAGGAGCAATCGCTCTTCTATTGCTTCTACATCCCCTTTATTTATAATCCCTAGTGGACTTGTATCCCAAGCAACTATATGAGAGATCCTTATAAATTGGATTCTCCCTTCCATAACTAACCAAACTCTAACATGGTAACTATCCAAACTCTATTACGATAACTTATTCCCGAAGATGACGGCGGCGAGGGCGATGGCGCCCCTCCCTCGCGCGCGCGGCCCCTCTAGGGCACGCTAGGGCTGTCCGACGCCCCTCCTTGGGCCCTGCTCGGCCCGTTAGCTATAGGCAGGGGGTCCCATCAGACGTATGACACCCCCCTCTCCACTCAGCGCGTCCTCGTGCCGAAGTAGTGCCCAGTCATTGACACCGTTGGGCGGGAAGGCTTGTCCCAGCAGGATGGCCTCGACGTGGGTGAAGATGCGGCCATGGACGGGGTCGGCGAGGATGATGCTCTTCCGAGTGCGTGTTGGTGTAACTCGAAGTAGTAGAGGAGGTTGCCGATGTAGCCATAGAAGAAGTAGTTGTGCGCTCCCATGTCCGTGCTGCCACGTGTGACGAGCCGCGACAACGAGGGGCCGGGTGACCGCTGCCCCAAAGGTGAAGTGCAGCATGTCCCTTGGTGGAGCGACGAAGTCGTGGATGCGGTTGTCGGCGTCGGGAGTGAGGTAGGTGGGGACGTGGCACCGAATTGTGGTGATGGAGCGTGTCGATGGAGTCGTCGTCGTCAAGTCCAACATGGTGCCCAACATGAAGTGGCCCAAGTCAAACTCTCTTGGCGAAAGGTGATGCAGGTTGGAGTCGGGGCGTAGGGCGATGTGGACGTTGTCGACGCGAATGAGCTAGTGGCTCAAGTTCTCGATGAAGACCACCGTTGTTGACGGTATGGTGCTCCCCTGTAGCCTCGGGCGTCAAAGAAAGATGCTTGTAGGGACCCATTAGGTTGCGCTGCTGTTAGGGGAGGGTGGGCGCCGAGAGCTATGAGCTCCATGGTTGCAGAGCCTCCATGGCGAAGGACCTGCAAAAGGTCAGGTAGGAGCGACAAAGCTATTGGTAGGTAGAGGCGACCGTCAAAGAAGAGCAGCCCCTGGTCGATGGACCAAGCTGGGGCGGTGATGCCGTCAGCTATAGCCATGGCGACATTGTGTTACTCCCATTGTTGATGTATGGCTCGGCGCAGGTACCTGAAGATGACGTTGGTGGTGTCGATGTAGTCGAGAGCGTTAGGACAGCGAGCTCGATTCGCCCTGTTCAGGATGGTGCGGGGTGGTGGTGGAGTTGGTTGCTCCCATGGTGCCAATGTAATAGGTGGCAGCATTGGTAGGGCGAGGATGGTCTGCGGAGTACGTCGAGGAAGGACGGTGGTGAAGGAGATGGGGCGCTCGTCGTGGTAGTAGTGCAGCTCCATGGCAATGGAGTCCCGGTCAAGGTCTGCCAACCCAGGCATGCCCAGGATGGTGTCAACGTTGTTGCCGATGTTGAGGAGGAACGCGTTTCTCTGGGAGGTCTCTACGTCAATGCAGAGTGCGACGCTAACGGATGCACCCGGCATGACACTTCGTTGCCGCTGCCAACGAGGGTCATGGTGTTGATGCGCTTCTTGAGGAGGTCGATGAGACAAACGAAGTTGATGTTGATGACATTGTGCGTGGTGCCAGTGTCGACCAATATGTGGGCGCCGGTGCCCAACACTGCTCCTACAAGGTACATTGGGCGGTAGCCACGAATAGCGGACTGTGTCGTACTTAACATCATGAGGAGGTTGTTGTCGACATCGTCGTCGTCGTTGATGGCCATGATATCGAAGAGATGCATGCACTTGTGGACGTGGGTGAAGGGCTCGTCATAGTTTAAGCATAGGCCAGTTCAGCGGCGTTTCGTCGTCTCCTCGGCAGTGAGGTGTTTGAAGTGGCATAGTGGTGCAGCTAGTGGCGTGTCTATAGATGCTAGTGTTGGTGGGGTTAAGGGTGGTGCCTTTAGAGGCAACACCCGGTTGGACGGCTTTGATGCCGCTGACTTGTTAGTGTCGGCGATCTCCCCTGTTCGCTGCTCATACGTCCGAGCAAGGGACATGGTCATCTCCGTGTTCAGCTGCTACTCCTCCAAGGATCCGGCGTGTTGCTCGGCCAATTGGTTGCAGCAGGTATGAGGGTCGAATCGGTCGTTGATGTAGTGATCTTTCACCACATTGTCCTTGAGGTGTATGTACCACTGTTGGGCACCATCTGTCAGACAAGATGCATACCAAAGGTTGTTGATGTAGCCGAAGGTGTCTATAACCATGATCGATGTTGGTGTTGTAGGCGACCTTGGTGTGAGCATTGCCCACGTAGATATGGGCGCTGCGCATGTTTCATCCAAAGACAGGTTTGGATCTGCTATCGGTTGAGTAAGCTATAAGGAGGGCGTTGTTGTTGTTGGTGGTGCTCCTCCTTCATGCGCGATCTTTAGAGTGGTGAGTTCTGGTTGAGGAGGGTCTGCTATTGGAGAGAATTTTCGCAGCGATCGAAGAACTCATCAAACTTCTTCTTCCAATTATCGAGGACCTTGTGGATGTCGTTTGTTGCGTCCACCTTGGGGTGTGCACTCTCGATGTTGTTCGGGTGGGCATCGTTATCCACAAGCTTGGTGGCATGGCCACTGCAGTGATGGCCGGCGGCAGCGTGGCTGGATGCATGGCCGCTACAGGGTGCAGCAAGCAGCAAGCGGCTGCGTCGGGCAGCAGTGAGCTACTGCTGCTGTTGGCGTCGGTGGGAGCCCCAAAGTTGGTGATCGGAGCATACCCGTTGTTGAGGCAAGCAAAGAACTCGTCGTCAGACATCTTCTTCCACTCATTGGTCATGCTGCGGATGTTGGTGCTGAGGTTCTCCATGATCGTGGTTGGAGTGTTTCCCAAAGGATCGATCTGGTCTCCGGATACCAGGTGTAAGAGTCTTCCTAGGAGAGGGGGCAGCGGCTATGGAGCAGGAGGGCTGCGGCTAGGGTTTGGGCAGCGTGAGGAAGAGGGCGGTGCAGGGAGAGGGGCGGCAGGCGCAGATAGTGAGAGAGGAGAGGTAGGGAAGGAGCAATCGCTCTTCTATTGCTTCCTTAGATTGATTACATCCCCCTTGTATTTATAGTCCCTAGTGGACTTGTATCGCAAGCAACTATGTGAGAGATCCTTATAGATTGGATTCTCCCTTCTATAACTGACCAAACTCTAACATGGTAACTATCCAAACTCTATTACGATAACTCATTCCAAAAGATGACGGCAGCGAGGGAGACGACGCCCCTCCCTGGTGCACGCGCGGCCCCTGTAGGGCATGCTAGGGCTGTCCGGAAGTACTCAAGATTCAAGCGCTGCTTAAAGCAGCTCAGGTCCAAGTCAACAACATTTAGAACCCAGCTCCGTCTTATTCGACAGCGACCGCACGTAGTCGTAACCCTCGTAGTTTTCGCCGTGATGTGGGGAGTCCTTACCATAGCGGCCAGATCATCCAAGGGGGGTCCAGGGGCAATGTCGCCATCAATCCTAGATCACAAGGACCGCGAAATTAGCATGGCTGACCAGCTCGTAACGCCAACCAGGAGATTAATCAACCCCTGCGCGGTGACGGCCGTGACCGCATCAACGCCAATCTCGATGCCGCAATCGCATCGAGAAAAGTCGTGCCCAGCAACATCAGGCAGAACTCCAATGTCGATAGGAGTACGATGACCAACACGGTGACCCCATCGGCTTCCGACCACTCCCCGCTATCAAGCTAACAGGACCTCGCCCTTTCACAGCAAGGCTGCAAGCTGTATAGGGGCCCACAGGCTTCAAGATCTTTGGGGTTGATCCCTACGACGGTAAGGCTAACCCCAAGCAGTGGATGCAGCTCTATGAGATAGTCGTACGTGCCACTGAAGGAAACACTGATGTGATGGCAAACTATTTGCCTGACATGCTCTCCTAATCAGCTAACAATTGGCTTATGGGCCTAAGAGAGGACTCCATCGAATCTTGGGGTGATCTCAAGAAAGTCTTCGTTGAAAATTATATGGCAACGTGCCAGCAGCCTAGCATGAAATATGATATGGAAAAACTCCATCAGACCTCTGGGGAACCTCTGCGAAGCTACATCAGGCGTTTCTCGCAAACAAGGAACACCATCCCCAACATTGGGGATAGCGAGGCCATCTCCGCTTTCACAAGAGGACTCCATCACCATCAGGAGCTGCGCTCCAAACTTACTGCAAGAGACCCCAGACCATCGGCAAACTCCTCAAGGTGGCAAAATCATACGCAGACTCCGATGAAGCTGATCGATAGTTCAAGGATGACGTTGCTCGTGCTTCCCGCTTGGATTGCCACCTACGTCATGATGATGATCGTCGTGAAGAATAGTGTTATGAAAATTGTGATAGGCGCTACGATGATTGTGAACGCTGTCATAATGATCGGACAGAGGGATTGAGGGCTACACAACCACATCACCGTCGATCAGAAAACTTCATCAACAATGTAGAGCAGCCACGCGCAAAGCGCAATTTCAACACTACCAACGAAAAGCTCCTTGACGGTCCGTGCCCAACTCACAAGAACAGCAAGCACACCATGCGACAATGCTATGGCATGGCTCCGCGATGAACAACAGAAATGGCAGACGCACAAGGATAATGAGTCCGATGATGGCAAGGAGGAGGAGCATCCTAAGGATGCACCTCCAAGATGCCAACAAGATGGTCGCCACAATCTTTAGAGGATGCGCCGCCTATGAGAGCAAACGCCAGCAGAAGCTCACTGCTCGGCAGGTCATGTCGATCACCAAGTATGACACGGTCGCCGATCCCAAATATCTAGACTGGTTAGAGCATCCTATCACATTTAGTAGGGCCGGCCAGTGGGCAGATATCCCATACCCTGGGTGTTTCCCACTCGTGCTGGATCTAACCATCCGCAACGTGCGGTTTAAGAAGGTCCTCATCGACGGTGGGAGTGCCCTCAATATTCTCTTCGCTGGAGCCCTAACTGAGTTAGGCCTCACAAAGGATGATCTCATTCCCGTTGATTCTCCATTCTAGGGGTATTGTACCTTGCATAACGTCCTAACCTTTGGGGCAGATCACCTTGCCTATCCAGTTTGGTGGCGCTTACCACTTTTGTATTGAGTACGTGAATTTCTTTGTGGCAGACTTCGACACCGCCTACCATGCCATCCTTGGCTGACCAGCTCTCACCAAGTTCATGGTTGTGCTCCATTATGTCTACATGGTGTTTAAGATCCCGACGGAGCAAGGCGTCCTCACCCTCCGCACTAACATCTCCACCACCTACGAATGCGAAAGAGAAGGACTCACCCTCGCCGAACAATGGATCTCTCAACAAGAATGGAGGCTTGCATTGCTGGCTCCAAGAAGGTCCATACATCAAAAGGCTGTGACTCGACCAGGGTCATATAGGTTCTGTGATCAAGACGGCGTAGACATCCCAAACTCCTGGCACATCGAACACCTCAGGCGTTTCTATCCTTGAGACGTCCTACTAAGATATGTACCCCTTATGTATTTATGCATTTCAATAATGATGTTCTCCATGATGTTTTCTCCATTTGTTGTTTTCTTCATAATTTTCCTCCAATTATCTTTTGTTTTTCTCCATGCTAAACATCTTTAAGATGACGCATACTATCGCCATTCAAATCGGACTGCGCCCTCGCCTTAGTCGGACACGCTCAAGGTTTTCACCTCCCTACGCGAATTGACTCCGTCAGGCTCTAATTACACCTTTGCCTATGACTCCACGAGCTACCCGAGCCGCCATGCCGCCATGCTGCCGTACCGCCGAGACGCTTGAGCCACCAAGCCACCATGCCGCCATGCCACCGAGCCGTCATGCCGCTCGAGCCACCGTGCTGCCGTGCCGTCGAGCCGCAGTGCCACCGAGTCATCGAGCCGCCCTTGCCGCCGACCCGCTTGAGTCGCTGGGCCGCTCGAGCTGCCGAGCCGCCAAGCGAGCCGCCTGAGTCGTAATCAAGCCACGCCGGTCTCCAAATTTTGCCATGGTCTCCATATTTCGCCACGGTCTCCAAATTTCGCCATGGTCTCCAAATTTTGCCACGGTCTCCAAATTTTGCCACGGTCTTTATATTTTGCCACGGTCTCCAAATTTCGCCACGGTCTCCAAATTTTGCCACGGTCTCCATATTTCGCCATGGTCTCCAAATTTTGCCACGGTCTCCAAATTTCGCCACGGTCTCCATATTTCATCATGGTCTCCATATTTTGCCATTGTTCTCCAATGTTCTCCATGTTCTCCAATGTTTGCCACAGTATAGTGCTAAGCACTCTCCAAATTTTATCCCAATGTCCAGTGCTAAGCACGGGGATTTCATTCTTTTTACAAATATGAACAAACTCTAAAGAAACATAAACTGCTCTGTAGGATATAAAATTCACCAATATATCGCTCCTGATAAAGTCGCTCTGCTTTCTTCATCATTGCGTTCGTATATTCTGTTATCCGTCCTACATATTTGTATTGCAGGATTATTGTGTAGATGGTCGCACCACCTGGCCTTCAGATTTCTCCCCCGATCAACTGGTCAGACCGCTAGGTTCATGACCTTTGTCGCCAACTAGTTGGTCGGACCGTTTGACGTTCACATCTACTCGACATCAGTTTGCCGTCGACCAGTTGTTTGGGCTGCTCGATGCTAGTTTCATTGCCAACCAACTGATCGGATTGTATGTCCCTTCATCGTTAGTGATGTTGGGGGCCCGCCTGCTAGGCTAGGGACTCTTCGGTGTTCGAATTCTACATGCAAGCGTTGCCAGCTAAGCTAGAGACTCCCCAGGAGATCGGATTTTGCTACGTCTTGACTGCCGATTCGCCTTTTGGCTCACTATATTTTGCCGATGCTGCATGTCATATGTGCTATCAAGGTGCTCCATGCTGTCCAGATCAGGGTGCTGATCCTGGGCGGCACATCAGGAGCCTTGATAAGTACATCTATCGCAGCAACCCTGTGCTAAGTACTTTCCATTTTCTCCATGTTTTACTTCTCGGTGTTATCGAATTTTACTACCTAGTGCTAAGCACAGGGCCTTTGTCCTTCACACTTAATTCTTTGATCCTTCTACAAGATGTTTCTCTATCTTACAGCAGACTCGGGGACTAAGTGTGTACACTTCACCTTGCGGTTAATGTACTGTTATTCCTTCTTACTAGTTTTCAGCTAAGCTGGGGGTTAGCTATGTGCTCGGCTACGCTGGGAGTTGATTATCCTGATTTAGTGATTGTTGTAATTTTTTGATCCTGACACCAGATGATGATCATCTAACTTCGCCAATGAAGTCTAAGTGTGTACACTTCACCTAAGGTCGATGTCTCCAACCAGCTCCGCCGCTGCTTTCTCGCTGATCAACTGGTCGGACCGCTAGGTTCATGCCAACCAGCTGGTTAGACTATTCGACATTCACTTCTACTTGGCGCTCACTTCACCGCCAACCAACTGGTTGGATTGTCTGTCGCTTCATCATCAGTTATGTTGGGGGCACGCCAGCTAAGCTAGGGACTCCTCAGCGTTCGGTTTGTTCATCGCTTTATCGCCAGCTAAGCCGGGGATTTCCTTGGCGGTCGGATCTTGCTACGTCTCATCGGTGTGCTATCAACTCGCACCATGCTATTCAGATCAGGGTGCTGATCTTGGGCAGCACATCTGGGTCTTGATATGCACATATCAGATGACGTAACAAGCTTTTAGATTTATTTTCTTTGACCCTGCTACAAGATTCATTCTTCATCTTCTAGCAGGCTCGAGGACTAATTGGCTACACTTCACCTAGCGGTGAATGTAATGCTCTTTTCTTGATTTACCCTCCTTATTTGACTAAGTCATGGATGATTCCTCGCAAACAGAGTCTAAGTGGCTACACTTCGCCTAAGGTGGAGAATTTTCAAATTTTTATCTTGAGCCCCTTACATCCTTCTGGCAAGCCTTACTTGGCTAAGTCCGAGATCTGCGTACCAGTTAAACCGGTTGGCTTCAATTTTCACCGCTCAGTTCACCAGTTAAACTGGTCGGCTTCAACTTTCATCGCTCGGATCACCTGTTAAACTGATCGGCTTCATGTCAAACTGCTCGGACTTGCTCAAGACGGCGTTGCTCAGCGGATACAAGGCGCTCGGGGATGAGCTATGGGGGATATAACCCTAGATACCCACGTCAATGGACATGGGCTGCAACACCAGGGGTGGTCCAGCCCATAAGAAGAAGGCATGTGATGCAAGACACTAATCAGCATGCATCACACGGTTTTAGGAAGGAATCTTGAAGATAGAGAATGATCTGTTCAGATATGATAGATATCGTATTATTTGTAAATACTTACCATATACCTGAATAGATCTAGATCTAACCGACTTATAACCCTGCCCCCAGACTATATAAGGCGAGCAGGGACCCCCCTCGAATTCATCTCATATACAGTACATCAAAGACACAGAACGTAGGGTATTACGTCGATCAGACGGCCCGAACCTGCATAAATTGTTGTCTCTGCGCTTGTGTCACCTTCCGGTTCCTATTACGCGCACCTATACCGATTCATCTACTACCGTGGGCATACCTCTTGGTAGACTACCGATCATATTTCATCGATAGCCACCAGACCACGCCTGCAGATGGAAATGTTAAAGACAAGTTTAGTAACTGTTTAAGTTCACAACAACCCATTAATTTCAGTGAACAAATTAGTGCAAGCCAACTTTCTTGCCCGAACTGCCTCTCTTCTTGCCTGGGTGATGATTAGTAGCACACCATTCTTTATTTGCACTATCATAAAGCCCATATATCACCATTACAGTTGAAATAGTCACATCTCTGTTGTTGAGTGATCCGCCACATGCACATACAACATACCTGCCTAAATAAGGGGAAGAGACAGAAGGTCATGGATTAACCTTAGTTGGCTTTGGTTTACTACAATATCTTACAATCTTACTATTAGTAATTAGATGCCCCAACGGAGCCACCACGTTAATTTTCACGAGACGCGATAAAAAAAGATAAAATTATATAAATTCTCACAATAATCAGAAACATTTGACCTTTGATTTAGTAGACTCTAACCACCATCACCGATAATAGCCATTAGATCTATTATAATTTATTAAAAAATTACCCACCACTGCCATTCTGAAAATACATAAAGTAACCTCCTAATTTTGCATGTAAATTACTCACCTCTACCATTACAAAAAAGATAATTCAAAATAACCCCCTATATATTTGTATATAAATTACCCACATCTGTCATTATAAAAATAATTCAAAATAACACCCTAAATTTGCATCTAAATTACTGTCGACTAAAGATGCTTGGCAATCCACCGAGGAGGCTACCAATGATGGTAGATTGTTTGGTAGAGGTACGCATGATCAAAAACAGAAAGGTAACAGAGACACAAGACACAAGATTTATACAGGTTCAGGCCGTCACGATGACGTAAAACCCGACGTCCTGTGCTCTGTTGGTTTGTATTGCTGGAATACGAGATTGGATGTGGGATGTCGACTAGGGTCCCTTGCCCCTCATATACTCTGGAGGGGTAGGGTTATAAGAAAAGTATCCTAGTTGGTTATATGGTAGGATTACAATATCTATAGTATCCGATCAGATCTTCTAGATGCCTTGTGGTGTACGCCGAGCAGTGTCGTAAGCCGCAAGTCTTGAATCTTGTGGGCTGAACTATCCCTAGCCGTGCGGCCCATGTCCCTTGCCGTGGGTACCTAGGGTTATACCCCCCCACCGCTAGTCCTCGAGTGCCTTGTATCCTTTGAGCAACGCCGTCTTGAACAAGTCCGAGCAGTTTGACGTGAAGCCGACCAGTTTAACCGGTGATCCAAGCGGTGAAAGTCGAAGCCGACCAGTTTAACTGGTGGCCTGCGCGGCGAAAGTCGAGGCCGACCATTTTAACTGGTGACCTAAGCGGCGAAAGTCAAGGCCAACTAGTTTAACTGGTTACCTGGGTAGTGAAAGTCGAGACCGACCAGTTTAACTAGTTAGCAGACCTCGGACTTAGCCAAGTAAGGGTTGCCAAAAAGATGTAAGGGAATCAAGATTAAATTAGAAAATTCTTCACCTTAGATGAAGTGTAGCCACTTAGATTCCGTTTGCATGACTTAGTCAATAAGGAGGGTAAATCAGGAAAAAAGGACTACATTCATCGTCAGGTGAAGTGTAGCCACTTTGTTCCCAAGCTTGCTAGAAGATGAAGAACGAATCTTGTAGCAGGGTCATAGAAATCAAGTCTGAAAGCTTGCCAATGTCATCTGTCATGTGCGTATCAAGACCCCAGACGTGCTGTCCAAAATCAGAACCTTAATCTAAATAGTATGAAGCAACTTGATAGCACACCGATGAGACGTAGCAAGATCTGGCCATCAAGGGAGTACCCAACTTAGCTGGCAACTCTTGCACAAAGAAACAGAACATCGAGGAGTCAATAGCTTAGCTGGTAACGCTTATACGAAGAATCTGAACACCGAGGAGTCCCCAGCTTAGCTAGCAAGCTCCCAGCGTGGTTGATGATGAAGCCGAAGTGACGAGCAATCTGACCAACTGACTGGCGATGAAACGAGTACCGAGCAGTCCAACCAACTGGTCAGCGGTGAGGTGAGCGCCGAGTAAAAGTGAGCGTCGAACAGTTCGACCAACTGTTCAGCGATAAAGTCCATGAACCTAGCGGTCTGACCAATTGATTGGCAGAGAAGTACGACATCTAGGTGGTGGGACGATGATCCTTTTGTCCTTCCTGGGTGATCCAGTCCCCAAGCGTAAAAAATAAGCTCGTTGACTGAACCAGGCCCCTACAATACAAATATGTAGATCGGTTAGTACATGATGTAAAGATAAAATATATGACCTCGGCGATGAAGGCAGTAGAGCACAGTGGATAAACATTATGTTTATTTGAAGTGTTCATATTTTAAATATGAGTAACTTTCTTCCAGTTGGTTCTATATTGCATCACCAACCTCGAATAGCTCAAGCTCTATAGCGCAGAGTTGTCAGCTCCCGTGTACACATAAGAGAGAGAGCACCGCCAAGGAGCCGCTGCTGACTGCAAAGCGTGGCTCGTGCACGTGTAGGAGTGAAGTCGAGGTCAGGGCCGTTTCTGGGAGCCACGAGTAAGGACATGGCTGGTCGCCGAGTCGAGTAGAGAATAACTTAAAGATATTGCATTATGGAGAATGAATGGAGCATCTTAAATATATTACGCATGGTGAATAACCGGAGAAATAATAACTGGAGAAGCATAGTGAAAACTCGGAGAAAATAATTAGGAAAACCTGGCGAAAGCTTTATTAAATATAATGAAAGGGTACTTATTTTTAGTCAGAATGTTTGGTCGGTGGCGCCGAAAGGGTACTAGGATTCTTTCCCTGTAATCTTAGTAGTAGTATTACTCTGTAATCCTACTAGGAACTCTCATTGTAAACTGACTAGGACTCTGGCCACCTGACTATATAAAGGAGGGCAGGACTCCTTGGATCGAGGTTCAGAGAATAATTGTACAACACAACACTTTATGATCAATCCAACGCAAAGGCTAATGTCGACTGGACGTAGGGATATTACTCGATCAAAGATCAAGGGTCCGAACCAGGATAAATCGACTATCTCTTGCGTTTACTGTCGAGTTCCGCATACGCTAAAGCCTGAACATACTGCCCCAGGGACCCCCATGGCAGGCTATCAGTGGTCAAACATCGACAGCTGGCGTGCCAGGTAGGGGCTTTCGGCGACTTTGCATCCAAGAGCTCGATGGACCTCGACAACATGATCTTCTCGAAGGGATCAACCTTCATCTTCGGTTCATGGATCTGCGAGGCAGGCGATGATGGCAAGCTCCAAGGCCGTCTCCTCGAAGATTCAGATCATCATCAGGACTTTTCCATTTTGGCGACAACGACAGATCAGCTTGCCGAAAGATTCGCGCAGCTCGTGATGTCCAATCCAACTCAAATTTCGCGGCTTCACGCATCCGATTCAAACTCAAGTTCTGCTTCCAAGACGGAGTCTTATCCGTGTTCTTTTAGAAAACCGAGTACTTTTCAGACAAGGTTCCGAGGCACGACATCAACCTATCGAGGATACAACTCAGAGTTTACTCAGAGCACTTTAAAGAAGTCAGGCACTCTCCCGTTCGGACTCCACAACATGGCAACATTTTATCAGACATGGCTCAAAGGATCCACCAATCCCGTGCTTAGAATGCCGCTGAAAGGAGCCTAGGAAGGTCTCATCTTAACTATAACATCTCAAGACTGCATCGTCCATTGGCCAGGTTCCGTTCCTGAAGATGATGACACCCAACTAGTCGACGATACAACAACAACAACTCTACCCTACCAAGAAGGAGACTCGATCTGTGACCTTGAAACCTCTACTGAAGTTATCAACAGCCCTAGCAGTACAGAAATCAACGACGATGATAGAACAACTCACGCTAGAGAAGTATTCATGATTCACCGTCCTCGATCACCATTGATCCCCCCAGAAGCACTCGACGTCAGGTCTTTAGATGAATCTGAATCCAACATATCACCATTTATCCAGGGGCACGATGGTGAGACTGAGAGTCAGAGGCAAGCAAGAGAGAGAAAGAACAAATTGAAACAAGGGCGTCAACGCCGTGCTAAGCAGCGAAAGGAAACTTGGATCAAATACGAGTCAGACCTAGCCGAGTACAATAGAAAAAATCAGAGCGAGAGGTCAAAGAAGGACGAGCAGTGAATACACCCTATGATAAGATCCGAGAAGCACTAGAAGAACTCAGAGCAACTTCACATCCCAATGAAAAACAAGAACAGCTCTGGGACTTCCTCCGATCAACAGTCCTAAGGACGCACGATGGAAGGGCCCGCTCAAGACTACCAGATAGGTCAACATCTCATGAACAGGAAGATCAAAATCAAAGGAAGTCTGCTTTTGAAAGGCTTGGACTGAGTGGAAGTCACAACAGAGAAAGTAGAAGAAATCATAGTCAAAACGACTGGGTCGGACAAACAAGAAAAGCTAGAAGCAAAGCACCCACACGGACAGCTATGCAAAACTACTCTCACCAAGGCAACAGTTGGCAAGAAAGGGGCACTGAATCAGAAAACACAGAAGCCAGAATGCACGATAGATTCCCCTATTTTGCAAACAGACTCGCTTCGATACGACTACCTCACAAGTTCAAACCGTCCAACCACTCCAAGTACGATGGCAAGACTGAACCAAAGCAATGGCTTAGGATTTACTCGCAATCGATTGAATTGGCCGGAGGAGACGATGACATCAAGACCTTGTTCTTTTCCATGGCCCTAGAAACTATGCCACTTCAATGGTTTGACAAATTGAATCCAGGATCAATCAGAAATTGGGAGGACTTGCAAAGAGCTTTCTGTGAAAATTTCATGGGTATTATTACACACCCAATCACCCACGCAGAGTTAAAAGGACTCAAGCAGAAAGGAGGTGAAAGTCTCAGAAATTACTATCGACGATTTGGCAAACTACGAGCTCAAGTACATGACATCACACAACGAGAAGTAATCGAAGCTTTCTCTCACGGAATCATGGCTAGGTGGCAATTTCAAGACTTCTGCAAAGAAAATCCAATAACAATGAAGAATTCAGATGAACAGTGGAGAAGATGATTACTATAAAGGAAAAGACACGAGAAAGATTCCTAGATAGAAACAACAGAGACAACCCGGATAGGCAAAATCCTCGAAACAACAGACATCAGGAAAGAAAGCGTGGTCCAGACAACACCGTAGCATTGACCGACAAAGCAAGGAAATTTTCCAAACCCAAAAGATATGACGACATTGAGAACATACGCTGCCCCTTGCACCCCAATGGAAAGAACACCATCGGAAATTGCTACACCTTCAACGAAAGATACACAAGAAAAGATAATAAGGGGAACAATAAAGAAGACAATCAGAAAAAAGAAGATGACAACCATGAAGACAAGGGATTCCAAAAATCCAGAGGGACAGTGGCAGTAACTTTACCGGGGTTCTAGATTCCAGAAGCAAACATCAAGAAAAGCTAGCGTTACGAACCATCATGGCAGCAAAACCTGCTACACCAAGATATCTCAACTGGTCAGAGTATCCAATCCAATTTTCAAGAGAAGACCAATGGACCAGCGTAGGAAACGCAGGCCATTACCCACTGGTTCTAGATCCAACCATTGCCGATATGACTGTTACAAAAGTACTAATCGACGGAGGAGCCGGACTCAACATCATTTTTTCAGAAACTCTAAGGAAGATGGGACTACAACTCACCGGGATGATCACACCAACAAGCACGCCTTTTATGGCATAGTACCCGGCAAGGCAGCAATGCCACTAGGACAAATCACTCTACCGGTTACTTTTGGGACTCCCTCGAACTACCGTACAGAATTCATCAAATTTGAGGTTGCGGACTTCGATTCTTCATATCACGCAATCCTTGGGTGCCCAGCACTAGCAAAATTCATGGCAATACCGCATTATCCATACCTTTTGCTTAAGATGCCAGGGCCTAACGGTGTTCTCTCTCTTCGGAGTGATTTGAAGCGCGCATTCGACTGTGATGTTCAGGTAATCCAAATTGCAGCAAAAGCATAGGCCAACGACGGAAGAAAAGAAATAACCACTGTTGCAGCAGAAATGAGCCCAGAAGAGCTAGAGATACCGGCTAAAAGAACCAGCATCCTAGCACTACCAAAAGAAGCTGACGTCAAGCAAATCGACCTAGGCACCGGTGATCCCTCAAAAACAGCAACCATCAGCGCCCGCCTATCGGCAAAATAGGAACTCACGCTCACCAACTTTCTTCGGGACAACAAAGATATCTTCACTTGGAAGCCGGCCGACATGCCAGGGGTCCCAAGAGAGTTGGCTAAGCACAGAATTGATATCAATGAGGTCTCCAAGCCTATGAAGCAATGACTACGACGATTCTCACCAGACAAGAAGGCAACAATTAAAATGGAAATTACAAAACTAATGGCAGCCAGATTCGTTAGAGAAATCCTCCATCCATATTGGCTAGCAAACCCAGTCCTAGTATAGAAAAAGAATACGGACGAGTGGCGCATGTGTGTTGACTACACAGATCTCAACCAACACTGCCCGAAAGATCCGTTCGGGCTACCACGCATTGATTAGATAGTTGATTCAACAGCAGGATCTGCCCTATTATCCTTCCTTGATTGCTATTCAGGATATCACTAGATCGCATTAAAAGAACAAGATCAGAGCAAGACATCTTTCATAACTCCATTCGGTGCCTACTGCTACAAAACCATGTCATTTGGACTCAAAAATGCTGGTGCAACTTACCAAAGAGCCATCCAAACATGCCTTGGTGATCAGATCGGTGAAAATGTAGAAGCATACGTGGATGACGTAGTGGTAAAGACAAAGAACCCGGATACACTAATTGAAGACTTAAAGAAGACTTTCGAGAACCTAAAAAGATGGAGGTGGAAACTGAATCCAAACAAGTATGTATTCGGAGTTCCTTCAGGACAACTACTCAGATTCTTGGTCAATCATCGTGGAATCGAAGCAAGCGCCAAGCAGATTCGAGCCATAACAGAGATGGGCCCTCCTCGAAGTGTCAAAGATGTATAGAAGCTAACAGGCTGCATGGCAGCACTAAATCATTTCATATCAAGACTGGGCGAAAAAGGGTTACCTTTCTTTAAATTGCTAAAGAAGACAGACAAGTTTGAGTGGACAGAAGAAGCCAACGAAGCTTTCAAGAAACTCAAGGCATATCTCACATCCTCACCCATTCTCACACATCCAAAGAAATACGAAGAGATGATGCTGTACATTGTGGCAACTTCTACTGTGATCAGCACTGCAATCGTCGTAGAAAGAGAAGAAGAAGGGCGTGTATATAAAGTACAACACCTCATATACTACACCAGTGAAGTACTATTAGAATCAAAAATCCGGTACCCGCATGTGCAAAAACTACTCTACGCCCTCCTGATCACTTCACACAAGCTTCGCCACTATTTTGAAAGCCACAAAATTACCATAGTAACGGATTTCCCATTAGGAGACATCCTACACAACAGAGACACAATAGGGTGCATATCTAAGTGGGCAGTTGAACTTGGTGCTCTTAATATCGATTTCACCCCACGGAAGGCAATTAAATCTCAAGCCCTGGCTGATTTTGTTGCCGAATGGATAGAAATTCAACAACCCGTTTCAAGTACCATCCTTGATCATTGAAAGATGTACTTTGATGGATCACTCAAGCTAGGCGGAGCCGATACAGGCGTCCTCCTAATTTCTCCAGATGGAAAACAACTCAAGTACGTCCTTTAGATATTATGGCAAGCTACAAACAATGAAGCAGATTACGAAGCCCTCATCCACGGGCTACGAATAGCAATTACCCTCGGAATCAAGCGTTTACTCGTTTACAGCGATTCAGCAGTGGTAATCAATCAAGTCAACAAAGATTGGGACTGCACCAAAGAAAAACATGGGCGCTTACTGTACTAAAATATGAAAGCTTGAAAAACATTTTCAAGGATTAGAAATTCTACACGTCCTGCGCGATTCTAATATTGCGACAGACGTCCTTACCAAGCTTGGATCAGACAGGGCGAAGGTCCCACCCGGTGTATTCATAGAGGAGTTATCAGCTCCCTCTATCAAACAACCCGGTGAGATAACCCCTCAAATCTCAGCCAAAGGCACCCAGATCTTGGTAATCGCCACTTCATGGACCCAGGTTTTTATTGATTACATCAAAGAGAATAAGTTGCCAGCGGAAAAATAGGAAGCTACCCGAGTTGTTCGCAGAAGCAAGAATTATGTCCTAGTAGGAGACAAGCTCTACAGAAGAGCCGCATCATTAGGAGTACTCCTAAAATGCGTCTCATTTGAAGAAGGCAAAGAAATCCTAGACAAAATACACTCAGGTTGCTGTGGAAATCACGCCGCTTCAAGAACACTAGTCGGCAAAGCATTTCGCACCAGTTTCTACTGGCCAACCGCTTTGAAAGACACAGAAGAACTCGTCAGAAATGCAAATGTTGTCAGATGTTTGTAAGACAGGCTCATGTGCTAGCCCACAACCTCATCTACATACCACCTGCTTGGCCCTTCTCCTGCTGGGGGCTGGATCAAGTAGGACCTCTCAAGAAAGCAAAAGGCGGCTTTGAGTACATCTTCGTGGCAATTGACAAGTTCACCAAATGGATTGAATTCAAACCACTAGCAAAATACAGTGCAGCCAAAGCAGTCGAGTTCATCCAAGACATTATGCACCGCTTCGGCATGCCCAATCGAATCATCACGGATTTGGGTTCTCCCTTCATGGCCACAGAATTCCAAAGTTGGGCATAGGACTGCGGTTTCAGAATAGATTACGCATCAGTCGCACATCCAGAGGCCAACGGACAGGTCGAAAGGGCAAACGGACTCATACTAGCTGGATTAAAACCAAAATTGTATGAAGAACTAGTAGACTATGGATCAAAATGGATTGAAGAATTACCCAAGGTTGTATGGGGGCTACGGACTCAAATAAGCAGAGCCACCGGATACTCACCTTTCTTCCTGGTGTACGGATCAGAAGCTGTACTACCCGCAGACTTGATCTGGATGTCACCAAGGATAGAGCAATACAACAAAGGAGAAGCAGAACACACCTGAAGATTAGAACTCGACAGTACAGAAGAAGTCAGAGTAAACGCTGCCCTGCAATCAGCAAGATACCACCAAGGACTAAGACGCCACTACAACAAGAATACCCAGTCTCGATCATTACAAGTTGGAGACCTAGTACTAAGAAGAATACAAAAAAACGATGGACGCCACAAACTACTCAGTCCATGGGAAGGTCCTTTTATCGTCACAAAAGTCATCGGACCGGTCACATACAAGCTGATAACTGAAGACAGAAAAGAAATCAACAATACATGGCACATCAATCAGCTGCGAAGATTCTACGCATGAAAACCACTCAAGGGAAAATATGTATACAAGACACAAGAGATCAATGTTCATGATCAACAAAGATAGCGCTCACCAACAACATATGTACCATTGTGACCTATCAATATTCATGATCAATAAAGATGGTTCTTTGTTTCCAACAAGAACAAAAAAGCAAAATGGCTAAAAAGACTCCTGAGCATACCGGTCGAGAGCAAAATAGCTGAAAACATGCTTGAGCTCGCCGATGAGGGTAGCTAATAAGCTAACACCTGAACAAAAAGCAAAATGGCTGAAAAGATGCCTGAGCATACCGGCCGAGAGCAAAATAGCTGAAAACATGCTTGAGCCCGCCGATGAGGGTAGCTAATAAGCTAACACCCGAACAAAAAGCAAAATGGCTGAAAAGACACCTAAGCATACCGGCCGAGAGCAAATAGCTGAAATCATGCTTGAGCCCGCCGATGAGGGTAGGTAATAAGCTAACACCCGAACAAAAAAGCAAAATGGCTAAAAAGACGCCTGAGCATACCAGCCGAAAGCAAAATAGCTGAAAACATGCTTGAGCCCGCCGATGAGGGTAGCTAATAAGCTAACACCCGAACCAAAAAAGAAAAACAACTGAAAATAAGCATGAACATAAATGAGAGCAATTCCAAGACAAGACCCTCCAGCTCCTTGTTCCAAATAGCAAGTGGCTCGGGAGCTACACTTAGAAAATCCCAAGAAGCGCTACATGGTTTCGCTCAAGAAAGCACTCGAACAACGCTTGTTCCTGCTCAACAATACTTGAAGAAAATAAGACAAGGCTTCCAGTGCTCTACCATGAAGTGCTCGGGGGCTTGCCGGTCCTAGGATACTTTCGCAACCAGAGATAGGACCAGATGCTGACCACATTACGAGCTAAGCCAAGAAGAAGAAGCTAGAGATATCCTAAGTCTTTTTTAGTACTAACAAGAACGCAAAGTTTGTCGACACAACGGACTATACCAAGTTGTTTACAAGTCACAGACGAAAGCCAGACAAGCACTCGATAAGTCAAGGAAGTCTGTCAAGACATCAATCTACATACACCGAGTTGTTTCACACGGCATAGACGAAAGCCAGACAAGTACTCGGCAAATCAAGAAAATTTGTCAAATACAACGATCTACATACAGCGAGTGGTTTATACAACACAGATGAGAATCAGAACAGATAGCTACCTAGAGAAAATTCTGATCAATTGGACAACACATTTAAAAAGTAAGCAAGGATTAGACATCCAGACAAAGAAGACATCAACAAAGATAGAGGATCTTCATTCAAGAAAGAGTATAAGTATTCTATTACAAAAGCCGGAGTGCAGAGGTCGATTACATTCAAGCATTGTCATCAGGAGTAGAAACATCAATATTGAGATTATCTACAATCTTCCTGGCTAAGTCATCGACCTCGGGCTCTAACCTCTCAACAGCATCAAGGTACTCTTGGCTCTCGGCTTCATCGGCAACCTTGGACAAAGGAAAGTCCGAAGAAAGAACCCGGACCTAAGCAAGGACGTTCCTGGTACACAGATGGGCACACCTCTTCACGAACCTTTGGAAACGAGTTGGCACTTGGGGAATAAATTGAGCCCAAGATTGATCGTCATCCGCTGGAGTCCGGAGAAGGTCGGCTACTGACCGAAAAGACTTCCACAAAGCATTCTAGTTATCAGTAGCCATTGCCAACCTACCAGTCAAGTCTTGAATAGTCTTTTGGGCCTGCATAAGATCCCTATCAGCTCCACACCTCATCAACTTAGCAAGCGCGAGTTCTTCTTCAGCTCGAGTAATTACCTCCTTAGCTTTGTTGTCGTTAGTGCGAACGAGTGTCTTCATCTCTTCGATACCCTCCGAGAGCTTTTGCTTTTCAACTCGGAGAGCTAGGCGAAGCAACAAAAACAAGTCAGCAAAAAAGGAAGTCAGAATACAAAAGGAAACAAATAGAACTCGCAATACCTTTGCACTCGTTCTTCATGGACTCCACCGTAGCATCCTTCTGCTTCTCCGCCTCTACCACCCGAGCATGAAGAGCCTTTTCCTCCTTTTGGTGCGTTTGGCGCTCAGTCTCCAACTTGGCCCGGAGGAGGTCAAGATTGGCCTTCAGGGCGCTCACCTCAGAAGACAACTTTTTCTCGTTCTTAGACGAGAAAAAGAAGCCAGTATGATCATGAGAGAAGGACTGAGCAAAAGATATAAGGACAGAAGAAAAACGAACATACAAAGAAGGAACAGCAAAAAAACTTACCTGGAGCTTTTCCCCAAAAGAAGTCGCAAGGGTCGATAAGCTTCCCTAGGCGGCAGTTAGCTCTGACAGCCGATGAGTGGCATCAAACTGCTGCACCACTTCATCAGCAAAAGGCGGACCACTAGAGGCGAGAGAAGGAGAAGCAGAAGCCGGCCAAGGCAAAGAAGGCATGACCAGAGCAATCTCCTAGGAAGCCAAAGCCAATCCCTCAGATGAGCCTGCCGCCATGGCCACGGTCACTTTGGGAGCTGGCAAATCAACAGCTGTAGACTCTATCCCCTTCACAGCCACCTCGGCGCTCGTGCGTTCTAAGTCCTGAGACTCAGTACACAAGGGCGCACTAGAGGTTTGACAAGAAGTCGACTGGAGGCTTGGGGAAGATGAAGGCCTTAAAGATGACAAGGAACCCCGTCAAAAAAGAATAAGAAAAAAGAAGAACAGAAGCAGAGAAATAAAACTAGAATTCACTCACTCATGTATCTTCTTCCTCATTAAACCAAAAGAAGACCTCGCTGGGGGAACCATGGCAGCAAAAACATCCCCACCACTCGGCGGTAGGAGCGGCGTAGCTGGTACCAGAGCCCCAAAAGAACTCAGTACCGGAGCTATGGAAGAACTCGGTATCGGAGCTACAGAAGAACCCGGTGTAGGAGCCTCAGAAGAACTGATACCCGATGACCGCTTACTACAAAGAGATCAAGACCAATGTCAAAACAAAAAGAAGGTTTCAACTGCAGGAAAATAAGAAAACAACTCACCGCCACATGATAAGGGGTGCATCATCATCCTCTTCTTCCTCAGCCTCGACCAAGGCCACCATAGCACCAGCTAAAAAAGGACAAAAGTACTCGGTTAAAGACGAAGACAAGCAACAGAAGGACAGAGCGTATTAATGTGCTCACCTAAGAGCATGCTAGCTATAGCTTGAGTACCTAAAGAAGTACTCGACTGGTGAGCTTTCTTGGCAACGGGCACACTAGAAGAAGAACCAGCCACTCACCCCCTCTTGCCGATGCTACAAGCAACTCGAGGAACTGAACAAGGAACATACTCTACATATACATCAGGGTTCGCGGAAGAAACACCAGGAAGCATTACGACGGTTTGTGACTTACTGGTTAAAGAAGCCCCAGCAAGACTACCCCCAGCCCCCACAATGGCAGGGAGGTCGTGAAGGGGAATCGGGTCAACGAAGTTACGCCCCAATTCGTACGAAAAGAATAGGACAATGAAGATTAAGCGAAAATAGTTATAGCAAAAAGAAATACAAAAAGTACCCACACAAAGAGAAAACAATTTATAGCTGGAGGTGGGTTCTTTGCACAGTACTCAGAGACGGTAAGCGGGACAACGCTTGCTCCTTTCAGCATCTTCTGAAGGCGCTCGAGCACCTCCTCGTCGGTCAACTCAAGGGTAGGGACCATACGTGAAGGATCCTCAGCCCCAGAGTACTCAAACCCAAAGTTCTCTCGCTCCTTTAGAGGCTGAACACTACGGCGAAGAAAACTCGAGACGATTCCGAAACCGGTCAAGCCCCACTGCTTCAGAGTGCTTATCCACTCAAGGAATGGCTGGATCGCC